>NC_134234.1:277129608-277432638 GCF_965152275.1 Natator depressus
GAGGTCTTCATTTTAACAGACTTAAAACAAAAAAGAACTACCATTTTCTGTGAAAAAATTATTAAATATTTGTGCCACTTTTTGACTATACTCCCTAAACTTTTTGTAACATGATAGGTGCCTAAGCCAACACACATTTAACTTTTCAACACAGTTTTGAACCCATATTAGCACCCTCTGTGCCCACAATATACAGACTGTAACATATTAGAAAACAAGGCAAAAGAGGAGTGTAAAGAGGAGGAAAAGAGAAGGTAGAAAGATGTAATTATATGAAAAATCTAAAGAAAATTAATTTGTCAGCTTTTTCTAAGAAAGGGAAGCAGGTGTCATGGTATTTAATTAAGGGTTTGTTTGTTTTTTTAAAACTTCAATACAAAGAGGATTAATTTAGTCGTCTACCATCAGAAAAGCAGATCCTCCAGGGAATAGTGCTTTGAGAACAACACCAGTGTTTCAAACAACAAGTCTTCATAAAAACACTATCTGTCCAAAGATTGCAAGCAAATCTTGGAAACGAATCCTTCTGTATTTTGTTACCTGAGATTGCAAGTTTTTTGATATTGAAACTCTTTTTCAGTGTCAAACAATCATGCAAGAGGGGGTAAAAGAAGAAATGAGAAGTCAGGTGATGGACGCTTAAAACCAACAATTAAATGTATCTATTTCCAGCTGAATAAGTCAAGTGAAAGACAGATCCACTTGGAAGACGAGTAAAGTCAAGCTGCTTTCCCTCTCCCACAGCAGGAGCTCGAGGATTTGATTACTCGCTTGTAAGCAGTTTGATTGCTTTAGGTTCAGTTTTTTTTTACCTTCAGTTTCCTTTCGCCTGCAGAATCCCACCCCTCCCATTTCCCCATTTCGTCCCATGCCACCTTCCAGTTGACTGGAAAGCAGCCTTCTCCGAGAAGGGAGAACACTGGGTGGGTGGGGATTGCCAATCCAGAATTCAACCCAGCGTTCAAATCCGGAGACACCGGCCAAACTGTTTTCCAGCATCTGTTAACAGGAACATGTGCGCGCTCATCACCGCCCACACAATAGACCACCTGGGTCTCCCTCTCTCTTTCTCTGTGCATCTCTTCATCCCCCCCCCCCGGTAACCACAAAATCCAAGTCACTGCAAGACAGCAAACATTGCAGACAGATCCAGCAGAAGCACTAACACCACTGCCTTACCTGGCAACCAGGGCAGGAGGAGTCTGTTTGTCCTTCAGTGCTCTCGCCTCCTTGTCTAGTAGGAACCACACACGCTCTCTCTGCCTCTCATGGGAGGAGACGGCAATACAAAAAGGTGGGTGGGTGGGCGTGTGTGGCAGCCTTCCCGCATCCACCGGCAGGTCTGTATAGCCCCCTGCTCTCAGTGGGGCTCGCTTTGTGTTGGGTGTTAAGTTTCAGCTGCTGCTGCTGCTGCTGGCTGGGCGGAGGAGGAGGAGAGACACTGGGGGCTGTGCAGCCTGCCGAGCATCACCACACTGCAGCTTCTCCAGGAATCCCTCCAGTGAGAGGCAGCCCATCCTCCCCCCAGCCCTGGCTGCCTGATTGGCCGAGAGGCGGGGGGGTTCTGCCTGCGCTATCCAATCAGGCTGCGGCAATAATAGGTGGACCCGCTCAGCCGGCATCGCCCATCCCAGAGATCTGTTAGTCTCTGTCCCCCCCAGCGGGCGAGGGGGCCGGGAGGGAGTTCCCTGCGAATGACAATCAAGGACATCGAACCCGTGCTCTGGCCCGGCGAAGTGAGGACCCCCCAGCAGTGCCGCAAGCCGCGCGCTGGAAAGAGAGACGGCCGGGTGACCTCAATCGCCCCACCCGCTGGGACTTCAGGCAATTTATCGTACGGCATTTACCCATCACAAAGAGAGGCACAGTGAGGGAGAAGCAGGAGATGGGGGATGGGGCACAGAGGTGAGCGGGAACCACAGGCACTAGTACAAGTAAAAGAGCAAAGATGCTGAACCAGAAACCGAGCCCAGGAGGCGGCGGCGGCTTTCCAGCAGCAAACTGAGCTGGTGAACTTGTTCATTTCTCTGCCCCCTTTTTAATACTTTTTTTTTTAATTGCCTTCTGGGTGGGCGCTTTCCAACCCGACAGCGGTGAGGAGTTCCTGTGCAGTAACATCTAATCAATGGTTGCAAATAAAATTCGCCATAATTGACTTCTTGTGCTTTTTACAGAGCAGATTTTATTGGCGTTTTCAGGTAAGGAAAAATAACAGTCAACTTAATTCCCCAGCTCCGTCCACTCTGAACTGGAGCTTTGATTAACATTGGTCTGCAAAATGTAACTGTACCACAAATTCAATTAACAGAAGCACATTTCTTCAACTTTTAATTAGACCTGTCCTCTGTCTAATGTTTAATAGAACATAAAGTGCTACTCAGAGGTTCCAAAGGGAAATGGAGGCAGTTCTAGATGTAAATTTAGCTGTTAAAAATATAAATAATGGATATAAAAGGAATAAGGTTCTTTCCTGCCTAAATTACATTATTACTGCATGTAAATCACAGGGTGTCAAAGTTTCTCAGAATTGCCAAATGGAAAATGTTAAATTCTATAAATAATAATGTCACTTTAATCTTTCCCTTTCATTGGTCAAAGGTACCACTCCAGGTGCAAAGGTGAATCTTAATCTACACTTTATACACCACAGTTTGGCCACTACAGACTAACAGGATTACAATTATTATATAAAAGCCTTAATAAATGGCAATATAGTCCATAACTATGTGCCTGTTTTTATTTAGCATGCTTCATGAAAGATGCATTAACGTATAAGGTGTAGATTATGGTATCTAGCTTTGTGGGAAGGGGAAAGGAGGGGTCACACACTAGCGGTAGTGGACGAGGGCATGACAACTCTGGAAGTCATTCTTCCCCAGCTGCCTTTGGAAGTACAGTGAGTCTTACTACACCTTCAGGAAAAAAAAAGTATAGTCTGCTTTTCCATACCCAACACTTCCCTAGTGGTGTTTTCCAGGGGAAAGCTATGACACTGCCCCTGTTCAGTTCAAATACACACCCTTTGGTCCCATCAGTCCTAGACAATTCCCCTTTGTACTCCCCAGTTCTAGCAGCCAAAGTGTGACTGCTTCTTGTAGAGGTGTGTTAGGCCATGATGGTGGGAAGTGGGGAGGGAGGGTAAAGGAAGGGGCTATTTGCACCCATCTAATGCACCATGGAGGAACCACTATAATTTAGCCCAAGAGGTCTAGCTATGCTCTTGGGGAAATGTGGTAATTGACAGATTTCAGACCCAAAAATCACACACCAACTTCCAGTGTATCCATAAAAACTGCTGTTCTGTCCCCAGATCCAAGGACCCCAACAACTGCTTTCTATATGTCATTTATTTGGTGAGCTAAAAGAAAGCTATCTCAGTGCCAATAATTTTACAGACCAAATACTGCATCCCTGGCACACCCACACATGCACAATGAAGTCAATGGGAGTTTTGTGTGCACAAGGAATGCAGCATCAGGTCCTACATGGCTGAGCAGTGTTTTGTTTATATAATTTAAGCCCAATGCACCCCTCCCATAATGCAGGAAGAAAGGAACAGAAGTTAGCACATCTGGAGAAGGCAGCACGAGAGCTGTATAGCTCCCCTTCCCTATCTTAGAGGCCCTCCACAGGAAGTCTGCCTGGTTTAAGGCAATGACGTATTTGGTAGGGGCTGGGTGTGTGTATGTGATGATGAGGGGAATTTGCATCATGCTCCCCTTCTAGCCCAGTCGAAAGAGCCTATGACTTTTTTACATTATACAAACAAAACATTATTTAGCCTATGGGGTGATGCCTCCCTTACTGTAAGCAAACTTCACTCCCCTACTGAATATCTACCCACCGCCTCTCAGGGGAAGGAGGGTGAGTGTCTAGCCATAAACGGTGCAACCAATTGCAACAAAGTTCCTAAGGAATTCTTACAGCCATGAAAAAAGACAAGTCTTGCAACAATCCTGGAGCATAAAAATCATGGACAGGATGTGGGCAATAAACAATAAATCACGGGAACCCAGTCCTCGCAGTGTGGGGCTGACAGACCAAGTCCTTGCCACCCAGGGCTGACAGCCAGAGCCCCTGCCATCCAGGGCTCAAGTTGCGGTGGTCACATAAAATCACAGAGTCCATGACCAACTCGTAGCCTTACTCAGGATCCATGGAGGAATGTCCAATCTGACCAGAAGGGCTAGTTAGTCCTTCCCACTGCATCATGAAGCACAATGATCTGCATTGTGGTTACCGCCTGAATAAATGCACCCAGGCAGGGCCAACAAGACTTCTAAAACATTAGATTAACTTTTCATTTTTTAAAAGGACATTAAGTGGGGCCCAACCATGCAGTTATTACATGGGAGATCCCGCCTCAATAGGCTGCAGGACCAGACCCATATTTAACCTTGTATCTCTTGGTCATAGTCTATTCTAAATGCTCTCTCAGCAACGAGAACTGTCACAATACAGAGGCTTTGGAATGGAAGGAGCTACAATGGGCATCAGAGAAGAAGCTGAAAATCATGGCCTGTCTCAAAAATTAAATAAAAATAGGAGACAATCACAGTGTTTTTTCTTTCTCATTTTTATGCTTCTGTTCTCTGTAAGTTATGACTGGGAAGAAGAGGGGGGGAAAGGAAAGTAAATATGGACCATAGAGGTCCACCATAAAATGGTGGTGAAAAGACAGAAAAAGGGAGACCAACCAGTTCCACAAAATGGGAAAGAGCCTAAGAGTGCTGGGAGCAAATGAAACCAAAAACACATGCTCAGGCCATGACATGAATAAAGCTCTTACAAGTTATACAGCATATAAAGAGACGATACAGGAATGGACATGTCATTGAGCTGATTCAAGAATAACAGAATTTGTAATATATCAGCCCACAGCACTCTCAAACCAGCCATTGGGGCCCTGCCTCTGGGCCTATATTACCACAGGATTCCCTTTCTAAGTCAGCCCCTCTGTGACTCAGGCCCAGTCTACACTACAGAGTTAGGTCGACACAAGGCAGCTTATGTCAACCTAACTGTGTAAGCATTTACATTACAATGTTGCTCCCACCGATTTAACTTGCCCGCTACATTGACCTAAAAACTCCACCTCTGCAAGAGGAGTAGCACTTAGTTCAATGTAGTTAGGTCGATGCAGTGTCAGCATAGACAATGAGTTACTTATGTCAACTTTAGTGGCATCCAGGAGGTGTTCCACAATGCCCCACCATGACTGCTCTGACCACGGTTTTGAACTCCACTGCCTGGAGGCCAGGTACACAGGAACACATCCCTCCTCTTTTAAAGCCCTGCCAATTTTAAATTCCATTTCTTGTTTGCTTGGCATGAAGAGTTCACATAGCAACCACCCATCTGACCATGCTGGCTCCATGCAGCAAACATGCTTCTCCCTGGAGTCCACAGGAGGTGGTGGATCTCCTGGCTTTGTGGGGAGAGGAGGCTGTGCAGTCACAGCTCCAATACAGCCATAAAAAGGTCAACATCTATGGCCAGATTACTTGGGACATGGGGGAGAAGGGCTACAACAAGGACATACAGCAGTGCCGCTTGAAAATCAAGGAGCTGCAGCAGGCATACCAGAAGGCAAGGGAGGCAAACAATTGCTCTGGTGTGGAGCCGCAGACATGCCACTGCTATAAGGAGCAGCATGCCATGCTCTGCGGTGACCCCACCCCCAAGGGCCCCATGGATACTTCATGGGAGCTGGAGTCATAGGCCATCAGAATTAACCCTGAGGACTAGGTGTTGGACGAGGAAGAGGAGGAGGAGCAGGATGGGGGACAGTTGACCAGGGGATCCTGTGGAATGGCAAGCCAGGACCTCTTTTTGACTCCTGAGTGAGCCACCCCCAGCAGTCCAGCACTGGCAAGCCTGATGTGGGGGACGGAACCTCTGGTAAGTATGCAGTTTGCTTCAATATTGCAGAGACTCATCTGTTCAGTTACTTTTTTTAAAAAAAATCAGGCTAGAAGAGGTAGTGAACTAACCAATACAGGTATAATATATATATTTTCTACCTGCTTATCATTCCCCCATATGGCTAGGCAGAGAGGGCCCTGCAGAACAGTTTGTTTATGTGCGCTGGGACATCCAGTAAATCCTTCATAGAGATCTAGAGAAAACTTTCCTGAAAGTAGCCTGTAATCGTCTGCTGAAGGTTTCTGTGGAGGGCTGCCTTATTTCTTCCAACACAGTAGGATACTTTCCCATGCCAGTCAGCAATTACTTCAGCAGGCACCATTGCAGCACACAGGCTAGCAGCCTGTGGACCTGGTCTGCAGCCGGACCCGTGCAGGAGCTGTTCTGTTTCAGCCTCCATTAGCCTCAGGAGTGAGATATCAGCTAAAATCACTACCACTGTAGAAAACAGTGCCAGCGTTCAGTTCAAGTGCCCTGTCCACATATACTGATGCCCATGGGCTACCCCCGACATTGTCCCAACTCACCCCCTTCCGCCCCTGGGCTGTACTCACCATGGGTGGGACTGCCACTGTGCTTTATGAATCCCAAGGAGAAGTAAGAATGTTGTGCTTCTAATTTGTCAAGGAGAGAGAATGCACTCACAATAGTACCTCTGTCCATTGTTTCTTTAGCAGCTGGAAAATGCAGCCTTGAGGGTCTCTCCAGCCACATCAGCAGAGCGGCTTGGCCAGATAAGGAGGAAAAAGAAGAGGACAAGGGAAGACATGTTTCAGAAGGTCCTGCAAGTTTCTTGTGCTTCAGATTCCGAGCACAGGATTTGGAGGATCCTGCTCAAGGACAGACTGCAGAGGGATAGAGAGGACAGGAGAAACGGGCAGCAAGAGATGCTAGCACTCCTCAGGTTGCAAAGAGACATGATGTGGTCTCTGACTGAACTTCAGGCTGAACAGAACCATGCTCGCCTCCCTCTGTAGCCCATAAAGAAATGCATTCTGGGACCTCCCTACACTTCCTCCCCCAGCCCGACCCCACATTCCACGTATCTTCCAGGGTAGCAGCACTACTCTTACCACTCCACCCTGCAGGAAAGTGCACGCAATCACAACCGCACATACACTAACTGTCTCTCTCACAGGTCAGTGTATGTGTTTGTGAAATGGAAATGACTGTTCTTTCCCTTTCAAAGGTACTTTCCTCTGTATTTATAAAGTTTTGTTCAGTTTTCAGTGTATATGTTTGCATGGGTTTAGATTAAAAGTCTATTTATGAAAACTTAATTCACTATTTATGGAAACTTTATTAGTCTACAACATATGGTTGCTGGGACTGACATCATTCACAGATAATAGCAATGGGTGCATTTGCAATGTTCTATTGCAACACACAGAGCACGCCTTACAAGGGTCATACCAGGGTGCAAAAAAAAAAAAAAATGCCAGGCACAGCACACTACAGCAACACACATTACTGTGGTGCATTGTTAAAGTGGTCCTTCAAAGCCTCCCTGAGCTGTATAGCTCCCCGTTGAGCATTTTTTATAGTCCTGGTATCTGGCTGCTCAAAATCAGCAGACAGCCGCTCCACCTCTGTGCCCTTCATCTGCAGCAACTTCTCCTCCTTTGCTTCACAGATATTATGAAGCACACAGCAGGCAGCTATGATCATGAGGATATTTTATTCACTTAGGTCTACTCTCATGAGTAGAGAGTGCCAGCAGCTCTTCAAACAGCCAAAGGCACATTCAACAGTGATTCTGCACGTGCTGAGCCTGTTGTTGAAGCGCTCCTTGCTCTGTCGAGGTGGCTGGTGTATGGCTTCATGAGCCAAGGGAGTAAGGAGTAGTCTGGGTCTCCCAGGATCACTACTGACATTTCAACATCAAGGGTAATCCTCTGGTCTGGAATAAAAGTCCCTTCTTGCAGCTTTCTATACACTCCTGTGTTCTTAAAAACGCATGTGTCATGCACCTTCCTTGACCAGCCCATATTGATGTCGGTGAAACAACCCCAGTGATCGATCAACACTTCCAATACCATTGAAAAGTAGCCCTTTCTGTTGATGTTCTCTGTGGCAAGATGGTCTAGTGCTAAAATAGGGATATGCATGCCATCTATCGCCCCTCCACAGTTTGGGAACCACTTTGCTGCAAACTATCCGCTATGTCCCTCACATTGCCCATAGTCACAGTCCTTTGTAGCAGGATGCAATTAATGGCCTTGCACACTTGTATCACAGCAACCCCCACAGTGGATTTCCCAACTTCAAATTGATTCCTGGCTGATCAGGAGCAATCTGGCATTGCTACCTTCCACACAGCGACGGTCACTCACTTTTCCTCCGTGAGTTCAGCTCTCATTTTGGTGTCGCTGCACTGGAGGGCTAGAGCGAGCTCCGCACACAGTTCCATGAATGTGGTCTTGTGAATCTGAAAGTTCTGCAGCCACTACTCATCATCTCCTACCTACATAATGATGCGATCCCACCAGTCAGTGCTTGTTTCTCAGGTTCAGAAATGGCAGTCCACTGTGTTCAGCTGCTCTGTGAATGCCAACAGCAGCCCTAAATTGTTCCTTTCCAAACAGCAAGGCAGCCTGCAGTTATATTCCATCTCACAGCTCTGGAAATACTGCATGATCAGGCGCGTTTGTGACACTCATCACAATACTGCAGGTTGTGTTCATAATGATCAGCACAGTACTGCGGAGCAATGGAGCTTCTCGCAGAGATGGTGAATGCAGAGGTTTGCGGGTATTTTGAAAAGAGGTACAAAGCGTAATAGGATGTCCATGGAATGATGGGATGGAGAAAACTGCATCATTGTACACTAAACACATGTTCCCAGTCACCCCGTGTGACTCATTTGCCTCCATGAGGCATTGCAAACCCTTCCCAAAACACCCTGTGCTAGAAGGTGGAGAGCTGCATAGTGGGATAGCTTACCCATGGTGCACTGCTCTCTGCATCTATAGAAGCGCTGTTAGTGAGGGCACGCTCTGCTGACACAAGGACCACAGTGTGGACGTGCAAAAGTGATTTAATTGCTGCAGCGGCTGTACGTAACTTACGTGGACTTAATTTTGTAGTGTAGACATAGCAACAGTAATGCCACAGCCAGAGTTAGATGCACAAGATGGTGGATCTTCAATGGAAGTGCCCTGAATGCCTCTGAAAGTGAATGATATTGATGGCATTGTTAACTTATTAAGTAGAAAATTTAGAATAGTGAATTAATAAGGATTCATTTGTGACTCAAACAATGTCATCCAACAGATCTGTGTTACTTAGGGTTACAAGCATGCATTTCTGCTAGTAAGTTACATACTTAGTTTATTTCTTTGATTTATTTTGCTTATTGTGACTCTCAGAAATGTTAGTTTGTAGGAAGTCCACATAGCTAGTGATGAAGGAGATGGCAGATGGGTTAGGCTTTCAGAAAAGTTCTGATGCCATGAGTACAAACCCTTTTTAGCTCTTCCCTTTTTTGTGTTTTGAAAACACTCCATCTTATATCCTCCTTTCTTCTCTTAAGTTAAATGCACACCCCAGACTGAATTTATAAGGGATCCAAGGACAGATTCTCACTGAAAACACTAAGACATGAAATCACATCCTTAGCTAGTGGAAATTGGTGTCGCTCCACTGACTATAGTGGAGCTATATTGATTTATGCCAGCTGAGCATCTGGCCATGGTGCAATTAGGAAGTGTATTCTTAGAGATAGAAAGTGGAGTCTGTACCAGGAGGCTGATGTGAAACAGGAGGCTGATGTGAAACAGATGGAAACAACTGATGATGGTAAGCCACAGAACCATCCTCTGAAAGACAAATGAATACATGAGAAGCTACCCAGCTACACACAGCTAATGAAATCTAGTATATTCTAGTAATTCCCCCGTCCAGAGACCTTCAGTTGAATTTAGGTACAAGGGCATGTGGGTGAGGGGAAGGAGAGAGAGAGAGATCCTTACAATTAGTTTAAGAGTGTAGTAAATCAAATTAAATCTGCCCAAGGAACCAGAGTGCATGGAAAAGCTCCAGTGAGGGGAATTTAGGTGTAGTTGCACCAGCCAGCATCTGCTTTATACAGAAGTCAGCTGCATACTCAGGGGACACATTGCAGTCTAAGTCTGACATCAGTTTTTAAAAAGGGCTCCAAAGGTGATTCCAGCAATTACAGGACGGTAAGCCGGACTTCAGTATCGGGCAAACTGCTTGAAACTATAGTAAAGAACAAAAATTTCAGACACATAGATTACCATAATTTGTTGTGAAAGAGTCAACATGGTTTTTGTAAAGGGAAATCATGCCTCACCAATCTATTAGAATTCTTTGAGGATGTCAACAAGCACATGGACAAGGAGGAACCAGTGGATATAGTGTACTTAGATTTTCAGAAAGCCTTTGACAAGGTCCCTCAACAAAGGCTCTTAAGCAAAGTAAGCTGTTATGGGATAAGAGGGAAAGTCTTCTCATGGATTGGTAACTGGTTAAAAGATAGGAATAAATGTTCAGTTTTCAGAATGGAGAGAGGTAAATAGTGGTGTCCCCCAGGGGTCTGTTCTGGGACCACTCTGATTCAACATATTCATAAATGATCTAGAAAAAGGGGTAAACAGTGAGGTGGCAAAATTTCCAGAAGATACAAAACTACTCAAGATAGTTAAGTCCTAGGCAGACTGTGAAGAGCTACAAAAGGATCTCTCAAAACTGGGTGACTGGGCAACAAAATGGCAGATGAAATTCAATGTTGATAAATGCAAAATAATGCACATTGGAAAACATAATCCCAACTATACGTATAAAATGATGGGGTCTAAATTAGCTGTTACCATTCAAGAAAGAGATCTTGGAGACATTGTTGGTAGTTCTCTGAAAACATCCATTCAATGCGCAGCGGCAGTCAAAAAAGCGAACAGAGTGTTGGGAATCATGAAGAAAGGGATAGATAATAAGACAGAAAATATCATATTGCCTCTATATAAATCCATGGTATGCCCACATCTTGAATACTGCATGCAGGTGTGCTCGCCCCATCTCAAAAGAGAAATAGTGGAATTGGAAAAGGTTCAGAAAAGGGCAACAAAATTATTAGGGGTATGGAACAGCTCCCGTATGAGGAGAGATTAGTTAGATTGGGACTTTTCATCTTGGAAAAGAGACATTAAGGGGGGATATGATAGAGGTCTATAAAATCATGACTGGTGTGGAGAAAGTAAATAGGAAGAGTTATTTACTCCTTCTCATAACACAAGAACTCGGGGTCACCAAATGAAATTAATAGGGAGCAGATATAGAAAAACAAAAGGAAGTATTTCTTCACACAACACACAGTCAAGCTGTGGAATTCTTTGCCAGAGGATGTTGTGAAGGCCAAGACTATAACATGGTTCAAAAAAGAACTAGATAAATTCATGGAGGATAGGTCCATCAATGGCTAGGTCTGACCCAGTATGGCTGTTCTTATGTTTTTATGGTGCCCTTTGTTCAGGAATCCTGCTTTGGGCTAACAGCTAAGTTTTTCTGAGCCTTCATTCTCTGAAAATCAGGTTGTTCTAAAGGTAGCCAAGGGCTACTGACATGATTCAAACCAATGCAGGATGGTATTTTCATTGCATTTAGGACAAAATCGCCACTGAACTCCTGTTTTCCTCTCACTCCTTTAGTCAGACAGTTTGTTATATAAAACGATGAAGTGCTGAAACACAGATTCCAGTTTTCCCAGATGTTGTTGCTCCCCCTCATAAATTATTGATGTGGATGTTATGGCTTCCCCCTGGTTTATTAATTTCTGATCACTGCTATACACTACACTGATGACAATATATGCTGTATTGCCAATGGAGTGTTATCACATGTGGTTTGATTTATTATTTAATGGCTGACCTTCAAAAATCCTACAACTCTTTCATCTGGGAATACCCTTGAGGGCTCTGCTGAATCAATCTAATTCCTAAGTATAAGTCCAAGACTTACACAAGCCATCCAAACGATCAAGCCCCCTCTCTCCAGAGAAGGTGGACCAATGTTCAACAAACCAAAATTCTCCACTTAGCTAGCCAGTGGTTTACATCCAGATGCTTCTGCTTTCTGTTCTCTATGGCCTGTGGGACAGGAAGGATCTCGGAGAAGATTGCATGGACATTTTTGTTCATCAGCAGCACACTTTCGATTTCCCTGAAGTCCGCTATTATCTGTGCGATATCCTGTGACAGTGTCGTAAGTGCCAGTATAAACCATCACCAACAGATCTTTGGCAAAAAGCCTATCCAATCTTAGATTGAAGTCTTGTGTCTTATATCTGTTGTCTGCCTGTCATTCTTCTGAGTATAGAACCGCCAGCAAATACTGTTGTCTTCCTTGGCCGATCGGAGAACTCTTTGTGGGCAAACTTGATTCCTGTACAGGTTGGGCTGAGCTACCATCCACAGGTGTGTTCCACACATCTCTCCATTCTCTTGGACCAGCTAGATCTTGAGAGGTATCATACACAGTTTCCATGCTGAGGACTTGGTATTGATAGAAAAAACTTCTAGCTGTGTGGAATTCTTCCTGGTTCTCTTCTCTCTGATGGACACAGCCTGTCCATGCTCATCTGTCTCCAGCCATGCAGAATGCTGCTGTGACCTCTTGCCTGGCCTCCTCTCTGACTTCTTCTCTCTATAACTGCCTGTTTTGTGCCCCTCCTCCTATATCAACTCTTCACCCCCAGCCACAAATCAATTAATTTTGGCCCCTCAACACACCCCATGGTCTCCACTCAAGGCTGCACCCCACTTGCCCCCCAACATACCTATGTTCTTCCTGCACCCCTCCCACATTGTGTGGAGGTGGGGAATTCAGGGGAGGTCCTGTTCTCCCCCTTCTAGGCCTGGTCTGGCAGCACTGAAGAGAAGTGAGGTGAGGAAGGAGCAGAAATGAGCCAACCCATTTTTCCCCACAAGGGGTGTGGGTGTGAAGAGCCACTCTGAGATTCTAGGCTTTTTCTGCTTCTTCCTCCCACACTGTGAACATGGGATCAGTTGGCTCCTCTCCTCTCCCTCCCCCTGCATCCAAAAACTTCTCTGTATCATGAGGCGTAGGGGAAATTGCTCAGCCTACCTCCTGCAGCAGCTGTGGTGGGTTGTTCTTTGGTAGGAGGTGGGAAAGCAGCCAATAAGAGGGGTTCTCCCCCTGTGCAGTCCAAAATGTTGTGAAGGCTGGGGCTTCTCCCATTATCTCCAGACTGGCTTGAGTAGGAGCAAAAATTGCATTATTTGCAAGAGGTAAAGCTTTCTCTGGAGCCATGAGAAGCCACAGTATTGGACTCCATTTTAGGTTATCTAAGGGAGTTCACAGAATCATAGAATATCAGGGTTGGAAGGGACTCAAGAGGTCATCTAGTCCAACCCCCTGCTCAAAGCAGGACCGATCCCCGACTAAATCATCCCAGCCAGGGCTTTGTCAACCCTGACCTTAAAAACTTCTGGGAAGGAGATTCCACCACCTCCCTAGGTAACGCATTCCAGTGTTTCACCACCCTCATAGTGAAAATGTTTTTCCTAATATCCAACCTAAATCTCCCCCACTGCAACTTGAGTTAGTAAGTGTTGCTATTTGTATCTTACATAGCAGCATCTGGTGTCATGAAGGTAGTACTGGAAGGAAGGCAGTATTGCTGCTTTCCACTGAAAATGGACAAACACTAAGGTCTTATCTTCTCTGCATTATTAGCTCAAGTTCATGCACTCAAGTAGCCTCCCTTGAGAAAGAATGATCACACTGCAACACACAGAGTGATTTGATAAGCAGCTGATGAGTTGTCGTAATTCAAGCTGTTGAATCCCCTCTTCATTGCTAGCTAAAGCATGAGCAACAGAAGTGGGCAAAGTTTTCAATAGAAAAAAAAATTCAGTGAAAAATGCAGATTCGGTGACACTGAAACATTTCAAAAATCTGTATTGGTTTTGCCAAGTTGTTTAGGTCAAAACCACCTAAAAAAAAATCTGGAAAAAAATGAAATGTTCTATACTGGAATTTTCAAAATTCAGTTTTGATTTTTTGATTCAAAATTAATATGTTCTGAACTTTTATTTAATTTTAAGGTTGTCGATTAATTGCAGTTAACTCGCGATTAACTCAAAAAAATTAATCGCAATTAATTGCACTGTTAAACAATAGAATACCAACTGAAATTTATCAAATATTTTGGATGTTTTTCTACATTTTCAAATATAGCTATTTCAATTACAACACAGAATACAAGTGTACGGTGCTCACTTTATATTATTTTGGATTACAAATATTTGCACTGTAAAAATGATAAACAAAAGAAATCGTATTTTTCAATTCACCTCATATAAGTACTGTAGTGCAATCTTTTTATCATGAAAGTGCAACTTACAAATGTAGTTATTCTGTTACATAACTGCACTCAAAAACAAAAACAATGTAAAACTTTAGAGCCTACAAGTCAACTCAGTCCTACTTCTTGTTCAGCCAATCGTTAAGAGAAATACGTTTGTTTACATTTAAAGGAGATAATGCTGCCCTCTTCTTAATTACAAGGTCACCTGAAAGTGACATTCGCATGGCACCTGTTGTAGTTGGCGTCACAGGATATTTCTGTACCGGATGTGCTAAAGATTCATATGCCCCTTCATGCTTTGGCCACCATTCCAGAGGACATGCTTCCATGCTGATGACGCTTGTAAAAAAAATAATGCATTACTTAAATTTCTGACTGAACTCCTTGGGGGAGAATTGCATGTCTCCTGCTCTGTTTTACCCACATTCTGCCATATATTTCATGTTATAGCAGTCTCAGATGATGACCCAGCACATGTTGTTTGTTTTACAAACACTTTCACTGCAAATTTGACAAAATGCAAAGATGATATCAATGTGAAATTTCTAAAGATTGCTACAGCACTCGACCCAAGATTTAAGAATCTGAAGTGGCTTCCAAAATCTGAGGGGGATGCATGCTTTCACAAGTCTTAAAAGAGCAACACTCTGATGCGGAAACTACAGAACCCAAACCACGGAAAAAGAAAATCAATCTTTTGCTGATAGCATCAGACTCAGATGATGAAAATGAATATGCGTTGGTCTACATTGCTTTGGATGGTTATCAAGCAGAACCCATCATCAGCATGGACGCATGTCCCCTGGCATGTTGGTTGAAGCATTAAGGGACATAAGAATCTTTAGTGCATCTGGTATGTAAATATCTTGCGACACTAGCTACAACAGTGTCATGCAAATGCCTGTTCTCACTTTCAGGTGCCAGTGTAAACAAGAAGCAGGAAGCATTATCTTCTGCAAATGTAAACAAACTTGTTTGTCTAAGCAATTGGCTGAACAAGAAGTAGGACTGAGTGGACTTGTAGGCTCTAAAGTTGTACGTCGTTTTATTTTTGAATGCAGGGGTTTTTTGTACATAATTCTACATTTGTAAGTTCAACTTTCATGATAAAGAGATTGCACTACAGTACTTGTATTAAGTGAACTGAAAAATACTATTTCTTTTGTTTTTTACAGTGCAAATATTTGTAATCAAAAATAAAGTGAGCATTGTACACTTTGTATTCTGTGTTGCAATTGAAATCAATATATTTGAAAATGTAGAAAACGTCCAAAAATATTTAAGTAAATGGTATTCTATTATTGTTTAACCACATGATTAATCACGCGATTAATCGCGATTAATTTTTTTAATCACATGATTAATCGTGATTAATTTTTGTAATCGCTTGACAGCCCTATTTAATTTTATTAAAGTCATTTAAAAGGCGTGAAATCAAATGAAACATTCTGTTTTCGGTCAAGTGAAACACTGTTTGACCTAAAACTACTACTTGCTACTTTTTTCTGGAAATGCCAGCAAACCAAAAATTTGTTATTTGCACAACTCTGGTAAGCAGCACTTGAGCTTTTAACCTCCATCCCTCAACCCGCTTTGGCAGGCTAGCACCTCAAGATTAAAGCACCACTTAACTCAAGCTAATGATTTGTGTGTATGGACACAAATCAGGTTGGGGCAAAACTAGTTATAGCTCAAGTTAACAATGCAGTGAAGAGAAGCCCTAAGTTATGAGGGCTTTGATTCTGGTTTGTTTATTTTAGGTGTTGTGGGAGTGATCAGAAGTAATAAGTAATGTTTTAATATAGAAAGAGAAAAAAAAACAAGTACATATTGTGATGTTGCACTCCATAAGACTTTATGGAAATATGCTTATAGACTCAGACTTTAAGGTCAGAAGGGACCATATGATCATTATGATCATCCTGCACAATGCAGGCCACAGAATCTCACCCACCCACTCACTCCTGCAATAAACCTCTCACCTATGTCTGAGCTACTGAAGTCCTCAAATCATGGTTTAAAGACTTCAAGGTGCAGAGAATCCTCCAGCAAGTGACCCGTGCCCCACGCTGCAGAGGAAGGCAAAAACCCCCCAGGGCCTCTTCCAATCTGCCCTGGAAGAAAATTCCTTCCCAACCCCAAATATGGCGATCAGCTGAACCCTGAGCATGTGGGCAAGACTCACCAGCCAGATACCCAGGAAAGAATTCTCTGTAGTAACTCAGATCCCATCCTATCTAACATCCCACCACAGGCCACTGGGCCTATTTACCATGAATAGTCAAAGATCAATTAATTGCCAAAATCAAGTTATCCCATCATACCACCTCCTCCATAAAGTTATCGAGCTTAATCTTGAAGCCAGATAGATCTTTTGCCCCCACTGGAAGGCTGTTCCAGAACTTATGAATGTATATATGACATAACTGGAATATGTTTTATGCTACATATGCCATGTAACATATCTATGTAAAGGTTATGATCTACTGAATATATTCATCCTATTTGTACGCGTATGTCATTGTTGTATTCGAAGTTATGAATATTGGCTGTATACTTGTTCAATTTTAAATAGCTTTCGTAAGGCATTTGGTCAGCTTCTTTAGAAAGGAATTTGCAAGTTAAGTGCCCAATCAAGAAGCACTTAACAGACAATGGATCTTGGAAGGCTCCAATCCACATAAGAAGTCTACATGAGGACATTCAAGGTAGCATGTGAACCAAGGCTGCTACTTGTAAGTTCTGAGTCATGCATGGACATTTGACTTGCCCATGTGACTCCAAAACTCCATCTTGTAGCTGAAATTCTACACAGGGGGAGGGAGGGATCTCCACCCACAAGAGAAAGTCCATTTAAACCCCTGGGAGACACCTCCATTTTGTCTTCAGCTGGCTCAAGAGATAGCCTGAAAGAAACTGGAACAAAGGACAGTAACTACAGGGGGTGTGAGTGGTTGCTGGACCCAGACTAGAAAAGACTAGTCTGTAAAAGGAAGCTTACTGGAATTCCTCTGAGGGTGAGGTTTTATCTGTATTCAGTTTTCTTACTGTAGTAGACATAGAACAAAGTGAATTACCAAGCGAACTAAAATAGAACACACAAGTCTGTCTGTTACTACTTGGAACCACTTAAATCCTACTTTCTGTATTTAATAAAATCACTTTTTACTTATTAATTAACCCAGAGTATGTATTAATATCGGGGGCGGGGGCAAACAGCTATGCATATCTCTCTATCAGTGTTATAGAGGGCGAACAATTTATGAGTTTACCCTATGTAAGCTTTATACAGGGTAAAACAGATTTATTTGGGGTTTGGATCCCACTGGGAGTTGGGCATCTGAGTGTTAAAGACAGGAACACTTCTTTAGCTGCTTTCAGTTAAGCCTACAACTGTTAGGGGACATGGTTCAGACCTGGGTCTGGGTTTGCAGCAGGCTAGCAGATCTGGCTCACGCCAGGCAGGGCACTGAAGTCCCAAGCTGGGAGGGCAGGGAAAGAAAGGGCAGAAATAATCTTGGAATATCAGTTGGCAGCTCTAAGGGGGTTTCTGTGGGGTTTCCGTCACACATATCCAAATAAATAAATAAATAAAGCTGCATGGAGAGGGAGAGAAGGTGGATTCGCTAAACCCCAAAATGGGCAGAGACAAGGGATTATGAAACTGGTCTCCAGTATTAGAAGCTCACTCTAGCCTAGCTGTTCAGTCACTCTAGGCGGTTACTAGCTGAATGAGTTTGATCCTGGTAAAAAACTAAGCTTCGATGAGGATTTAGTGCTGATTAGTTTAAGGATTTTTGCCAGATACCACCTGGTCCCGCATTTTACAAAGCGGTGACTATTTCATACAATATTGATACTGGAATTCTAAATTAAAGTGTTCTTTTTCAGGAGATCTCAAATTAAATTATTCTGATACTTGTAATGAATTCCTTTCTGTCATAACAACAGCCATACTGGGTCAGACCAATGGCCTATATAGCCCAATATCCTGTCTTCCAACAGTGGCCAATGCCAGGTGCCCTAGAGGGAATGAATAGAACAGGTAATCATCAAGCGATACATCCCCTGTCACCCATTCCCAGCTTCTGGCAAACAGATGCTAGGGACACTATCCCTGCCCCACCTGGCTCATAGCCATCGATGGACCTATCCTCCATGAATTTATCTAGTTCTTTTTTTAACCCTGTTGTAGTCTAGGCCTTCACAACATCCTCTGGCAAAGAGATCCACAAGTTGACTATATGTTGTGTGAAGAAATACTTCCTTTTGTTTGTTTTAAACCTGTTCCCTTTTAATTTCATTTGGTGACCCCGAGTTCTTGTGTTATGAGAAGGAGTAAATAATCTTCCTATTTACTTTCTCCACACTAGTCATGATTTTATAGACCTCTATCATATCCTCCCCCCTTAATGTCTCTTTTCCAAGATGAAAAGTCCCAATCTAACTAATCTCTCCTCATACAGGAGCTATTATACCCCTAATAATTTTTGTTGCCCCTTTCTGAACCTTTTCCAATTCCAATATTTCTCTTTTGAGATGGGGCAACCACACCTGCATGCAGTATTCAAGATGTGGGCACACCATGGATTTATATAGAGGCAATATGATATTTTCTGTCTTATTGTCTATCCCTTTCTTCATGATTCACAACACTCTGTTCGCTTTTTTGACTGCCACTGCACATTGAGTGGATGTTTTCAGATAACTATCCACAATGACTGCAAGATCTCTTTCTTGAGTGGTAACAGCTAATTTAGACCCCACCATTTTATATGTATAGTTGGAATTATGTTTTCCAATGTGCATTATTTCGCATTTATCAACACTGAATTTCATCTGCCATTTTGTTGCCCAGAAACCCAGTTTTGAGAGATCCTTTTGTAGTTCTTTACAGTCTGCCTGGGACTTAACCATCTTGAGCAATTTTATATCTTCTGGATATTTTGCCACCTCACTGTTTACCCCTTTTTCTAGATCATTTATGAATATGTTGAATCAGAGTGGTCCCAGAACAGACCCCTTGGGGACACCACTATTTACCTCTCTCCATTCTGAGAACTGAGCGTGTAGTCCGACCCTTTGGTTCCTATCTTTTAACCAGTTACCAATCCATGAGAGGACCTTCCCTCTTATCCCATGACAGCTTACTTTGCTTAAGAGCCTTTGGTGATGGACCTTGTCAAAGGCTTTCTGAAAATTTAGAGTACACTATATCTACTGATTCCCCCTTGTCCACATGCTTGTTGATCCCCTCAAATAATTCTAGTAGATTGGTAAGGCATGATTTCCTTTTACAAAAACCATGTTGGCTCTTTCACAACAAATTATGTTCATCTATGTGTCTGATAATTCTCTTCTTTACTTCAGTTTCAACCAATTTGCCCAGAACTGAGGTCAGTCTTACCAGCCTGTAATTGCTGGGACCACATCTGGAGCCCTTTTTAAAAATTGGCATCAGATTAGCTATCCTCCAGTCATTTGGTACAGAAGATGATTTAAATGATAGGTTACAAACCACAGTTAGTAGTTCTGCAATTTCACATTTGAATTCCTTCAGATCTCTTGGGTGAATACCATCTGGTCCTGGTGACATATTGTTGCTTAATTTATCAATTTGTTCCAAAACCTCCTTCAATGACACCTCAATCTGGGACAGTTCCTCAGATTTGTCACCTAAAAAGAATGGCTCAGGTTTGGGAATCTCCCTCACATCCTCAGCCATGAAGACTGAGGCAAAGAATTAATTTAGTTTCTCCACAATGGCCTTATCATTCTTGAGTGCTCCTTTAGCATCCCGATTGTCCAATGGCTCTACTGGTTGTTTAGCAGGCTTCCTGCTTCTGATGTACTGAATTTTTTTTTTTTTTTGCTATTACTTTTTGAGTCTTTGGCTTCCCTGTAAATCTCTGACCCACACCACAGTTGTAATGTGACACTAGTTCGTATTTCCTCATAAATATGGTCATATATGCAGAATAACTCAATGATTTAAGGAGCAATAAGTCATAACTCTAAAATTTAAAAGACCTATTCTAAACATTATTAGTAAGCACCTTTTAACTTTGGCTAAATAACTACTTTCTGCTTGCAAATTATTGTGCTTCATCTCAGAAGAAACTTGAATGTTTTTTGTGGGAAATTGGTCAAGCCATTTTTGTATTACAGAGTTCCAAAAAATTATGTTTGACTTTTGCAGAAAGACTACTTTATTTGTCCACTTATGCTACAACTCAAATAGAGTTTTTCCAAGTTTTGGCTTTCCCTACAGTTAGCTCTCCACAAGGAGTACAGCTTTGCCTAGCCTGGGTAAAGAAGTATATAAAAAGATTTACAGCTTAATTGGCAATGGACTTATGTCTCAGTCACTGTGACACACTGTAGTCTCCAGGATGAGCTGAAATAGATTACAGGAGGCACAATGGCAGCAGATTCACAAAAGTCTGACCACACTGTTGCCAGGGAGCAGCTCTGAAAAAAATTCTCTGGTCCTTTTGTGTCCACCAGGAGAGGAATAGTTAATGTTTGTTCAGAGCGTTGAATGTACCACAATGTAGATCTGCCACTGGTATCACCTCATACCCATTCACATTCTCCAAATACAGGATGGAAACTTCAGCGTCTTTGCCCCTCTTTCTCTGTACGACTTCCCATTATAGTTTGGAGACCTTTACCCCTGTCCAACCTACAGATTCATTCTAGGAAGAGAAGATGGGACTTATATAATTATAATGACATATACTGATATGCACCCTCTGCAAGGAACAGTATTAAAACTGATATAGTAATGAAGTCAGAGAGCATTTCTAAAGGCATGGCGAGTGTGTAGTGGGTTTGAAGTATATTTTGGAATAAAAAAGCATGCCCCTGTTTATTGACAGCATTCTCCGGGTTGTCCAGATGTAGGAGGTTCTTCCTCAACTTGGTATTTCCTTGATTTAAAGGTTTGGTTGAGTGGGATATACATGCATTTAAGGCTACTTCAGGGTAACAAAGATTGTCTCACTATAAATAAATTGTTATATCCTGTTTCAATATCACCAACATTTCCTTTTTATATTACTTTTCCCCTTGAGATTCATTGTACATCTATTCCTTCAGTTTTATTTTAAAAAAATCAGAATATTCCACAACAGAAAATATAACAGAATGAAAGTTTGTTTTGACAGTTTTCTAGATGTTTTACAGTTCTCTTTTTCCTTTTATCTTAAATCTGTTAGAGTGCATGATCTGGGACACCTTTATCTTCAGATAAAACCACTTCAGTCATGGTTTAGAGTGTGGCAGTTGATGGAAACCTTTGTGATAAAGATATACAGTTCCCTTGATGTGGCTATGTTCATGGTAATGTAATCTCTTCTGCTCTTATTGGAACCATCAGCAGCATTTGATACACTGGATCTTCTGAAACTATTATCTTGATCATCATCACCCCTGTCCAGGGGTGACACTTTTGAGATGACCTTCTGACCAGTCATTTTGCGTGATTTGTGCTTCTGATGTATCTTTGCCATAATATTTACAGTTGCTTGTTCCACAGAAGAACTATATTACACCTACTTCTCTCTACTTTCTGCTACTCAGTGCATTGTCATCCCTTATGGCCCTGAACAGAAACACTGTATCTTAACTCCCACCCAAGCTATTGGGAAGTTCACATCTGGATCCAGAGCCACACTTGGGCCAGGATCCTGTAATTTGTTGTGCAAGGGTGGAATATTGCACCCACACAGAGTCCCAATGACTGCAATGGGGCTACACGCAGGTGTAAATTACAGGATCTGGGACCTTTGTGACTCAGGCTCCTCCATAAAATGGAGCTCATAGAAAAATTCTGGTCAGCCCTGAAATTTGGAGACACTCACAGTCAATTCCTATTCCAGATGCTGATGACTCAGCCCATTTTTACTTTTAGGTGGAGTTATCTTTATATTCCTTTTTCAATATTTTCCGGGGTTCCACATCTATGTATTTATTGTAGTCTGGGAGATGTTCCCAACTAGAGGAGTACTGTTATTTTATTTTTAAGAACATAGATGAGGCCAAATTTTGGCTTCATCATTCTACTTACAGGTCTCTATGTGAAAATTCTTCCCACATTTCTCCAGACCCAATAGCTCAAAGACTAGATGTAATTTTTTAGCATTATTTAAATAATACCGAACATACTTGAAATACGTCATTCTCCCTTACATTGAGAGGATTAAACAATACAATTTCCTTTATTCAAGTTGTCAAAAATCCAGGCCTATGTGCTAACTGACACAATTTGGGGACATGACTTCATTCTTTTACTTATGGACTATTTTAATGGTCTATTTGCTAGTTTATTAGCCTTTATCCTCTTCATATTAAAGTGAATTCTCACATATAATCCTGTTACTTATATGCCTCAATTGACTTCCTGCTTTTTTATTATATATATATATATATATATATATATATATATATATAGTTAATGGTGTTGACCCTGACATTAAAAGCCTTTCACTCTGAAATGCCATTCTACCTGCATAATTTGATTTCTGTATCTATGCCCACTTAGAAACTGTGCTCAATTTAAGTCTCTTTCTAGAAATTCCATTCCTACCATCCATATGTTTTTCATCTACAGTCATCTTGCCAGATTTATATTGACTTATTCTTCAAATTTTAATCAAAGCTTAATTTTTTTTTGATATATCATGATACTTTCATGTATGCTTTATTAAATCAATTTCATCGTTTTCCCTTCAGGTCCCAGATAAAAAGAAGAAACAGAGAGTTGCATAAAAATGAACTTAAGGGGGGGTAGAAGTTACTAGCTTTTGGAAACTATTTGGTAAGTTTTCACATTTCAGACAAAGATTCAAGTAGGTTCTTTTTTTGTCAGGACTAGCTCAGCCAGCCTTATTTAAAATTAAGGAAAAGTGCTAAATTGTGTTTCAGATGCAAAGAAACTATTGTAAAAACAGTCAACAACATAAAGTGTGGAGTCAGAACAACAAATAAAAATATTATGGGGGCCTAGTTTTCAGTTGTATTGAGCAGCAACAAGTCCAAGTGAAGTCAGTGGAGTTGCAGGTGCTTGATAGCAGATCAACTTGAGAAAAATAGCCCTGCAGTACTTAGATTTCTTAGTTGAAAGCACTCAAAATGGATCTTTCCCAATGGAGGCAACAGTGTATAATGATTACTAGATAGGTTCAAAGTGTTTCCACATTGATTTGCATGAAGCCTGTCTCAGTATCTGTCAGCAGTTCCTAGTATGGGCTAAAACTGTAAGACGTCCCTCTCTCATCGTGTGATCCCTCATTAAACATCTTCTTCTGCTTTTAAAAACCTAGTTATATTATAGTAGAACATTTCCAGCTTTAAAATTTAAGTATTAGCTTCCATACATTTTTTATCTTTGTTTTCTGTCTTCCTCTTTCTGACTCTGTCATGATTTCAGCCTTCTTTTCCTCATTCTCTCTTCCTTTTTTGAAAGAAATCCTTGGTTTCTCTGTTTGAAAGCTGAAAGGTCTGCTTATCACTTAAAAGCAGCGAAATAAGTCTTCAGCCAGGAAGAAAAATTGCTGTATCAGTAAGCCATGTGGCTGGCGTTACTCACAGAATTCAAATGCTTCCTCTCTTTCGTGAGCAACATTTGAAAGTCATTTTATGCATGATTATCCAAAAAAGTTTGATTGTCAAATAAACATCCTATCAGATTCTGCAAGGAGCTGTTCTGAAACAAGCGACATGGTATGATGCAATATGACAGGAACCATATGACCTGATTAAAATGATAATCCAGACGAGGACTAATTTGTATACCTGATTTCAGTCATCTGTTCTTTGCTGCTTCCAGTGCACATTCTTGTAATTCCCAGTTTAGCAAACAAGGTAGCAACCATTCTGAAAATATGAAATGAAAATCAAAGTTGGGAAGTCACAGTATTGCCAACTCACAATATTTGGTATTTTTCTTAAAACTACATTTCTAGAATTTTAGGATTATATGAGATCTCAGCCTTATTTATTTATTTAAAGTAAGTTTTTAGTCCTGATGGTTGTAGACAACAGCTTGAAAACATTAAACCTAAAGCCTCAAAAACTCAAATAAAAGATCCCAACATTTATTTTTTAAAATTTCATATTTAAGTTGGTCTTATGATTTTTAAGGCCTAGCTCATGATTTTTGAATGCTTGCAGTTGTCAGTACTGAAGGCACCAAAGTAAAGTGCTGCAACCCAGATGGCTTAGCATTTACTAATAATGCATCAGATACAGAAAAACTTCCAGTTGCTGCATTCTTATCTAAGCTTTAGCACAGCGGTCTCAAACTCAATTTACCTTAGGGCCAGTGCCAGTCCTCAAATCCTCCCAGTGGGCCAATTATGTCACTCATACCACCCAGAACCCATCCCCCAAAACTCTGCCCCCCACCTGCCTAAGGCTGTGGGAGGGAGTTTGGCTGGGGGAAGAGATCTGGGGTAGGGGTGTAGGGTACAGGCTCTGGGCGGGAGTTTGGGTGGGGGAGGGGGTCTGGGGTACAGGCTCTGGGATGGAGTTTGAGTGCTGGGTGCAGGCTCTGGGCTGGGGAAGTGGGTGCCGGTGCAGGAGGAGGGGCTGGGGTGCAGGCTCTGGGAGGGAGTTTGGGGCTAGAGGGGGTATGTGAGGAGGAGGTGCAGGCTCTTGGAGGGGCTCAGGGGGTGCAGCACTTACCTGGAGCTCCAAGGTGGGGAGGGTCAGAGGGCCTCCACACGCTGCTGCCCCCAGGCACCGCCCCTAAAGTTTCCCATTGGCTGCAGGGGTGCTCGGGGTGGGGGCAGCGCATGGAGGCACACAGGGCGGGGCTGGCAGCCACGTGGAGCGAGCACGTAGGAAGCCGCTCCGCTGTGCTGCTGGTGGTGGATGGGGCCCCAGGCCATTTTAAATTGCCCAGGTGGAGCGCCCGGGGGCAGTAGGCAGGGCCAAGGGAGAGACCCAGCCCCAAAATTGCTGGAGCCCTGTAGGACATTGGGGAGTTTAACAAGATGCTGGCCAGGAGGTTTTGAGCCAGGTCCCTGTTAGCCCAGCTCCAATTAAGAAGTATTAATTGGGGCTGGCTGAGTATGCCATGCCTAATTGCTAGAAGAGAAGCACCTGCGGGCCTTATTAGCCAGGGGACTATATAAGGCTGGCAGGAAGGAAGTGAAGAGAAAGGAAAAGGAGGAGCCAAAGGTTGTGTATCCCTGCTGGCTGGAGAAGCTAGCTGTCCCCCAGGTTGCTGGTTTGGCGCACACTGTAAATAGAAGGTGGTGGGAGCTGACACTGAAAATAAAAAGCACTGGTGATTACACTCAGAAGGGGTCTCTGGCTGATTTGTTGCGAGGGCAAATGAAGGCCTCATTACACATAGGGGCTTGTCTGGGATCCAAGAGCCAGCGAACCTGGTTGGCAGCCCAGATATGGAGGAGTCCCTGCAATGGCTGGTCAAACAGTAGGAGCAGATGCAGCAGGCCCTGCAAAGTTTTCAGCAGTCCCACTAGGCTGAGAGACAGGCTTTGCTGACCTGGCAAGCTGAGCAACAGCAGAGTCTTAGAGAATTTATACAGGAGCAGACCAGCGTGCAACAGCAGCTCCTGAAATAAGTGGCGAATCCTGCGGGAGGGGATGGCACCGGGCCGCCAGGCTGGGGACTCTGTAAAATGAGCCCGGCAGATTATCCAGATGCCTTTCTTGGGATCTTTGAGTGGGTAGCCACAGGTGCCAGATGGGAGAGGGCAAACTGGGCCCTCCAACTGGCTCCATACCTGATGGGAGAGGCTTAAGTGGCCTATGTGGCCTTGAGCGACGAGCAAGCCCAGAACTATGAGGTGGTGAGGGCGGCCATTCTAGACCGGGTGGGCCTGTCAACAGAGCAGTACTGCCAAAATTTCCAGGAAGCCCAAAGGACGGTGGCTGAGCGGCCCCCGGCCTATGCCCAGAGACTAATGGACTGGGCCACATGCTGGCTGAGGCCGGAGATGTGCATGGTGGGAAAAATGATGGACATGTTGGTCCTAGAACAATTGCTGCAGAGCCTCCCCAAGAACATACGTGTCTGGGTGAGGCGTCACCAGCCTGTCACTGTCAAGGCAGCTGTCAGATTGACCGAGGAATATATCGAGACAGAGGGTCCCTGGAGGGAGGACCAACCACGGAAAGACAGAGTCGGGGAAGAGACTGGCGGAACCTTTTTCCAGGAAAGGCCTGGAGAGAAAGGAGGAGCCCCGAGGAGCACCCAAGAGGCCCGCCAAGCTTGTTTGCTGGCAGTGTGGGAGACCTGGACACATAAAACGTGACTGCCCTGATATGGAGTGAGTGTGGGCTGAGTTTTGTGGCTGGACTCAAGTTGAGGGGCGGAAAGGGGGGAAGAAACTGTCCATCCCAGTGAGCATTGGAAGGAACCCCCAAACAGGCCTGATAGATACTGCGTCAGCCTGTTCGCTTGTACAAAGGGGGCTGGTGAAGTCGCACTGGCTGATCGTGGGGGCAAGGATGGCCCTTGAGTGTATCCATGGGGACAAGAGGTCCTGCCCGGTGACCCAGATGTCCCTTGAAGTGAGGGGCTGCTTCAAATGGAAGTGGGTTGGGATGCTAGAGGGGATACCATACCTGGTTGTGTTAGGTAGGGACTGGGGCCCACTACCTAGAAGAAAGCGGAGGGGTGTCTGAAAGGAGGGGGCAGATATTCCTAAACCAAGGATCCCAATTGGGGAAGACAAGCAAAGTCCCCAAAATAGCAAAGAAGAGACTCCTAGACAACAGAGCCCAGAGCAAGCAGACCCACGGAAAGAGTGTATGGGGGAGCCGGCCAGCCTGAGCCCCTTGGAAGGGGAAAGGAGGTAATTGGAGCACCCCACAACACCGCTCCCCAGGGAGGGGACCCAGAACCTGCTGGGTGGCGTGGGGGAAAATGAGGCACACAGGGTCCTGCAGGACAGTGGGATGGATCCTAAGCCCCTACCAAAAATAAAGGGGGAGCAGGAGACGAGATGCCTGCTGGGGTGCGACTGGTGTGACGACCTGCGGGCTGAGGCAGAACTATGGGGGCAGCCACTCCCTGAGCAATGTACATTTTGCAGGAGGGGGGATAAAGAAAACCCCAGGAGGGGATGCCGGGGATCGCCTGGCCAAGAGCGGTGAACTTCCCCGGAGGAGCCCTCCGTGCAGAGAGCGAGGGGCCGAGGTCAGCTGGACTTTGCGGTTCTTAAGGGGGGAGGCGTGTTACTGGGTGCTAGCCAGGAGGTCCTGAGCCAGGCCCCTATCAGCCCAGTTCCAATTAAGAAGTATTAATTGGGGCTGGTGAGTATGCCACGCCTAATTGCTAGAAGAGAAGCACCTGCGGCCTTATTATTTAAAAGGCTGGCGGGAAGGGCTGGGCTGGGCTGCTGGCTGGAGAAACTAGCTGTCCCCGAGGTTGCTGGTTTAGAGCACACTGGAACTAGAAGCTGGTGGGAGCTGACACTGAAAATAAAAAGCACTGGTGATTGCTCTCAGAAGGGGTCTCTGGCTGATTTGTTGTGAGGGCTTTGAGATCCCTGCTTTAGCAGAAATGAAAGGCCAGAGGAACAGGAAGTCAGTAGACCTCAAGGAGAAGCTACAGTCACAGAATCACTGTCTATGAAAGGTTCTTTTTGAGGTTGAACCTCAATACTAATACTTTGTTAATACTAATACTTTGGTATAAAGGCTTGATCAACTGCTGGAGTCTTTACTACAATGTTAATTAAACCTGCTCCTCAGATACAGTTCTTGCAGAAGTAATAGCTATGCTCTCCCAAATTCAGACACAGGAAGCCACTAACTGTTCCTAAACTATCATCTCATCCAGGTAAAGGTACAAATAGCATGTCATCCAAAGGAACAGCTTCTCCTCAGTTTGAGGCACTGAAATTCTCCTCTTCTTCAATTTGGGACAATCAATGACCTTCACAAAGAAGAGCTCTCCATTTAAGAGCTCAAAGATCTACCAAAATTAGAAGCTTGCCTTTCACTTGAGATATCCAAGGCAGCCCAACATTCAGACAATATTCACCAGTAAATCAAGTCTACTCCTCAATAAACAGCAATTTCTCTCCACCTACTAGTTTCAAACACTGAAACTCCACCTACAAGGAGTCATAAGGAGTTTAGACGTTCAGTCTAAATATGAGGTCTTCCAACAAAGAATAATCCCTCCTACCCAGTTTGAGACAGGGAAACCCACAAAATACAAATGCTTAGACACACTGCCCAAAGATACATTTTCATTTATTCAGAATCTCTCCTTATGTTCTCCTTACCACATACTCAAAATTAATAGCTCCTCTCTCCTTTTAAAATACTAAAGCCTCATCATATAAAGAACCCAAATTTCAGACAGCCAAGTCCCATACAATGAGAAATTTCATCCCAATTTGACATAAGAGCACCTCAAATCATCTTCCCCAATTAAACATACCAAGCTCCTGTTCCCTGCCCAGAAGCAGCTCCCTTCCCCCTTTGAAACACAAAGGTCTCTTGTCTGCTGTGAAGAGCAGCTATGGCCTGTCATGGACTGGCTACAGAACTTCCTTCTGGAGAGAGATACACCAGATGTGTTCACTATAAGATCCTTTAATGTACTGCCAGGTATGCCCGAGGTTAGCTTGTTAAGGGATGTTGCACACTGAACCACCTAGTGGAACAGTATAATACAGTTTAGCATTCCATTACATCTGCCCCTTTAAGTTTTACATTCCAACCATTTACAAAATTTACACTATCACGCTATCCTGAAAATTCAGTATGGATCAGTCTAAGTTTCTCTGAATCTTTTTGTAACTGCATGACCCAAACAGGTAATAACTTGGTAATCTGGCTGTCCATTAGGTACAATGACTGGCTGCAGTTGTTTGGAATTTTTTGAGTATTCTTGTTCCACCATCTGTAGAGTTTACTGTGTTGATTGTTCTTTCTGAGAAACAAACTGTAGATGTCAACGGTTTCTGTTGAATTCTCCACTGTCAGTCTCGATCTCATATGATCTGGGCACTGAACTCTTTTCATTTATGGACAGTGGGAGTTCAAGATCTGGCAGTTCTCAAACTGAGTGATGTTGGTTTTAAAAGTTTCGTAAGCTCTTTTTGCCTGTTTATGTGCATGAGCTACTCTCTTCATGTCTGGCCACTTTGGAAATAGGTTATTTTCCAAATTTGGAACAGTAGTTATGAATTGTCTTCCCATCAGGATTTATGCTGGACTATATCCAGGAGCTATTGGAGTTGATCTGTAACTCAGAAGAGCAAGGAATGAATCTTCCTAATGTAGGATGTTCTTAGTTGTCTGTACTGTTCTCTCAGCCTCTCAAATCACTTGCGAGTAATGTGGGCTGCTAGTAATATGATCAAAATTGTATTTCATTCAGAATTATTTAAGTTATTCTGCAATGAATTGTGGTTCATTGTCCTTCATATTTGTTCTGGAATACCAAAGTGAGCAAAATGCACTTCAGTTCGTTGACAACACTATGACATATTGTGTCTTTCAAGTACATTATTTCTATACACCTGGAAAAACAGTCCACTACAGCCAAGTAATGATGTTCTCTGAATTTGCATAAATCTTCAGCTAGCCTCTTCCAAGGTCTGTCTTGAAGTGTGAGTCAGCATTGTTTCTTGAAGTAATTTGTTCTGGATCTCCTTTCAAAAGTTCAATATCACCAAATATTCCATTGAGTTCTTCCACCTTTCTCACTAGGCCCATCATGATTGTCACGCTGCAGCTACGAAGGTTGTTGATCTTTGATTCTTTGATCACATGCACTCTGAATGTAAAACTTTTGTCTTTGTAAGTTGTTTTTATGATGAACTGACCCAGGGAGTTCAGAATACCTCCAGGGCTGGTCAAGGTTGTGTCTGGTAATTTCAGCTCTGGGAGGGCTTGACGGTAATTATAAATCCCTTCTGAGATTATGGTCACATCTTGTTCCTTAGTCAATTTTAAAGTCAATAGTCTTTCCACAAATATTCAGTTTCACTCTGCAGGTAGACTCTCTTATCACACATGATAGATCCCAGAAGCAATGGCTTGGTATGGAAACCACCTGCAAAATGTCCATATTTTGTGCATTTATCATATCTTGCCCCTTGGCTGAACATACACCATCTCTTGTGCAACGTATTTTTCCACATCTTGTGATTTAGGCTGCAAGGTTTTGGCATTTGACTGGTATTTGGCCCGCTTAGCCTGGAAGTTCTCTCTTCTTGCCTCAGGGATTTATACCTTCTGTTTACACCTTCCAAGCTAGTTTCTCATTTTTCAGTTTTTTTCCAAGTTGCTCCTGCCTGGTGTTCTGCTGTTTGACTAGTTCAGATTGTTTTGCTATCTGTATAGCTGTGTGTAGGGTTAGGTCTGTCTTCACTGGTAGCTGCTTTGAAAAGGTTTTTGACTGTTAACCCAATAACCACCTTGCCTCTGATTTTTTCATGTTTTGTAGTCCCCCAAAAAATCAGTTTTAAGCTCATACATGCAGAGCTTTTATAAAACATGAAATATTTTCCCCTAGCCCTGAATTCTCTGGAGAAAACATGCTCTTTCACAAGCCACATTTCCATGAGGTATAAAGTATACATCAGACATAGCCATAATCTTTTCATAGTCATCTTTGGGACCATCCCCAGTAAAGTAAAAGGATTTAAAGATATACTATGCCTGCTCCCCCATAGCACATATTAAAGAGCACATCTGAATGTCTCAATTTCCATGCGGAGTTTTATAGCAATTTGAAATTTTGCACAACACTGCTTCCAGTCTGTCCATTCTGAAGGTCTGATCAAGGTTGAAGTTGTCTGATGCATGAAAAGTGGCACATTGATTAAATCCTGCAACCTCTCTTGCCTTTGTTTCTTCTGTTTGCAACCTGTGTTGTTGTTCTCCTCTGGCAATATTTTACTTCTGACATCATGTCATGTACACCTTGTACACTGTAGGTTGCAGGACTGCTATTAGTAGGACAGTCTTCTATACCAGGTATGGACTGGCTACAGAACTTCCTTCTGGAGCAAAACCAGATGTGTTCACCATAAATACCTTTAATGTACTGACAGGTATGGCTGAGATTAACTTAAATTGATCTGTCATGGTGTCACTCACCACACTGGTGCCTCCTTGTGGGCGTTTTGAGAATTAACTCAATCCCAGCAGGTGCACTCTTTGGTGGTGGTGGCTCTCCCATCCTCGCCTCTGCCTGCAGACCTGTTACAGCTCCTTTCTCTCAGCATCTGCTTCACGGCACAGCTCTCCGGCTATGTCACCATCCAGTTTCCACCTCTCCTCCAACAAGAGTCCAGCCACTCCTAGCAGCGGCTTGGCAGTCCACAGCTGGGCCACTCCTTCAGCAGCTAGTGGGAGGGGTGCAGGTCCACTCACTACTACGGGCCCCGGCCCAAGGACCCTGCAAACAGTAACTTCCTGCTGCCTCTTTCTTCCCGCTCACTGTCTCTATTCCCTGGGCCACTTCCTAGCAGCCTCAGTTCCTTCTGCTTCTGCCTCTGGCTCCAGCTCCTTTGCCCTCTTCCCAGGGTCTCGGTCCTGGCAGCCTGTCAGGAGCTCTCCCTAACTTCCCGCTAGCACCTGTTCTTCCCCGGGTGCTGGTCTCTCTGTAGCCCTCTAGGAAGCCAGTCTTCTCCCTAGGGCTCCCTGTAGCAGATTAACCCACTCTGGTCTGCAGCTTTCTTTTATATGGGGTGGCTGGGCCCTGATTGGCTGGTCCAGCCACCAACCTAATTGTCTGCAGCTGCCACCCTAATTGGCTGTTTCCCCTGCAGCCACTCCTTTGGTTGCCTGCTGCTCAGCCTCCCTAGGCTGGGTTTAACTCCCTCAGGGCCACTGCGGGGCAGGTGCCCCATCACATGATCCCAGCACCACCTAGTGGTGAACAGTGTAATACACTTTAGCATTCTATTACACTTCACACTAAAATGTCCTTATGGGCTTCCAACATTTGCCACTCAACCACTCACCCATTGTACCCTGCTGCTCACCTAATACAGAACTAGGGACTTTCGTCCTTGTTTTTCTTTACTGTAGAATAGACCATTCACCCACAATGGTGAGAATAAGCTTCTTTTTAGATTGAATAGTTTACATTAAAAATAATTGACCATAAAAATGTTGCCTCTATTCTTGTTTATAGCATTGAAAATATAATAAAGGTAGGACAATACCACTGATGCTATTTCACTTCTATTGTAAATACCCAACTGACTTCTTGAAACGACAGAAGAATAACAAAGTAGAAAGAAGTGCTCAGTGTCACAGTTTACAAGTAACTGAGAGTAAAACAACTTTGTCTATTGCACAGCAGATTTAATAACCACTAAATAAAGTCTCATATCAAAGAAAATCATACTGTCACTTTTCAGAGTAACAGCCGTGTTAGTCTGTATTCGCAAAAAGAAAAGGAGTACTTGTGGCACCTTAGAGACTAACCAATTTATTTGCGCATAAGCTTTCGTGAGCTACAGCTCACTTCATCGGATGCATACTGTGGAAAGTGTAGAAGATCTTTTTATACACACAAAGCATGAAAAAATGGGTGTTTACCACTACAAAAGGTTTTCTCTCCCCCCACCCCACTCTCCTGCTGGTAATAGCTTATCTAAAGTGATCACTCTCCTTACAATGTGTATGATAATCAAGTTGGGCCATTTCCAGCACAAATCCAGGTTTTCTCCCCACACACACACAAACCCACTCTCCTGTTGGTAATAGCTTATCTAAAGTGATCACTTTAGATAAGCTATTACTAGCAGGAGAGTGGGGTGGGGGGAGAGAAAACCTTTTGTAGTGGTAAACACCCATTTTTTCATGCTTTGTGTGTATAAAAAGATCTTCTACACTTTCCACAGTATGCATCCGATGAAGTGAGCTGTAGCTCACGAAAACTTATGCTTAAATAAATTGGTTAGTCTCTAAGGTGCCACAAGTACTCCTATACTGTCACTTGTTTATTTTATAAGATCAGATCTGAAAGATATACTAGCTGCAAGATATTTTCTTAATACCTCTCCTCAATACAAGGAAGATTTATTACTCTTTCCCGTGAATGAGATGATCTACATCAACACAGTGAAAAAACAGAGTTAATGCCCTATGACTTAATGACTTTATTATGCTCTCCAATAAGGTACCATCTCTGCTGTAAATTTTAACATTACCGCTCATTGTAAAGATGCTTTTTCAGTTTCAGGACTTTTTCTTGTTTCCCTACATTTTTTCTATACCTTATAAGCATAGACACACTCTTACCTTTTAGTTGAGCCCTGCATGGATACAAAATTTATATCTGCGGATGCGGATATCAATGGATATAAAGCAGATATCCATGGAGCTGCAGGGCTCTACCAGGAACCGCAGTGGCGAAAGCAGTGGCGTGTCAGGCTGCTGCTCGCAGAAGCCAGTGCCCAGCCTGGGCAGCTCTTCTGGCATGGATGTACTGCCCAGCCCTGCCCACTGGAGCGGACACCAAGCTCACCAGCCGCTGTCCCTGATCAGACTAGTGTGTGCAAGTGGCTCGCATGCTGCCAGACAGGAGTTCCCTCCATGCGTCTCCTGTCTGGGAGTGTGTGAGACTCTTGCACATACTAGTGCAACCAGGGACAGCCTGTGTCTACCTCAGTGGGCAGGGCTTGGGACCGTACACAGAGGCATCACGTGGGGGATGGAATATGGGGTCACATGCCCCCCAGATTGCTTGTTCACATGGTGCGGCTGGGCCCCCTCCCTGCGGAGCAGCTGAGCCAGGAAACTGCGCTGGGCAGGTGGAGGCAGAAGAAGGACTGGAAGAACAGCTGGGAGCTGCTTGGAGGTGCCGCTGCTTTAACTCGGCTGGGAGAGGCAGAGGAACAGCTGGGAGCTGCACAGAGGGGATGCTGCTTTTCCAGGGTTGGGGGGAAGAGGGAGAGCTACTGAGATGGGGGAGGGCATGACTTGAGCTGTTCTGGGGTTGTGCCTCTCATTGTCATCAGGCAAGGGTCATCTATGGTGGTACAGTCACATTGGAGGAGCTGCCCGGGCTGAGCACTGGCTCCTGCGAGTGGCAACCCAATATGCTGTTGATTTCACTGCTGCGGCTCCTGGTAGAGCCCTGCAGCTCCGTGGATATCTGCTTTATATCCGTTGATATCCACATCCGCAGATATAAATTTTGTATCTACACAGGGCTCTATCTTTTAGATTCTGTTCTTTTCAGGAGCTTTCTCCTTTGTAAGCCCCCAGTACTTCCCAGCCTCCAAGATTTTTGTCACTGCCTTCCACTAGGCTGCTCCTAAGTACTCAGCAGCACGAACTCCAATGTTCCTAAGATTGGCCTTGTTTTCCTCCCATCCGCATCCCTTTCCCCTTCCCCTCCCTGGTGCTGCTCTCTTCACCCACTCCTGTTAGATTGCCTAAATAAGTAAAATGAATAACCACTTAATCCAAGCCCAGCCTGTCTTAAAGAGACAACCTGAGAAATGGAAAATTTAAAATTCCAGATGTGTGATAACATGCTGAGACCCGTATGTGCCTCCTGTCCACCCTGAATTTAAACACTTCAGCTTTGTCCATAAAGGGTCAAAATCCATGTCCTGTGTATGTAAAATTCCAACAGAGGCTATGTCAGCTCTTTTTACAGCCTAAAGTCCAGAGCTTGACCAGAGGCTCAGAGGCCCAGCAAACAGTGAACAATATTAGCTAAGAGAAGCAGAACAAACAAGAGACAACCTTGCTTTTTACGAAGAAAAGCATGGTCAGCAAAACGCCAGATGGGGAGCAGTAATTGGCACTCTTATCTGAAGCTGCAAACAGACCAAAGTATCCATGTCCACTCCTCTGCAAGAAAAGATAGTCATGCTCTCCACACATACCAGCCTTGGGTTCATGGAAAGGTCCAAGCATGCCAGTATGAGATATGACATCCTCCTCCCTCCCAGATGCTAGTGTCTGCAAAACAGGCAGCTTGAAAGACAATCTCTAATGCCATGTACTTTTCAGTGTCTTTTTGCTTTAACCCCCAGGTAAGTACCTGTTGGACAATCAGAGGAGCTACTTCATTGCTATGGACCCCAAATCAGAATTCAACTTATATATTTTATACTAATACATATACAATATATATTTTATACATTGTTTAAAGGAAAACACCTGTGTACTAATTGTGTGTCATATGTTAACCTGAAACCATGGGCAGAGACACTATGTAATCTTTGACTATTGGCTACTGTGCTTATCTTGTCTTACTGCTAGACCTATCCAGGGACTCGGGACCACCCACCCCGTCACTTCCTTCCGCCCATGGAAATTCCATATAATCCATTGTAATCAATTGTTTGGCAGAGTCTCTGAGCCTAATAAGCAAAGTGACACTCCGCCAGCGATGTGCGTAATAAAGCCACGTGCTTGATTCTACATGGTGTCCATTTTGTTCCTTCAGTCCACCCTATTTAAAGAAGGAGCATGTGCAAACTCAGGTGAGCCTGCTCAGTATCCAGATTATACCTTTTCATAGATTCCAAGGCCAGAAGGGCCCACTGTGATCCTCCAGTCTGATGTCCCATATAACCGGGCCACAGAACTTTCCAAAAATAATTCCTAGAGCAGATCTTTTTTTTAAAAAAAAGCCACTCTTGATCAAAAATTGTCAGTGATAGAGAATCAACCACAACTCTTGGTAAAAAGAAAAGAAGTACTTGTGGCACCTTAGAGACTAACAAATTTATTTGAGCATAAGCTTTCGTGAGCTACAGCTCACTTCATCGGATGCATTCAGTGGAAAATACAGTGGGGAGATTTATATAAATAGAGAACATGAAACAATGGGTGTTACCGTACACACTGTAACCAGAGTGATCACTTAACACTTGTTTCATGTTCTCTCTCTATATAATATATATATATATATATATATATATATATATATATATATATATCCCCATTGTATTTTCCACTGAATGCATCCGATGAAGTGAGCTGTGGCTCATGAAAGCTTATGCTCAAATAAATTGGTTAGTCTCTAAGGTGCCACAAGTCCTCCTTTTCTTTTTGCAAATACAGACTAACACGGCTACTACTCTGAACTCTTGGTAAATTATTCCAATGGTTAATTACTCTCATTGTCAAAAATGCATGACTTCCTTCCAATCGGAATTTGTCTAGCTTTATCTTTGAGCCATTGGATTGTGTTATACCTTTGTGTGCTAGACTGAAGAGCCCATTATTAAATTTGTTTCCCTGGTAGACATTTAAAGACTGCAATCAAGTCAACCCTTAAACTTCTCTATGTTAAGCTAAGTAAACTGGGTCTGTCATTATATAGCATGTTTTCTAATCCTTTAATCATTCTTGTAGGTCCTCTCAACCCTCTCCAATTTATCATCATCCTTCTTGAATTGTGGGCACCAGAACTGGACTCAGTATTCCAGCAGCAGTCACACCAGTGCCAAATACTGGGGTAAATAACCACTCTACTCCCACTCGAGCTTTCATGTTTATGCACCCAGGATCACATTAGCTCTTTTGGCCACAGCATCATCCCAGTGGGAGCCATGACACCCAAATCTTTTTCAGAGTCACTGCTTCCCAAGATGGAGACCCCCATCCTGTTAGTATGCTCTACATTCTTTGTGAATGTACACATCTAGGAACATTTAGCCATATTAAAACACATATTGTTTGCTTGTGCCCAGCTTAGCAAGTGATCCAGATTGTTCTGTATCAGTGAGCTGCCCTCTTCTTTATTTACTACTTCCATTTATCAATTTTTGTGTCATCTGCAAATTTTATCAGTGATGATTTTATGTTTTCTTCCAGGTCATTGATAAAAATGTTATATAGCATAGGACCAAGAACCGATCCCTTCAGGACCTCACTAGAAACACACCTGCTTGATGACAATTCCCTGTTTGCAATTACATTTTGAGACCTATCAATTAGCCAGTTTTTAATCCATGTAATGTGTGCCATGTTAATTTATACTCTAGTTGTGTGGTACCAAGTCAATCACCAGATAGAAATCTAAGTATATGGCATCAAGACTATTACTTTATCCAGCAAACTTGTAAACTCATCAGCACAGATATCAAGTCAGTTTGATACAATCTATTTTCCATAAACCCATGCTGATGGACATTAATGACATTACCCTCCTTTAATTCTTTATTAATTGAGTCCTGTATCAGTCTCTTCGTTATCTTGCCCACGATCAATGTCAGGCTGACAGGTCTGTAATTACTCAGGTCATCCCATTTACCCATTTTAAAAATTGGCAGAGCTGGCACAACTATCTCCCACAGATTTGCTATAAAGCCCTATTTCTACTCTTCTCTTTCCAAAAGGCTGATAATGCTGATTTCTGAGATATTTACAGTGTGTTCTAGCGTACTCAGCACTGCAGGAGTTCACCTTTTCTTATAACAAAGTTTGCTTTCATGTTTGTTTGCATCCTGTTGGATTGGGGGAACTTTTGAGATCCAGGATTATAATAAAACCATCTTCTCTTCTTGAAAGAGCCTCCAGGCATGTTCTTTTGACAACTGCTTCTCTGCACAACATTAGAGAATGCAGACAGAGTGAAGTTCAACATTATGAGAAAAATATCCCTCCAGTCCACTTTTCAAACAGCTTATTTTAGGCATGTGTCTTAATGTTTATATATGAAAAGGCTGGACTTTTTAAAATACAGAAACTTCTCTTCTTGCTGCAAACAATATATGCTTCCCCTACCATTTCCACCAAATATGTGTGATCATGCTGCTTGTTTCGTGACTGCGTGTAGCTTCTAAAGCACACACGGTTCAAACTACAAATGCTGTTTGGTTTACTTGGAAACAGGACAAGTCTGGAAGGTCAGGAACCTACCACGATGTTCACAAACTAGATGTGGGCAGGTAACAGCGTGATGTGTGAGAAATGCTGATTTCAGTTCACACAAGTTTTGGCAAGACGTTCTATGAGACATGAAGGGGTGGACTCACTGCTGGAGCCTCCTTGCGGCCAGGTGTGACATAGTAGCTCTTCTCCTGCTAACAGCCACTCCACCTCTGCAGCGGCCTGCCTCTTCCTGTGATGTGGCACTCCGGGCAGGTCACTTTAAAGTGTCTCCCCTTTGAGGGTAACCCAGGAACAAAAATGCAAGGGAAATTAACACAAATAAACGGAGTTAATAAGGAACAGAGGGAAATGACTCCCTCTCAGGGTGTATCAGGGTCTGGCCCTTCCTTCCCTCAGGAAAGGGCCTGCAGGCAGTGATCACCTGGGAGTCTCTTGCATTCAGTCAGCCCTTTCCTCAGGAGCTGAACATCTGTTCTCTGGCCTGATCTGCCCACAAGTGAGCTGTTCTGCTCCCCTTTTAAACTCCTCCTCCAACCTGTGCATGCTTTGCAGGTGCTGTGGGGCGGAGCTGGCTGAGCCCAGAGCAGCTCCTTAACCCCTATTGTCTAGTGTGGGGTTAGTATACCCTGTCACAGAGATGAGAAGGGGTTTGGTTAGTTCCTCCTCCAATCAAGGTTTGGATTCATATGAACTCAAAATCTCAATGTCAAATTCAAACCAGATCTGCAAATTTTGTGTGTTCACCAAATTAAAACCATTACACAATGAGACAAGCACATTTTGATTTTGAAACAAACTCCCTAGTGATTAAAGTCACTTGAGTGAGGGAAAACCTTTCACCCAAATTCCCAGAAGTTACAGGTTTGAACAAATCATGGCAGGTGTTTCCAGAGCACCCAAAACTAGGAGAGTTCTTCAAAGTTATGCCCAAATCTAAGAGAGAACAAATTACTCAACATGTCAGGCCACTGGTTATCCTCGTGACAGGGTGTATAAACCCCGCACTTGGACTGAAGGGGTTAAACAGCAACTCTGCACCCAGATGACCTCACTCAGCCACACCCACAGAGTATGCTCCAGATGGAGGTGGAGCTTAAAAGGGAGCCAGACAGCTCAGAAGGGGGTTGACAAGGCAGGGAGAAGGACCTACCTTGCTCTGCAATATCCTGAGAAGGGTGGCTGCAGAAGCCCCTTTGGAAAAAAAGGAGCCTACCTCTGGGCCCCAGATAGATAGAAGATGCAATTAGTACCTTTTGCTACAGACTGCAAAGCTTGGACCGGACAGTGGCAAGTCGGAAATGGCCCAGGGAGGGCAGCCTTAAGGCACTCTTGGGTGCCTGGCCTTTGGTAACCCTCTCAGGATCCTGGGCTGGAGTCTGATGGAGTAGAACGACCCCGTCTCCCCTCCACATTAAAAAGCAACTGACCCTCCCCCCTTCAACCACTAGGCAACACATCCAACAAGGACCGACCATCACAATCCTGATCCACTTAGCTTATGAAAATGTGGGGTTCAGCATCCAAAAATGTTGTCTGGACCATTAAGTTCCTAAATATGACAATATGACCGCCATTTGGCACCAATATAACAGCATAAAGAAGAAGAAGAATCAACATAAAAGCAGAACTAAAAACACGTGTCTCAATTGCTGCTGAGAGAATATGGCCTGCAGCTCTTAATTTATAAGAATGAGCACAGTGGCTGCAATGGATGCATATGTATGTTCAGCAATCTGGCCGGCACGTAGAAAATCAATTATGAGAATTGAAATCATAGTGTGTTCACAGAATTCACTGCACAGACTCCAGTGCTGATTCATGGAGTCTACTAAATAGGTATCCCTTAGTCTCAATCCAGTTTTTGCCAAGAAACTACTGTAAAGAGTTGTTCTGCAGCTAGATCAGCAGCATGCCTTCTGGCCAGTTTTGGAGTACTTCTCTGTCTGATGCAACATACCTTAATTATTATTAAGTATGCTGTGGTAGCAGGCAAAGGTCCCAGTTGGGATTGAGGCCCCACATTGTGCTGGGTGCTGTAAAACATGGAAGACAGACAATCCTCTGCCTTGAAGGATTTACAGTGTAAAAGATGAATGGAAGGGGATGAGGATAAGCAAATAAATCTAGTGAAGAAATGGTATCTCTGTCTTAGTTATGTGTATTTTTTAAAAAAATTGGAGGAAGGGTCTGACTTAATGTCAGAGACAAATAGAAATGGCTGATGACACCGCATAAAGAGAAAAGCATCCCATCCCAGAGAAAGTGGCTCCTTAGTACTGAAGAGAAAACTTCTTTAGGGCTGACTTCAGTAGATAATCCAAAGCATCATACACATCAGATGTAGAAACTCTCTGCAGTAGCCACATGATACCCCCTGCCCCCAACGTTTAGGAATAATCAAAAGTTTCTAAATCTGTTTAGTTTCTCTCTGTACCACCAATATTTTAAGAAGATCATTAAGCCACAGAATTGAAGAATCAGATTACCTTTTAAATCAGCAACCATTTAATTAGGTAAACACTTGGGATTCTTTCTCTTCATAAACAGTACATGTTCATGTCCTATTTCTAGTTATTCCTCAGAGACTCAACAGCAATGACTGCAAAGACTATTACAACAGGAATTCAAAGTACTCATTGAGTTTCATTTTAATTTTACAATATTCTGGTTAATAATGTCTATTAAAATATCCATTAAAAGACCATCGTGCTAATTTAACTGGGAAAACCTAACAGAATGCCAGTGGAATGCATCCATTAATTTAATGTTAGAGACATCTAACTGAAGTTATTACAAAGAGTAATGTGGCATTAATTAAAAGCAGGCTAGGATTTCATTGATGAGAAAAAATATCCTTATGTACAAAATACTGAAATATTTGATGGCAGCACATAAAACAGTTTTTGACTCTGTTTCAAGGGCCTCCACAGTTTACTCCAATTTTTCTTTTACTGTAAAATCTTGAATGGTACCATATCTTCATATGAAACTCAGATGAAATGGATATAAAAGTCAGATTATCACAGGACTGGAATGTTTCCTAGCTCCCTTTATTTTAAACTGATGAATATACAACTTGCAAGAAACTACACAGATCTGTATGTCTGGGTCCCCTTTGTTGCTGTTTTTATGGATAAAATGATCTAAATCAACTGTCTTCTGAAACTTTTATTTTTCCAATTTACAGTAATTCATAATAACCCAAGCTATCAAAGAGTAAGAAAGCATTGTTTTCTGTGCTGTTCATTGTTTGACTGATATGAGAGAGACACATAAATATAGGTCTTGTCACACATCATAGCAATTGAGTTGAAATGATGGCAAGCACCAGTTAGGACAATACCTATGGTTTGTTAAAAGCAATGTAACACCACTCAGTTTACAAAAAATATTCAGGACAATTTTATCAAAAATATTTTCCTCCACAAGTAGTACAAGCCAAAATATTTCCTTACCAGTTAGATGCCAGGGTCTGATTACCTGATAAGTAGGTGTGATCTCTTCTTTAACTTAAAAAAATAATCGACATTCACTCTCACCATGGAACTGGGAAAACAGAGCAGAAAAAATTCATGTGAATGCAATTATCATGAAGGTAACGTTCTTAGTCATTTCTCCAATAGGAAACAAGATTTACATCACTTTGTAGGCTCGTATTTTCTGACATTTGTCCTATTGTATTACAATCAAAGAACTAAAGTGGTGGATGAGAAATAGCTCAGGAAGCATCAAATTAAATGATTATGTAAACGTCCCAGGAAAGACAACTTCCATTATACATCCTAGCTGCTAGAAATCTTTTAGAAATCGCATATTTCTAAAGATAACAGGGTCTCATCTAGAGATCCCGTGACGATTTTAGCTTGTTTTATTAAATACTCAGCTCAGTAGATCTGTAGTTGCTTCTCTGTTCACTGAATTGACTGCCGAACTAGTAGCTTCAGCTTGTAACATGTCCAATGCCAGCCAACAAAACAGACACAGATTATTTACTAACAAGTTGATTCTCATGCTCATGCTCCACTGAAATAACATATAAGTGATGATGACACATGACAAAACCTGAAAATAAGAACATAATTGAGCTGAAGCTAACATCCAGCATCCTATATTTCCGATGAGGTTAAAGAGCAAGATATGTACAACAAATACTATTTGATACACCTTATGGTCTGCATGTGGAATACGCTGCAGCAAGAGCTCAATAAACACTGAATGGGTCTGAAAACAGGCAGGGTAATTGTATAACTATGTACCTATGTAAGTTAAGAGCAATCAAATCTTAGTCTTATGCCTAAACTGATTACCTTCAAGGTTCAGAAAGAAATCCCAGCATTGCACAAGGGGCAGGGTCACAGTATGCTGGTTGTTTTTTGTTTTGTTTTTCCAGAGAGAGAGAGGGAGAGAGGGAGGGGCTTTTGCCTTCCAATGAGTCATCACATGCTGACTACTAAAGAAAGGGTGGCAAACGCAAACTAGATGGACCAAGTTTGGTTCCTTACCCAAGCAATTAGCTGAGTCTATTCCTTTGTAATAATATATTTTAACAAGTAAGACACAGGGGCACGTAGGAGTCACTACATAAAACAGCCCCAATAGCAAAGAGCAGACACAGATATTTTACTCTCTTCTACTATAGCTCAGCCTTTTCAGTACTGATAGGCAGCATTAAAGGTGGAGCTGGTGAGCATCGAAAGTAATATTGACACCCAAATCAACAAACCTTTTTCTCAAGCTCAATCTGAAGATTATTTGATGTTTGACAAATTTTCTTTAACTTTCTATTTTTCATTTCCCTCTAGCCCACTTTATTCTACAGAATCACAGCCCCTGTCATCATCTAACATGTACAATCACACTGTGTGTGTGTGTGTGTGTGTGTGTGTGTGTGTATTTGTAACATTGGCACCAAGCTTTCTAAAGAACCCACTTTCTAAAGAACCATTCGAGCTATTAATTTGTGTTTTCCCTATCCTTGTTTTCATTTTATTTTTTTTTTAATTTCTCCTGATGCACCACAGGCCGAATGCTAAATGACTATACCTTTACAACTATCCTAAACAGCAGTTATATGAAATTGAAGACATTTAGACCCTGTTTCTAGATATACTTAGATAAAAATATTAAGATGGCTCAAAGAAGGGCAGACCTTCATTCCACTGACCCCCTCCTCTTTTTCCCTCCTCTCCTTGTTCGTGCTTGTCTTCCCCTATTTTATCACCCTAACATGTTATGTCTATGTAGAGCTGGCTGTTTTTTCATTGGCTGGGCTTGCAGCTTTGACAAGTTGTAAAACTGCATAATTATATTAGCAATCCCGTGAAGCATGCGGTATTTGGAAACATACAAGCTGTAAATCATTTGCCTTTTTGTACTTTTTAGTGTCTGCTTTTTTTGAAAATCAATTAGAAATTAATCACAAAAAAACAACTGCGCAGAGTGAGTGCACAGTTAATGTAAAGTGCTACCATGCTGGTCTTGTAGTGTTTTTTCTGCCACTTTGCATAGGTGTATCTACTTGTGTACCAAATTGCTCCCACGCCTTCAAGATTCAAGTGTATCACCTGTTGTGTAATGCTTCATGTTGGATGGCAGGAGACCTGACGCCATTTCCAAGCATGGATTTCCTACGTACACCAGAATGTTGCTAATCCAACTCATCTTTAACCTTTCATTTTAATTTGCATTTCACAAGCCACATGCTAATATGGCATGGATATTGCCAGTTTGGATGCATTAAGTAGTTTACATGCTCTTTGAGCAGTCTGCCCACAGTCTCCAGATGCTCAAGAATCTGAAATATACTTCTTGTAAGTCTGACTGGATTCAAGTGCAGGCTTCATAGTGCCCATACCATATGCACTGAGACCCAAATCCTGAATGAAATCCAATTTGACAGCAACAATGATTGGTTTAGATATTGCAACAAGGCAATAAGGGTATTGACACAGCATCTGCCAAAGGGTATTTAATCTCTAAGATGGTGGGAAATTTTCCATCAGACTAGAGGTAAATATACAAAATTTCCCTTTCTCCCGAATTATAAAACTTTTGATATTAAAACATTTTATTAAAGAAATGACCATATTATACATTTGCAAGGTAGCAGGCAGTTCAAATGAAAAGCAGCTATTTTAGCTACACAACTGAGATAACATTTTTAATGGTTTCAAGCTATATTCACTGCAACCCAGAGTTTAAACCAACCATGTAGGGCTCAACGGTGAGCCCAGTAGCATACCATCTGAGGGGAGAAAAGGGAAGAAAGGATCTTCATTACTTGTTTGTGTAGGCTATCTGCAAGCCAATTAGGGGATGAAAACTCAGCCTGTACTGGGCTGATGCTTCCCATCTCATACAGGTGGATGTGGAGTGAGCAAAGCATTGGTTCTACCCACCATGCACCAACCACTGCAACTGAGCCAGCAAAGGGCTAATGCAATCACTGCTCCCCAACTTGGAGCAATGGGGAAGCCGCAACCCGATTGTGGCTGAGGACTGGTCCTGACCGCTGAAGTAACTAGAGTTGTAAGTCGAGCATTGCCCCTAATTCAAGTCCCATCCACACACAAAACCCCTTAACTTGAGGGTGCTGGTGCTTTTAACTCAAGTTGTATGGCCCACGAGGAAGTATAAGCTACATATCAAGTTAGCACTCACTTGAGAGGGGATCATGCAAATTAACACTGCAGTGAAGAAATAGACTAATAGTATGTCTTCACTGCAGCATTAAGTCAGGTGATCAGCACTGAGGAGTGAGTGGCCAAACTGTAAACCGTATCCACATGTGTCCACTCAACTGTGTCCACACTAGTGCCATAACTCACGTGTGTGAGGTGTTAGGACTTCCGGGGTCACATCTCTTGGTTCTTATCACCTCAGCAAACTATGCAACACCTGAGTAAGAGCTTTTGTTAACTCTGCAGTGAAGAGAAGCCCCAAAAGTTACTACTGTCCTACTCCTGGGGCACTGCAGCTATATGCTGGCCATCTCTCAGGAGAGATTCTAGGGTGACAGAGAAGTCTGTAGAAAGCAGCCTCTTCTCTCCAGGTTTTTATTTCTGCCTCTTGCACAGATTCTCTTATTTACAGCATTTTTTTGGTAAGCAGCTGCCTGTTCCCCTTGCTCTTCCTGATTATTCAGTCATACACAACAGTAAGTGCAGAATAAATTATTGCCTTATGAACACTGTGTCCCAGAAAGTAGAGCTGCTACTTGCATAGAACATTTATTCATCGAGGGCCTGCAAGGCCACGGCGTGAGCACTAATCTGACTGTGTCAGCATATAAGTGAGGGCAGGCATTCCATGGAGCCGTACAGCAGCCTTCCTAGGGAGCACCACATTTACAGCAAGCAACAGCCAGGCAGCAGAGCTTAGTGCAAGTGGCCTCGAGTCATTTGAACAGTCTATGGGGCTTTTAAATGGTTCACATTATTGATTCAGTTTGGTAGTTGCTGGATAACAAGGCTGAGGCTGGAGATTGCAAAATATGAATTTCCAGCTTTGCATGTGTGATAAGGAACAGGTTATAGCTTTACATAGAACTACTACCAGACTCTTCATCCTCATTTTCAAGGCTCTGAAAGGGATCATCACCACTGCATACATTGTCTCTATTCCTATTACATTTATTCTTAGTGCACAATATTCAGCCAGATTTTCCTACCCCTTGAAGCCCTACATCTCTCCTGTCCCACTCACAATTCTGCTCCTTTATTCATCTCATCTCACTCCCTAACAGACTTCCTCTCACTCCCTAACAGTCTTCCTCTTCCAGTTCATCAAGCAACTTCATGCCTATAACTCATGTGATGAACCTGTTAAGCAGGAGACTACAATTCCTATCAACCCCCACCCCACTGCACATCCCCTTCCTTATGGCCAGGTAGAAGGAAAGACTCTGACCTAGGAAATGACCACGCATTTCTGGAGATGCAGCAGCTGCTGGGAATCCAGGAGCAACAGAGAAGTCACATGCAGAGAGAGAACCCCCCCAGAACCAGGCACACAACAGAGTATGCAGAAGCTGGGGAACAATGTGCCCCCAGACACTACTGTGCTGAGACTGGAGAAGGAGCCAGCGCAGAGGAGCCCCAGTGATTCACATCACCAAGTAAACCTGGCCTGGAAACCTGCAACCTCCTAGTTGGTTTGAACAGAAGTCTGCCCTGGGGAAGGAAACCCAAAGAGCCCTAACCCTTGATGGGTCTCCTCCCTCTCTCCACCAGGGGACCAAATAAAAACCAGTGTTGTATCACTGAGTTGTAACTGCTTAAGCCACTGGACCTATGGTATCTGCAACCTTTCCCAACATTTCCTTTCATTTTAGGCATGTGTCTGAGCGGTTATTGGGACCCACTAGTGCTTATAAGGGCTAGCCACTAAAGTGCCTGCAATGCTTGCCTCTGACTCACAGTACACCTGGCACACTACTAACACCCCTAGAGGTCTGATGTACCCCAGCACAGAGTAGCTACAATAATTGCTCTAACTTCTGTGACTAGCTGTCCACCTGTTACCCTCCGCTACAGTTCTCACATTCATAAAGCTTTCAATTGAGCTCATCTTATAACAGATGGTTAAAAATAGATCTTTTGAAAATCCCACACTAACAAGACCTGTGCTAAAAATACTGAGTCCCTTTGCTTTTTGTGTCACAGTGCTTCCCTGCCTTCTTGATCTGCATTTTGTCTAATTTAGTCCCTGACCCCACTGACTGACCCTTATGTCAATATGGAGTCCCACTGAAGTCAGTGGGGCTCTAAAAAGGTCCATGTGTCTGTCCATAAGGGTCTGATTGCAGGCTCATTTCCCTGTGTTGTAAGCACTCCCAGATAGGAATATTTCCTTCACCCTTGTCTCTAGAATACCTTCCCCAGTAATGGAATATTATAAATATTTACGCATTGACTCTTATTTTCAGCACAGCACAATAAATGGACTTAGCGGACCACAAGCAGCAACCAGGTTGAGCCAAATTTTAATGCTTTCATAATATAAGAATTTGTGAGTAGAAGTATAAAAAGTTGGGCTGTCGATTAATTGCAGTTAACTCATGCGATTAAGTCGAAAAATTAATTGCAATTAAAAAAATTGCGATTGATCGCAGTTTTAATCACCCTGTTAAACAACAGACTACCAACTGAAATTTATTAAATATTTGTGGATGTTTTTCTACATTTTCAAATATATTAATTTCAATTACAACACAAAATATAAAGTGTACAGTGCTCACTTTATATTATTATTATTGATTATAGATATTTGCACTGTAAAAATTATAAATAAAAGAAATAGTATTTTTGAATTCACCTCAAACAAGTTCTGTGGTGCAATTTCTTTATCATGAAAGTGCAACTTACAAATGTGAGGTTTTTTTGTTATGTAACTGCACTCAAAAACAAAGCAATGTAAAACTTTAGAGCCTACAAGTCCACTCAGTCCTACTTCTTGTAAAGAAACTTGTTTGTCTCAGCAATTGGCTGAACATTTATGGGTGATAATGCTGCCCATTCTTATTTACAATGTCACTTGAAAGTGAGAACAGGCATTCATATGGCACTTCTGTAGATGGAATTGCAAGATATTTACATGCCAAATATGCTAAACATTCGTGTGCCCCTTCATGCTTTGGCCACCATTCCAGAGGTCATGCTTCCATGCTGATGACACTCACTAAAAAAGAATGCGTTAATTAAATTTGTGACTGAACTCCTTGGGGGAGAATTGCATGTCTCCTACTCAGTTTTACCCACATTCTGCCATATATTTCATGTTATAGCAGCCTCGGATGATGACCCAGCATGTTTTTTGTTTTAAGAACATTTTCACTGCAGATTTGACAAAACACAAAGAAGGTACCAATGTGAGATTTCTAAAGATAGCTACAGCACTCAACCCAAGGTTTAAGAATTTGAAATGTCTTCCAAAATCTGAGAGGAATGAGGCATGGAGCATGCTTTCAGAAGTCTTAGAAGAGCAACACTCAAATGCAGAAACTACAGAACCCAAACCATCAAAAAAGAAAATCAATCTTCTGCTGGTGGCATCTGACTCAGATGATGAAAATGAACATGCATCGGTCTGCACTGCTTTGGATCATTATCGAGCAGAACCTGTCATCAGCATGGAAGTATGTCCTCTGTAATGGTGGTTGAAGCATGAAGGCACATATGAACTTTTAGCGCATCTGGCACATAAATATCTTGCGACGCCGGCTACAACAGTGCCATCCGAATGCCTCTTCTCACTTTCAGGGGATACTGTAAACAAGAAGCGGGCAGCATTTTCTCCTGCAAATGTAAAGAAACTTGTTCAGCCAATTGCTCAGACAAACAAGAAGTAGGACTGAGTGGACTTGCAGGCTCTAAAATTTTACACTGTTTTATTTTTGAATGCATTTTTTGTACATAATTCTACATTTGTAAGTTCAACTTCCATGATAAAGAGATTGCACTACAGTACTTGTATTAGGTCAATTGAAAAATACTATTTATTTTGTTTTTTACAGTGCAAGTATTTGTATTCTGTGTTGTAACTGAAATCAATATATTTGAAAATGTGGAAAACCACCAAAGATATTTAAAGAGTATTCTATTATTGTTTAACAGTGTGATTAATCGTCATTAATTTTTTTAATCGCTTGACAGCCCTAAAAAAAAAGTTACTAAATGTTTAGCGAGGCAATTCTCTCCTCCCCTTCAACATGTCCCCCTAGGTGTTTTTTAAAGAGAAACTTTCTCCCACAGCTACCACAACTTAAAAATAAACATGCAAACAAGCAGTTGAGGCAAGTGTAACTCACACACCTAGGAAGTTTGTTGAGGCAAGTGTAACTCACTTGCCTTGGAACCTGGTGTAGGGCCTTGAAACTCAACCCAAGCCTGACAGGACCCAGTGACTTCAAGTGTCAGATTCAGGTCGGGTCTGATCTGAAAACAACCCAACCCTCTCAGGGTTAGGTCAGGTAATCTCTGATCACCCATAGGAGATAACTTCACGTCCCAATCCTGCTGGCTGCTGCCACCTCGCTGTGCTGTGTATGTGTGTGCCGAGGAGTCTCAGCACTTCTAACTCTGCAGCAAGACAGCAGCAGGGCATGCATTCACTGCACTGACCCCATGGGCAGGAGGTGACCAGAGATGGATCACAAGCATGGAGCGCACTGAGTGGGAAATCTCTACCAGGCCAAGCCCCAAGGATGAGGCAGCAGTGGCAGCACTGTCACAGGTTCAGGGGGAACTGTCAGGGTCGGGTTGGTTCTGAAAACAACTCGACAGCCTAGGGTCAGGTTCGTTGACTGTGCTCAGCTCAGGTTTAGAGCCACACTGGGCTTTAAAATTAGGCCCAAGCAGGCCTCTAACCTAGTGCTCTGTGCCACAGTTTTCCCTCTTCCGGCTCCAGAGGCTTCAGTCTTCTGCTCTCAGATGGCTAAGTTCCAGTGCTTCTAAATGAGTTAGTCCTCAAGCCAAATCATAAAAATGCTAACAAAATAAAAGTATTTTTCCATGCTTCACCCCAAGCTCAGGGCTCCCGCTATCCTTCTGGTCCTTCTCCAGGCTTTCTAACCCACCAGGACTCCCCAAGTCTTTGATCTGTTACCTAGGGCTTCCCAGTTACCATTGCATCAGGGATTCCGTCCTGTTTAGGCCTTGGGTCTCTCTCAGTTCCACAGAGTCCTCTGAGCAAGGGAGCTCTCTGCCTAGACAGACCTTTCCCAGGGCTTCCCTAACCTTTAGTCTTCCCCTCTCTGCCCTTTTTGGCTGTTTGTGAAGCCAAGAGTCTCCAAGCGCTTCCTGTAACTGCTCCCTACTGGTGTCTCTTCTGACTGAACACAGACAGAGCTAGCCCTTTTATCAGCTAATTCTGTTCGGTCATGTGACTCCCCTCCCTTGAGTGTTTCTGCAATTATTGTTCGAAACTGCAGCCCTCCCAAGGCATAATACTTAATAGCGATGCAATCCAGGGATAGAGGTCTCTGCACCCGGGGATCAGTTTGTGGGGGACTGCAGAATTTCTGATTTTACCCAATAAGAGGAAATAATCATGGGAGTGTGTGACGGGGTGTACTGGCCCCACACTGGAGCGAAAGGGGCTAAAGCAGCGCTTCTAGCAGCAGAAGCCACATGCTGGACATTCTCCAACTGCTGCTGCAGTATAAAAGGGAGCAGCCTAGGTCAGTCTGGGCTGGCTGGTGAGGAGGAAGAATGGATCTTGTTGACACCAGCTGAGTAGCAGCCAGGATCCCAGACCGCGGGAGCAGGAGATGCTGATGCCCAGGCAGAGGCCCAGGTACTTGTGGACACTCCAGAGAGATTGCCGTTGCCACCTAAGGAGCCCAGAGACTCTGAAGACACCCCGACTTCAACTGCAGGAGTCATGGTAAGAAATAGCCCAGGGAGGGACTAGCCAGTGTCCTGAAAGCAGTCGGTGTGTTGTGGGTGGATTCCCTGCTGACTTAGTGGTGAATCCGTTTGCCACTACCAGGGCCCTGGACTGAGACCTGGTGTAGCAGGGATGGCCTGGGTCTCCCTACCCGGCTGCCCCCTTTGCGGGGTGGCCCGCCAAACCACTCCCCACTGACTCCGGCCATTGGACCGCTCTTCCCCGCAGTCATGGGGAGCCCTACTGACTCTGGCCATTGGGCTGCGCTTCCCCGCAGCCAAGGTGAGCCCGATTGACTTTAACTGTGGCCTACCCCTCCCTTGCCTCGCCTCCAGGGGGACGGAGTGTACTGGCCCCATGACAGGGAGACAGATGCCTGAAAGTGAAAATCTGCCTCAGACAAACAAACTGGGGCAAGAAACTGGATGGTAGAAAAGCCAGTAGCCTTCTCCTCCTCCATAGTTTCTTACGGATGGTCAGGCAAATCAAACCTTCCCATTAATTAAAAACTCTGAGGTAGCAACACAGTATCAAGGATCCCACTAGTTGCTAGGACCAATAGGAAAATTGCACAATGTCTTTCTTTCCCTTTTTCTTTGGGATAAAAGCTTCCCTGCTTTTGGCTGCTCTCTGCACCAGTAGAAACAAAGAATCCAAAATGGAGAAGAGGTTGTTTATAGAAGGACCTCCTCCTACAGGGCAGGTTACAATAATCAAGAGGGCAGATATAAGCATAGAGAGAGAGACTGCGAACACATGCTTTGCTCTGACAGCAAGCAGCCGGGTTTCACTCTAGAAAAGGTAGAAGTTGAAGCAAGCCCAGCTATTTTCTACAGACAGTTCTCAGCTTTCTTTTTCATTTTATACAAAGTCCCTGTGTACATAACCTCGTTTATTACCCAGTTTATTTTTTATTTGCCTACAACACTCTGTCATCACCTTTGTAATCAAATTTGTATAAGCACCATGGCCCAGATCCAGCAGTTCATCCTTATTCAGCAAAGTACTTAGGCCCAGATCCTCAAAAGTATTTAGGTGCCTAATTCCCATCGATTTCAGTGAGAGTTAGGTGGCTAAATACCTTTGAGGGTATGGGCCTAAAGCACAAGCTGAATTTCCACCGAGTTCAATAGCCAGAGTACATCCAGAATGATCTGGAAAACAATCATATTTCTTCTGAGTTCTGTGATTAAGGTGGTAGTTGTGCTTTTATTATTCTAAAGCTAGCAATGATAATAAAGAAAGTGTGTTTGGCAGAGAGAATGTATTTTTGCCTTGGTAAAACATCACAAGGTTTCTTTTTGTGCTCTGTTAAAGCAATGGAACTGCATTTATACTGTGAATTAAAAAAGCAGATGAAAGGAGACAGAAAACGGATGCAAGTCAAGAGCAAGGCAGTCAGGTACTTTAAAAGGATTACATTTTTTTTCTTCATTTTAAAAAAAGCTGTGCACATCACCAGTCTAAAAACAGGAACAGAACACCAATAGAATTCAATGTGTGTCATTTGTTCCAGTGGCAAGCTGTATTCCATCCTCCCACCTCTCTCCTCAGTGCCTTCCTTTTCCTCCTACCCTTATTGGGTAGGAGACTAAGTGTGGCAGCAATGATAGTAAGGTGGATAAGCTTCAAGTCCCCAAGGAGTCAGTACCACTCTTCTGGAAATTTGCTTTAGCTGCCTTGGTTCATTCTGCGCAATGAGCTTATATACAATGCAAATCTTATTCCTTCATTTACCTATTTTAAGCTTCAGTTGATTATAAATGTTTAATAGACTACTAAGATCACTCTGTGGAAACATTAGTGGAATAGTCTTTAGCTCAGGAGCATGGCTCTTTTTATGTTTGTTCTTTAATGAAAAAGAGTGTAAAATCTTAAGAGTTTACACACACACACACAACATAAGGGTAATGGTGGAGGACATCTTCCTCCTCTGAAGTTGAGGCCAGGAATCTTAAGAGGACAATTAAAAATAATTCTCTCACATGGGAATAATTCCCATTAGAAGTACATGTGACAGCTTTATTCTAATGTCTCAATTCCTACCCTTTAGTACAGCTAAGCTTCCGATTTTACTCAACATACCCCCAAATTTCAGTGGGAGAATGGATGGTGGTAGCAATGAACGAAGGATAAGCAACATAAGCACAATTGGCCACATTAATGTCTATAAGCAATTTTGTACAAGGGCTTGTCTTTTTGTTCCAGATTTTTACAACACCAAGCACAATGGGCAGTAGATCCATGAATGGAGCTCCTACATGTTACCGCAATACAAATAATAAATATTTTCAGCATATAGCTTAGATGTCATATTTATTGAGCAATGCTACAATGATTTTAAGTGGATTCAGAATGAGCAGAGGTACTAAAGGAGCTTCATAACTGCTTTGAAGTAAATTGGGTGACATTCATCATTGACACAAAGTATTTACTGATTCCTGGGTGGGTTTTTTTTTTCTTTTTTGCTTTTTTTCCTTCAGACATCCTGAACTGAGAGATTCATGAACTGCTTATTGAATTTCAACAGGCCGCTCATGAATTGCTTAGTTGCTGGCTTGATTAAATAATAACAAGACTATTTCCATAGAAATTGACTCATTATTCTGCTAACTTTCAATATTTTTCAGATGACAGTTATAGAGAAAGCCACCTATATTTTGGGGCAAGGGGCTGGGTTTTGGGGGTACAACCCTCCAATATTAAAACCCATTGAAAAAGGTACCTACATTATTTTGTTATGAAAAATCTCTCCTTATTTTAAGGAGCCTTCCCAGTTGTCTACAATGAGCACTGTTTATTTGATTGAGTGATGATTGTTAGATTGAATGTTGTTGTTACAACCTAATGTCCTAAATTATATTGTGAGTGATTTATGGAAGTATTCTAGAATGTGATTGTATCACTGCTGTCTCCCCTTGGCATCTTCATGAATATGCATATGGTCATAAACGAAAAAAGGGGCTATCCAGGTAAGCATAAACTGCAAACAAACAACCAGGAACCAAAACCTGAGCAACTCCTGCAAGGTGCTGAACGTCCTGGTTGAAGCAGCACTTGGCCTCCCAAGTAAATTCTACAGTTTTTATTTTTTTTCTCTATGTGCATGATTTCATAACTTTTTTTCTAAACTAAAGTAAGATTTATACCATAAAATGTGAACACTCTATGGGCATTTCACTTTAAGAAACCTTCCAAACCACTAACAACTCACCAGTTTAAGACATTTAGTGCATCTTTGATATAAGCAGAGCTAAGCGAAAAATCCAAAATTTCAATGTTTGTTTTCATCTTGGATCAGGAGAAAGTTGAAATATCAACATTTTTCATTGAAGGAAATGTTCTGAAATAATTTGAATTGGAAAGGGAAAAACAGGTTATTTTTGACATGCTTTGTTAAAACAGAACATTTTGATATTCCTGAATTAAAATGCTTCATTTTGATTTGTTGAACAGACTCAAAACATTTCGTTTCAAGTCAGTTCAGCAATAAACTGAATCTACCAACAGCCTCATGCGACTGGTTTTTCAGATGTAAGCAGAGTCAGGATGGGCTCCACCCTGACATCTGGTGGTGAGGTGTGGCAAGTAGTGGAAAAGAACTTCAGGGGCTGATCTCAATTTGCATAGGCACACCCACCCCGCCTAGAATGAGGCCATAACTGCCCAAATGGTCACTTTGGATGTTGTGGGATCCCCAGTGTCTCTGTTATTGGGGCGGGAAGAGTAAATTGTTATTACCCTGATTATGGGAACTGTGCTTGGAACTGTACTTGGCCTTTTGTTATGATGGAGGGACTCACCATCAACTGAGTAGCACTCGCTAGGCAAGGGACATGGGTTCCAAAACTCTGTGAAGGGAGAGAGACTTGAGACAGGTATTAGTACCTGGTGGTGTGGGCCCCTTTGTGAGGGCCTGAAGCACCAATTGCACCTCTGTCTCTCTCCACTGTGGAATGTCAGAGCTAATTTTGGGTCTATTAAGAGTCTTGCTACAGGTACTGTGCTGCATTCACTTTGGCCTTATGGTGCACCAGCACTAAGGCCCCCACTACTATGAGCTGAAATCACTAAGAGCTGAAATCACTGAGCACTGTGTCAAGTAGTGGGGAGCCGGAAGATCTAGAGTGCAGTGGTGCTGTTCGTGAGACGGCGAGCTGTGCAGAGCGGAGCCGTTCGCGAGACGGCTAGCTGAGCAGAGCTGTTCGTGGGACGGCGAGCTGTGCAGAGTGGAGCCGTTCGTGAGACAGCGGTGTGTTCGCGAGACGGCGAGCTGAGCAGAGCTGTTCGTGAGATGGCGAGCTGTGCCGAGCGGAGCCGGTCGTGGTGGAGCGGAGCCGTTCGTGAGACGGCGAGCTGAGCGGAGCCGTTCGTGAGACAGCGGTGTGTTCGTGAGACGGCGAGCTGAGCCGAGCTGTTCGTGAGACAGCGAGCTGTGCCGAGCGGAGCCGGTCGTGGTGGAGCGGAGCCGTTCGTGAGACAGCGAGCTGAGCAGAGCTGTTCGTGAGACGGCGAGCTGTGCAGAGCGGAGCCGGTCGTGGTGGAGCGGAGCCGGTCGTGGTGGAGCGGAGCCGGTCGCGAGACGGCAAGCTGAGCAGAGCTGTTCGTGAGACGGCGAGCTGTGCAGAGTGGAGCCGGTCGTGGTGGAGCGGAGCCGTTCGTGAGACAGCGTAGCAGAGCAGAGCCCTGTGGGGCAGTCAGCTTCAGGACACGTAAGGTACCCCTTACCTCTTTCCCCCACACACAGGCACATTTTAGCCAGACTGGGGAGTAACACTCTGCAGATGAACTTTTGAACTCTGGGGCTGGACTTTTTGGAGTTTGGGTGATTTGAGGATTGCTGGACTCAAGAGACATTTGGGGTTCTGGGACTCAAGAACCCGAGGGAAAGGATGTGGCCCAATTTTCTGGGGTGGGTCTTTGCTCATGGTTTGGTTAATGAACACTAGTTGTGGTGTTTTCCCAATTTAATGCTGATGTCGTTTACCTCATGTAATTAAAGATTCTCTACTACACCGAGACTCCGTGCTTGCGAGAGGGGAAGTATTGCCTCTTCGAGGTGCCCAGGGGGTGTGTAAGATTTTCCCAGGTCACTGGGTGGGGGCTCGAGCCAGTTTTGTATTTGCTTTGATGAGAGGGAACCCCTGTGTACTGAACCCGGCCCTTGCTGCTATCAACTTGGCCTGGCAGAAGGGTTACACAGAGGTTAACAGTGTTGCAGGTGAGCGTGTCTTGAGATGGAGGGAATGGAAATTAAATTAAAACAAAATATTCTTTTGAACAGTGTGGGCAAAGGGGTGGTTGCTCCATAAATAGACAGGCACTGCTTTGTGAAGAGGGCTCTGACAGCATCAGGTTTTTTGACAATTGTGGTCTGATCTTTTTGTATTCAGACATCCCCCAACATAACAAAATATAAGCTTTTAAAAAATATATTAGTGATGGGTATTTGTCAAAGTGTCTAGATGCTAACAGTCAGCTTATCATTTGGTGATTACTATAGTGAGCTCTCAAACACATTTTATTTAGGCTATCAAGGATATTTCAAAATGTGGAGTAGGCCTGACTTTAACAAAGCGGCTCCCAACAGAGCTACTTCATTCTTCCAGCAGGAATTCTAAAGTGGGATTCATGTCACTGCAACTTTGAGAATTATCACCCACATACCATAATCAACCTGACACAGTTCATAACATTTGCCAGCTGACAATTGCCAATAAACCAATAAAATAGCAAATCAACGTAGATTTTTATGGAGACAACTTGTGGTTCTATGAGGAACATATTTGTTTATGGTACTCATTTACTATGATGATTGGGTCCACAAGCTACCTAGATAGATATAGGGAGTGGATTTGTGCACAAACAGGCACTGTTTTTTGTACTATATTCTAAAATGTATAGTGTTTTTCTATGACAATGCTGTTTTTGAATAAATGTTAGTTGAATTCAGCTTGCTGTCTAAGCTGTGTTAGCAAACCATACATTTAGCCTCAGCCTGAAAGGACAAAATCTTTCTTCACTAGTTTGGAACATTAAGCTTACTGTTGACTGTGTTGGTATTTAATAACGTCCAGTTTTGTTTCTGTTTCTTTTCAGTGTTCAGAATCTACACAAATGGATGCTCTGCACAGTTGTTTGCAAATCTGACATTTATGACCTAGTGTGCTTTGTTAAAAGAAATAATCACTTACTGTAGTTCTTTAAAAACCAACCCACTTTAGTTAGGCCTGGTCTACACTACAGAGTTAGGTCGAACTTAGCCGCGTTAGGTCGATTTTAAAATGAATATGTCCACACAACCAACCCTGTTCCGTCGACTTAAAGGGCTCTTAAATCACCTTCTGTACTCCTCCCCGGCGAGGGCAGTAGCACTAAAATCGACCTTGCTGGGTCGAATTTGGGGTAGTGCGGATGCAAATCGACCATATTGGTCTCTGGGAGCTATCCCAGAGTGCTCCATTGTGACTGCTCTGGATAGCACTTTGAACTCCGATGCACTAGCCAGGTACACAGGAAAAGCCCCAGGAACTTTTGAATTTCACTTCCTGTTTGGTCAGCGTGGTGAACTCAGCAGCACAGGTGACCATGCAGTCCCCCAGAATCGCAAACGAGCTCCAGCATGGACCAAAAGGGAGACACTGGATCTGATTGCTGTATGGGGAGAAGCATCTGTGCAGGCAGAACTCCGATCAAAAAGAAGAAATGCAAATATATTTGCCACACAGGGCATGTTGGAGAGAGGCTATGACAGGAACATACAGCAGTGCCGTGTGAAAGTTAAGGAGCTGAGCCAAGCCTACCAAAAGACAAAGGAGAAAAATGGTCGCTCCAGGTCAGACCCCTTCTATGATCAGCTGCATACCATTCTCAGAGGGGACCCTACCACTACCCCACCACTGTCCGTGGACACCTGCAAGGGGGGAGTCTCACGCAATAGGGAGGAGGATTTTGTGGATGAGGAAGAGGAGGAGGAGGAGAATGTGCAGCAGGCAAGCGGTGAATCCGTTCTCGCCGGCAGCCAGGACCTCTTCATCACTCTGGAGCCAATACCCTCCCAAGGCAGGATCCCCGACTCTGAAGCTGGAGAAGGCACCTCTTGTGAGTGCACATTTGTAACTACAGTACAGGGTTTAAAAGCAATAGTATTTAATGTTTGATTTGCCCTGAAGAATTGGGATGTATTCGTGGCCAGTACAGCTACTGGAAAAGTCTGTTCACATGTCTGGAGATGGAGCAGGAATCCTCCAGTGACATCTCCATGAAGCTCTCCTGGAGGTACTCTGAAAGTATTCTGGAATCATTGCAGCATAAAGCATGGCAGCGAATGGTCCTGGGTTTTGGTCGCATTCAAGCAACATTCGGTCTATATCTTTCTGTGTTAGCCTCAGGAGAGTGATATCATTCATGGTCACCTGGTTGAAATAGGGAAATTTTTTTGTAAGGGAACAGTAAAAGGACCCCGTTCATGCTGGGCTGTTTGCGCTTGGCTAAAAGGGATCATCCTGGAGAATAGACACGCAGTGGGGTGGGGGGAGGTGTGTGCTGCACATCCACCCTAAAACCACAGCTCCTCCTTTTAAATGTGAAACCCAACCCATTGTTTGCTATGGGAAAGGACGACGCTGCAGTTTGAAACCATTCCCACATGTTATGTGTAAGAAGACAACCCCGCGTACCCTTTATCTTATCATGGCTGCCTGGAAACCGAATTCTGTTGCCCGGCCGTGTGTGATGTATCACCATACTGGCAGGGGCTCAATAGAAAAGGCAAAATGCGACCTTGTAACTGAAGCACATGTGCTGTCTGCTGTGAATTGCTTGATTCACTGTGAAAGAGTCTCCCTTTTGTTCTCAGAAATGTATCATCTTAATTTTTACTCTCCCTTTTTATCTCCCCCCAGGTGCAAATGTTTCTAGGCTCCCCTATCATCTCCATCCCTGATTGCAGATTAGAAGGCAAAAAAAAGCACTCGCGATGACATGTTTTCTGAGCTCATGCAGACTTCCCGCATTGATAGGGCACTGCTGAATGCATGGAGGCATTCAATGTTAGAGGCTAGGAAAGCATTAAGTGAGCACAAAGAGCAGAGGCAGGAGTGCGATGCTAAGGCTAATGGGGGAGCAAACGGACATGATGAAGCGTCTGGTGCAGCTTCAGGAAAGCCAACAAGAGCACAGACCCCCACTGCATCCATTATACAACCACCTGACCTCCTCCCCAAGTTCCATATTCTCCTCACCCAGACGCCCAAGAACATGGGCAGCGGGAGGCTCCACTCCACTCCAAAGGATGGCCCAAGCAACAGAAGGCTGTTATTCAAGCAGTTTTGATTTGTAGTGTGGCTACAATACGCAATGTGGCCTTGTCCTCCCCTCCTCCCCTCCCCCACCCACCCCACTCGGGCTACCTTGTCAGTTATCTCCCTTTTTTTTAATTAATAAAGAAAGAATGCATGGTTTCAAAACAATAGTTACTTTATTTTGAAGGGGGATGGTGGTTGGCTTACAGGGAATTAAAATCAACAAAGGGGGCGGGTTTGCATCAAGGAGAAATACACATAACTTTCACACCGAAGCCTGGCCAGTCATGAAACTGGTTTTCAAAGCCTCTCTGATGTGCAGCACACCTTGCTGCACTCTTCTAATCGCTCTGGTGTCTGGCTGCTCAAAATCAGACAATTTGCCTCAACCTCCCACCCCGCCATAAACATCTCCCCCTTACTCTCACAGATATTATGGAGCACACAGCAAGCAGCAATAATAATGGGAATGTTGGTTGCACTGAGGTCTAACCTAGTCAGCAAACAGCGCCAGCGAGCTTTTAAACATCCAAAGGCACATTCTACCACCATTCTGCACTTCCTCCGCCTATTGTTGAACTGCTCCTTACTACTGTCCAGGGTGCCTGTGTATGGCTTCCTGAGCCATGGGAAAAAGGGGTAAGCTTGGTCCCCAAGGATAAGTATTGGCATTTCAACATCACCAACGGTAATTTTCTGGTCTGGGAAGTAAGTCCCTTCTTGCAGCTGCTCGAACAGCCTGGAGTTCCTAAAGATGCGAGCGTCATGCACCTTTCCCAGCCATCCCACGTCGATGTTGGTGAAACATCCCTTGTGATCCACCAGTGCTTGCAGCACCATTGAGAAGTACCCTTTGCGGCTTATGTACTGGTTGGCAAGGTGGTCCGGTGCCACGCGAGGGATATGCATTCCGTCTATCGCCCCACCACATTTAGGGAACCCCATTGCAGTTAAGCCATCCAGTATGACCAGCACATTTCCCAGAGTCACTACCCTTGATAGCAGAACGTCAATAATTGCATTGGCTACTTGCATCACAGCAGCCCCCACAGTAGATTTGCCCACTCCAAATTGATTCCCGACTGACCGGTAGCAGTCAGGCGTAGCAAGCTTCCACAGGGCTATCGCCACTCGCTTCTTAACTGTCAGGGCAGCTCTCATCTTGGTATTCCTGCGCTTCAGGGCGGGGGAAAGCAACTCACAGAGTTCCAGGAAAGTGGCCTTACATATGCGAAAGTTTCACAGCCACTGTGAATCATCCCATACCTGCAACGCTATGTGGTCCCACCAGTCTGTGCTTCAGAATCGGCATTCCACTGTATCAGCCAGCCCCACTGCCACCATGATGTCCCAATTGCAACAGCCCGTGCTTTCAGGAACGTCTGTGTCCATGTCCTATCAAAATCATCCTCATGCTGGTGTCTCTTTGCCCAGTTCTGCATGTACTCCAGGTGTGCAAGGTGTTTACAATGCTCACAACAGCAGTGGTGAGCTGAGCGGGCTCCATGCTTGCCATGGTACGGTGTCTGCAGGAGAGCAGAGTTGCAGCAGAAGAGGTGGATGACGACGGATGCCACAAGAATAGATTTTACACGGAACGACGAGAGGACCTGCGAGGTGGATTCATGGCACCAGGAGAGCAGGAGAGCAGAGTTGCAGCGGTGGATGATGACAACATGGACAAATTTGCTATTGAGACTGAGCTCATTTACAAAAGCAGGAGGACACAGTTGCAGCCAAAGTGGTGGATGATGATGGTTAGCAGTCGTACTGCACCATCTGCTGACAGCAGCACCCAGGACACAACAGCAGCGGTGACGGTGAGCTGAGCGGGCTCCATGCTTGCCATGGTTTGGCATCTGCATGGAAAAAAGGCGCGAAACGATTGTCTGCCGTTGCTTTCATGGAGGGAGGGGCGACTGACAACATGTACCCAAAACCACCCGTGACAATGTTTTTGCCCCATCAGGCATTGGGAGCTTAACCCAGAATTCCAATGGGCGGCGGAGACTGCGGGAACTGTGGGATAGCTACCCACAGGGCACCACTCCGTAAGTTGATGCTAGCCACGGTAGTGAGGACGCACTCCGCCGACTTAATGTGCTTAGTGTGGACGTACGCAATCGACTGTATAAAATAGATTTCTAAAAATTGACTTCTATAAAATCGACCTAATTTCGTAGTGTAGACATACCCTTAGATACTGACTTTCAGAGACGATATGTTGGTTTGTGCATCTTTAAAGGGACATTGTCAGCCTATTTAAATCCCAACCTGGTATACTTTGAAAGAAGACAAATCTTTTGGGAAATGCCTGTTGGCTTCTAAATGAGAAATTATTACTATTGTAGTTATGCAAATGTAACAGAAAATGATCACTCTTTATACAGGACCTGAATAACATTAAATATTATTTTACAGGTTGCTTACAAAATTAGAACACAAATACACAGACATAACCTATTCCCTATACACCTGAATCACTGATGGTCGCACCATACAAAAAGTGAATAAAATGTACTTATTTCAAGTATTGTTAGAACCAAAGAATAAAATACATTTTTCCTCATTTGTCAAAGGATAAAATTAGTAAGCAGCTACATTTTAAACAATAGAAACTAAAATTAGAAGAGAAAACTAAGTGAAATTACCTGACATTTTCTTTGCTTATGTAAAGAATTTCATTTTATGTTTTTAAATCTCTGATTGGCCTCTTTTTCTTTTTATATAATCTTTCTTTTTAGATAATCAATTGTCAAGCAGTGCTGTCTGTACCACAACATTGTTATGTGTAAGCAGGGCTGTCCCTAGCTATTTTGGTGCCCAACGGGGGGGGGCTGTGTGGGGCCCCAGGCCTCTGCCGGGGGACTGGCCCCAGGCCTCCACGGGGACGGGGGGCGTGGGGGAGGGAGGCTGGCCAGTTCCTGCGAGAAGTGGAGTGACCTGGCCCCGGCCTGCTCTGCTCCCCTGGCTCCCAGGCCTGCGGGGAGGGGGGAAAGCACCCCCCAGCACTCGCCGGCGCCACAGCTGGGAGCCAGGGGAGCGGAGCAGGCTGGGGCCGGGCCGCTCTACTTACTGGTGAGCGCCAGCCCAGACGACCACTTCTGGAATACTCAGGGGAGTAGGGGGGGAAGCAAATTTCTTGGTGCCCAACGCAGCTGCATACTTTGCATATGGGTAAGGACGGCCGCGTGTGTAAACATGCTTTGTTATGGCAGAGATCCCCCAAGTAAGATAACCCATCTCAAAACAAGAATATGCCCTTCTAAATGCCCCCTTTCATGCTACTCTCTTCCATCTGAAAGATACTTTTCTACCTTCTTGCTTGGAGGAAGATACAGTAATTGTCTACATCTTTGGGCAGCATACAAGGGTAATTCGTGGCAATTAATCCCCATAGGCCACCATGACATCCCCTCTTTCAGGTTACAGTAGATGCTTTTTTGCAGCAACTGGTGCTCACGAGCAACATTTCCCCAGGGAACACTTTCCCTACTGTGAATTGTGGCCACTCCCCATAATAGCAACAGGTGCTATGGGGAGCAACATAGCAAAAGGGCACCAAGATGTTGCTACTAATGAGCGTCTCTTGTGCCACAGAGGCAGGACATACCACAAAGACATCATCAATTACAGAGTATAGCAGTTGGCCAAGGCTGATAATCAAAGCTAAGAGGATTTCTCTTGCTGTGTAACTGTGCTGGTAAAGATGAAGAATAAGAGAAAATACAGCAAAGAGAAAGAAAACAGGGAAACACTAAAACAATGGAGGAATCAACAGAGAAATTTAGGGGGAAAAACAGGAGAAACTGGTGAAGAGGAAATAGAAAAGGGAAAATGAAAGACAAGGGAAACAGTAGTGAAATCAGTGAAGGGTCAGACTTAAGGGGTAAAGGAGAAACCATAGAGTGAAGAGATGAGCAAAGAGGTTGCATAAAACGGGAGAGGTAGAGGTACAAGAGAGAGAACAAGGGAAACGAGAAAGATTGAGGCACCAGAGAAAGTAAAAAAAAAACAAATCCTGCCAGATCCCATCCTCATTGCAGAAAGGAAGTAGGGGAAGCAGAGTAAAACTTCATTGAAGTCACCTGCTGAACTGTCAGCCTGTTAACTTCCAACATCCCCTTCAGTGGCCCTGCAGAAGCAAGTTGTGAGAGGAATACAGGAGAGTAGCAATAGGCATAAGTAGCCTTTTGACAACAAGCAGCAGTTGTGCTTGTTTGCCAAAGGCATCCCAGGCAGCAGAAGGGGAATGGACTAGAAATCATGGGGAGTGAAGAGAAGAGCTGTGTAAATAACCAATATTTTGGTTTGGTGGCTGAACAAAAAATAATAATTTTGGGGTAAACAAAATGTTTTGAGGGTTTTTTGTATTTTTAAAATCTTTTTAAGAAAACTCTTAAAATCAAAGTAAAATTCAAAAAAACTTTTTGTTTTGAATCAAAGTTGAGAAAACGTTGTAAAGTGAAAAAAATTTGGCAAATTTTACATGGATTTGTGAAATATTTTGGTTGATCAAATCTGCATTTTTGAGGCAAAAATGTTTTGTCTTAAGAATTTTGTCCAGCTTTTAGCAAAACACCAAATATTTGAAGGGGCAGAATCACTGATTTGGTTTTAGGTTTCAGAGTGGTAGCCGTGTTAGTCTGTATCAGCAAAAAGAATGAGGAGTACTTGTGGCAGCATTTAGAGACTAACACATTTATTTGGGCATAAGCTTCCGTGGGCCAAAACCCACTTCATCAGATGGCTGCAATGGAAAATACAGTAGGAAGACTATATATATGTATATATACACACACACACACACACACACACACACACAGAGAACATGAAAAAATGGGGGTTGCCATACCAGCTCTAACGAGACTAATCAATTAAGGTGGGCTATTATCAGCAGGAGAAAAAAAACTTTTGTAGTGATAATCAGGATGGCCCATTTCAAACAGTTGACAAGAAGGTGTGAGTAACAATAGGGGGAAAATTAGCATGGGGAAATAGTTTTTACTTTGTGTAATGACCCATCCACTCCCAATCTTTATTCAAGCCTAATTTAATGGTGTCCAGTTTGCAAATTAATTCCAGTTCTGCAGTTTCTCGTTGAAGTCTGTCTTTGAAGTTTTTTTGTTGAAGAATTGTGACTTTGAGGTCTGTAATTGAGTGTCCAGGGAGGCTGAAGTGTTCTCCGACTGGTTTTTGAATGCTATAATTCTTGACGTCCATTTATTCTTTTGCGTAGAGATTGTCCAGTTTGGCCAATGTACATGGCAGAGGGGCATTGCTGGCACATGATGGCATATATCACATTGGTAGATGTGCAGGTGAACGAGCCCCTGATGGTGTGGCTGATGTGATTAGGTCCTATGATGGTGTCCCTTGAACAGATATGTGGACAGAGTTGGCAACGGGCTTTGTTGCAAGGATAGGTTCCTGGGTTAGTATTTTTGGTGTGTGGTTGCTGGTGAGTATTTGCTTCAGGTTGGGGGGCTGTCTGTAAGTGAGGACTGGTCTGTCTCCCAAGATCTGTGAGAGTGAGGGATCATCCTTCAGGATAGATTGTAGATCCTTGTTTTGTTTGTTTGAGGGGGACACGTGTTAGGACAGACATGGCACAGGGTGGCCAGAAAAGATAAGAGTGCTAGAAAGGGTCAGGGAAAGGAGGCACATCATATCTTTTTATGAATTGGTGCTTAGTGGCTCCATCTGAAAATTGTTACAGCTCTGGTGGAGTCTCTTTTCTAGCAATACTTTGTGTCACTAGGGAAGCTCTATGGTTATCCACAATGCCTTAGGCCTGCAATTGCTCATGTGTTTTCAAACACAGTTTTTTGGCTACTTCCCATCTTTTTTTTCCCCATTGTCTTCCTGCTCGAACTCCGTGGCTGACCAACACCAACTGGCCATGCAGCTATCTGGCTTAACAGACTGCATTCTTCACTTCTAGCAGCTCAGCATTTAAAATGACCTCTTTTGAAATCATAATAGTGTGACCTGCTCTACTGGGCTATCTTCCCAGGCTAATATAATTACAAGACAAAAGACTATATATTTATGTCAGTGCTGTCAGTTGGAAACAAAACATCAATTGCCCAAGTGGATATAGTCTGCATTCATGTACAAATTAAACACTGGCTGCCTTTTGAGCTGGAATTTTATTCTTGATCTTTGAATCTTAAATGAATAGTAAGAGAAAATAAAGAATTAGAAACTAAACATAGTTCCTGTAAGTGTGCTTGGGAAATCTTTACTTTATGCACAAAAAACTTTTAATCTGTGCCTTTCTAAACAATTATAATGTTTAGTCATCCAACAGAAATGTACAAGTGACAAGGGGAATGACAAAATTAATGAAGAAAGTTATTAAAATGATTCTATTGCCTAAGTTGGCGACAACACATAATTTTCTTCTTTGTAGCCCTCACTATAATTTGTTTAATTTATTTTGCAAGTTGTATTTTTTCATGCTTATTGTAGCAGGTTCAGAAGAATGAGCTAACCATCAAGTGGTAAAATTCTTATAATGCCGACTAAAGCGTATCTTCAACATCAGAGAGAATCTGAAAGGCTAAACATCCATTACGATCCCTTTTTTTTTTGCGCTAGCAACCAGCTAAGTGATCCTGCTGAGATCAGACATAATAAGTAAAATACCTGCCTACATTTGCCTGCCTCTTATACACAACCTCCCACAATATATTACCATGAGTACAATGCATGTTCAATATAAATTATATGTGGGAGTGAAAGGAAGGACACATTCAAGCATCACAAAATATCAAACCTACCCATAGGCATTTTAAAGGGGAAGGTGAGCTTCTAAGAAGAGTATGGCATCAACAGTGATGCTGCAACATGGTGGAATCATGGTAATACCCCTCCAGATTAGTAATTTAAAATACCTGACATCCTTACAGGTCTTCAGATATACATTGGAGGTGAAAAAGACCTATTATATCAGCGTTTCTCAAACTGGGGTCCACAGACCCCTGGGGGCCTTCGAGGGTCCTCCAGGAGGTCCGTGGGCCCCACTGATCAACTCAATTCCTCCCCCTCCCTCCCAGCACCTCCTGCATGCCAGGGAACAGCTGTTTGACCAGGCTTTAGCCATGTGAATGCTAAATGGGCATTAAAATTTTTCATTTTAGTCTCTTTTCTAACACTAAAGTGACAATATGACTGCCACCCTAAGCGGCATGGCCATACTTAAAACTAAAAACTTACTAATATATTGGTTTGGTCCAAAGGCCCTAGGACTGCCAGAGGCTCTGGAACCTTGGAAACGCTTTAGAAACTCCCCAGGCACATGTCCACTCTGTCTGCCTTACTAATGAAGGGGAATTCCATTGATCAGGAGTTGTTTGTGAAAGTATGGGAAGGGGAGTTATGACAGCCCTGAACAGATAATGGTAGAGCATATTATGGAATGTTAAAAATGCTTCAGTGGACCACGGGCTTTGTTACTACATCAGGAGATTCTATTCAAAATGTATTGGATGCCACAGAGCTGTGCAAAATGGCAGCCTTGTCCCTGACCGTTTTATTGAGTCGTCATAAAGGAAAAGGAACCCTGATGCATATGCTACAGGACTGTTCCAGAGTCAGGAAGCTGTGGAAAGAGGTGGACACAAGAGTGAAAACAGTGCTTGGATTCAGCAACCAAACCTCAGCTGAAAATTATATCTTAGGTTACGTACCTACTGCCCTGGGTTTAATTCTACCACAAGGCGACAGTGATAGCCAAGCAAATGATTTTACAAAGATGGAGGATTAGGCTTACACTCAGAATAGAGGAGAGGTATTGAGGCCTGTCTGAGTTAGCAGCAAAAGAAAGAATAGTTTTATCGACGTAAAGAGCAATTATATGAATTTGAAGAAATTTGGACGCTGTTTCTTGAATAGCATTTGGATAAAGAATGCTGAGTAGCTCAGATGCCGGACTTTCATTCCACCTGACCTCTCCACCTTTTCCCTCCCTCTCCTACCACTCCCTATTTCCCCTTTTTGCCTATTTATGCATTTTTAAAATATATTGTTACCGCTGCCCTAACATGTTATGTCTGTGTAATATTGTCTGATTTTGTACTGTCTGGTCTTGCAGCTTGGGCAAGTTGTAAAGTTGCATAATTTTATGGGGATATCCTGTGAAATGTATGGCACCTTTTTGTATTTTCTGTTTAATTTGTTTATTTTCATAAAGAAACAAAATGATTAATATTCTGGTTCGGGCAAGTCACAAACAAAAATGCGTGTGTCAGCTTCACTCTAGTAGTCCTATTTTTCTACATGCCTCACACATACACCTCCATTATTACATGGCAAAATACAGGCCAATGGGCTGGATTTACGCAAGAAAAACCCAGAGCTAACACTGTGGTAGGAATTTTGCAATTCAGGACAGAGGATCACTGGCAGAATGTCCTAGGACAGCTTGCACACGAACACCTGCTTGCATTATGCTTCGCTTAAGGCCCTAGTATTAGTCATTTACTTTCAAAGACACTAAATTCACTCGTGATTTATTTAAAAAATTCCATTTAAATGTATTGTGAATCTCTGTCATTAAACAAGTGAGACAGCTTAGAGTTGCATGAAATTGATACCAAAGAGCAGTGAGATGCCTTGGCAGGCATTAGCCCTTTGGGAATGATGGAAACCATTCTTTAAAAAAAACATTTAAAAAAATGTTGAGGCAGTGTCTCCTCAGTGCTGTGCTTCTGAGTGTCTGGTGCTGCAGCCAGCACTAGAAGGCCCAAAGGAGCTCTCAGCAGAGCTGATCTGATGCAGTGGGAGTGAATACTATCTTGTTAAAAGACTGTAGCAGTAGCCACCCGTTTTGCCTCAGGTACAAAGTCTTCAGGAACTCCTGTAGATTAAAATCATCAATACAATTCTAAAGAGCAGGCAGTGAGCTCCAATCCTGTGACTGGCTCCACTCAGGACAGATAGACCCTTTTACCTGTGTGGAGTCCCTTGCTCTACACAGGTGCAAAGGTCCACTTGCATGGAACCACAGTAGGTTCATGCCATGCTTATTTTGTGTATTTATCATTTTGTTTTGTACAATAGGGGGGCTTGTCCCTTTGAAACTGTCACCAGCCCCAAATGCTTTACCCCGCTTTTCACAAATATGAATTCCTTAAAAATTTTTTAAAAATCCATCATTCCTTTGTGGTTTTGGCTGTCACTCTGTCCTGCACCTGCTGCACACAAGTGCCAGTGTAGTACTATATTAGGGATTTACGTGGCTGTAACAGAGTAGGTGCACTATGTGGGAGAAGCAGGACATGCAGACATGAGGCTCCTTAGCGGGAGATCCCACCAAGCCTGACAATGGCATGAGATGTTTATGGCTAACTCCCAGATGGAACTCCAGACAGGTCTTTCTGGGAATACACAACAGTAACTATAATGGGAGAAGCACTAGGTCTCCTATTCGCACCTGTGATAATTGGATTCTGCTAGGCTACACTGGCACTGCACCTGGACTCAGACTCTTTGGCTTGGACTACACTTAAAACTTAGGCTGGCATACCTATGGCACTCATGGATGTGAACAATCGGTAGCTATTCTGCTATAGCACCCATAGCATAAGCAAGACCTTTGATGCAAATCTTTAGCCCCAAAGAAAACAAACTTGTGAGCATGCACTGAATTCAGCGCTGCTCTATACCTTCAGTGGAGGGAGGAGCAATCTCAGTGTCCAGAAGTCACCAGCCCACCACTCCTCATTGGATTCATGGTGCTACTGTACCAAAAAGAACTAGATGCTGCCAGCCCCTCTTTGCCTCCCCAACACCCCCTTCTCTCCATTGTGCAGCTGAAGAAAAGGCAGCGAAAGGAAGAAGAGCATTGGCCACAAACTTTTTTTTTGTTATGTTTAAATTAATAATTGGTGGGACTTTGAAAAACCTCCTGTTGATTTCAATGGGAGCAGGAGCAGGCCCTCAATGAAGCATCCCAGGTATATATTGCTGTTTTATTTCTGCTACAATAGCAGCAACGTCAAAAACACACTTCCCTTTATTGTTACAGGGTCAGTACATTCATTTATCTGGACCAGTCTTAGCAATGATAATCAATAACAAATATCTAGTAAGAGGACTTGCTTTTGGTTATTCCTTTCATCTTTAACAGTGTTTCATTACGGATCTCAGTACTTCATTAGTACACATAGACCACTACAAAGGTTGTTGTCATTCTGTTTTGTTTTTCATTAAGGTAAATTAATGATTGCTCTTAAAATTTATAAAGGATATTCACTTCCAGCCGTCTAAGCCTATTAAGTTATCTTAATGGAAGGAAACAATAAGACTGCATCAGCCAGGTTGACATTTATTTCAAACTCCTACTCTAAAATCTGCAGTTAACAAGGTCAAAAAGCTTTTGGCGAATTATGGGTCCAGAATTCTTAAAATGATTTGCAGCAAGGATTTATTATAAAGCCAACATTGTATTGTCAGGAAGTAGCAGATATGTAGTGAATAGGAGCATAATACAGTCCATTTATTTTACATGCTGTCAAAAAGAAGAAATGATTCAAAATGGTGTAAATGGACAGTTTTGAAAGTGTAGGAATTATTTCATCTCATGTTATCCTTTGGGAGTGAATAGCTTTGCAGATGGCCAAGATATGAAAAAATTACTTTTTTTCCTTAAGTGGAAGCCTCTCTCCCTTCATTTAATTAAATGTTGCGTTCAATAAATTGATAGGAGAATGCACTTGGTGAAAATGGAACAATGGATGAGACCATGCTGCTGAGATCTGTGCACAAAGGGTCCCCTTTCTGGGACTTCCTCCATTCTATTCAGAAGAGGCAAGGTCAACCACCTTAGGGTCACCATCTCCCTGCACTTAGGCCTTGAGAGTTCTCTGCAGGATAAGGACATTTGCCCAGTTGGGAAATCTTGTCAACACATCTCAAGGGATTTACACTGACAGGGAGTCAAGACAGTGCCTGAGGGCAGCACGGAACAACAGGTCTTCAGCATAGTGGCCCTGGACCTCCAGCAGATCCCCTGTGATCCCACTGTAGGGTTGGGTGGGAAGCAAAGCCTGCACTCCCATTGGAAGGGAACACTGAGGAAACTGCAAAATGAACCTGACCTCTCTTCCAGGTGTTCCACAGAAGGGCATGATCCAGCCCAGTGTGAACACAATTTTATTTAATACAGGTATTTAAAAGGCAACAATCAACATCTTTATTCCTCATCTATATTTCTACCCTAGTTCCAAATAATCTAGTCTCTTACCTAAAATACTGTATAGCAAGTGGGAAAAAAACCCAAACTTCTAAGCATTATTTGCCATCTTCTCAGGTGCTGCCCTCTATAGTAATCCCTGTGCTCTGTCCCCACTGAAAGGGAGATGGGGAGGGGTGGAGAGGAAATGGGGTCATACGCTGGCATAAGGTGACATCCCCCCTGCAGTCAAAGACTAGTTCTGTGGGGTCAGTAAGTATCATTCTCCTATTGTATAGATGGTGAAACTGAGGCAGAGTGGACCAGATCTTGCAGTGGTACACAAGATGCCTTTAACCAGTTAAGCAAGAGTAAATTAGGCAGCAGTGGGGTGTGACTGGACAAGGTGTAAGATGTTATCCTGCATCCTGATGTAGAACAGTGCCTAAATTATCATAGTCAACAGAGGGGAGTGTAACACAGAAAAGAGGTGCTGTAGCAACAGTGGGTGTACTGAGGATAAAAGAAAGATAAGATCATCCTGCAGGGTATAAGTGAGCAAAAGGGGCTTGGTTCTATTCTTAGTTACACTGGTTACCTCTGGAATAACTCCCCTGAGCTCAGCGGAATTACTTTGGATGTCAGCCTGTATGACTGAGATCTGAATCTGGCTAAGGGTGTTGAAGCTGCAAGGTGTAAATTAAAATAGATCTTTACCCTACTCATCCTAAGATTCACTTGCCATCACAGCTTCAATCAGAAAGGACAGTCAAAGCCATCACTTAGTGCTCAGCTGTGGCTGATTTCAAAATTCACCATCTGGCACAGAACATCCAAGTCCACGCAATGGATGTGCCAACTACACAGCACGTCAACAGCAAAGAAGCAGCTTAGTGTAGTGCTCAACACTTCACACCAGGTCACAAGGACAGAAAGAGGAGACCACTAGCATGAAGAAACTTACTGTGCAGCAGACAGCAACAGCTAAAGTATAATGACAAACCCAGAGTCACTGAGAAGATTATAACTGGTTCCTGTGGAGATTGAATCCTTACGTGGCATGTGAAGCAGCCATGGTATTGCCCAGGTAAAGTACAATTTTGGAGCCTCCACGTACGTGAGTTAAATGAAGGAAATGCTCAGACTGATGTATGCTGGAGAATGTGAATCACCACTATTGGATATGAGATTAAACTGCACAGTTACAGAGCTAATAAACAAACAGTTATCGACCCTGGGTCTCTGGCTACCAAACAATACCTAACCATTTTATTTTAATCCCCAAAAGCTCCTTCCTCTACACATTGCTTGCTCTTTATTTTTGCCACTCCAGTAGCTGTAAAGAAAACTAAAGTACTGTACAAAGGGGGTCAGTATTATCTCTGTTTTACTGGTGGAGAAACTGAGGCACCGAGAGAGGAAGTGACTTGCCCAAGGTCACTTAGGAGGCCAGCAGCTCAGCTGGGACTAAAACATAGGTTTCCTCAGTCCCAGTCCAGTGCTCTATCTACTAACCCATGCTGCTCTGCTGAAATGCCCCAAACAGATTCATTTTACATCCCCCATCACATCACTCATAAAATATCTTCTTAAGTGAAAATGTATTCTCTGAAAACAGAAAGATATATTGCAGAAACATCCTGAAATATTGTTAGGCTAACACTCTATTGTTTTATTTAACTTTTGGTAGCCTGGCACCAGTCCTAGAAGACTCCCTTCATGACAAAAGTATTTTGTATAGCTCACTTGCTGGTTTGTGATATGCAGGGAATCAAGGCAGTCAATCCAGATTAGTAATGGATACACAGTGCTTAATTTGTAAAGAAAGAGGTGCCGGGGTTCAAGCAAGTTTTTTACACTCATAACTGATGTAGCAAGCCCAGACGTGCTGGGGCTATAAACTGCCAAGCCTAGAGGTGCTAGGGCTCAGCTCTGACTAACCCTGGCACAAATTAAGCCAGTGGTGGGCAATCTGCGGCCCATTAGGGCAAGCTGTTGGCGGGATGCCAGACCGTTTGTTTACATTTGCAAGGCCGCCTTCAGTTCAGTTTGCTGTTCCCGGCCACTGGGAGCTGTGGAAAGCGGTGCTGGGAACGGCAAACCGCAGCCACTGGGAGCGGTGAGTAGCCCTGCAAATGTAAACAAAGAGTCTGGCGGCCTGCCAGCGGCTTGCCCTGATGGGCTGCGTGCAGCCTGTGGGCCACAGGTTGCCCACCACTGAATTAAGCCCTGGATAAACCTCAAAACATTCAGAGGACATTAGCTTGGAAGAGCACCTATGAATCTGAATGCTAATCCAGCCCCCTAACCAAACTTCTGAGCCTACTGAGGTCCCTCCCACTAGATTTACATTATCCTCCTTCCTTCAGCAAGGCCCAGTCCAATCCTTGGTCCCCATTTGAATAGCTTCTCCCACCTCACAACCTGTGATATCTGCTAAAGACCCATAAGGACTGGCAGCAATTTGGACAAGACTTTGCTGATGTCATATCTAACAGCACTCTTGGGCTGCACTTCATATCTTTATATCTAACAGCACTCTCGGGCTGCACTATTACTCCTGTTACCTGAACTTCCAAGTTTTATTCTGTGAGTTTCCTCATCACTGGTGCACAGAACCGGACACTCCAAAGATGACAAATGTGAAAGGAATGACATGTTTAGCCAGCCAAGAGGCCACCAGACTTGCTGTATGCTCATTGACTCTTAAAAGAGAACGGGCAGCTGTGAGAGTGGGAAAGGAGGTTGCAGATTGGTTTTTAGGATAAGGGAGGACAGGTTGGAAGTTCTGAGATGCTGTAAAATCTTGGAACCCTGCATACATTTTTTTGGATCTCCAGTGAACAGACAGACATCCAATAAGCATAAGAAAATCCTAAATGAGCCACCTAAGCTGCAGTTTGCTCTGTGACTTGGCAAGGCTTTTGAGGTTCTTATCTTTATCATACAGGAGCTGGTTCCTTGCACCTTAAAATACACTACAAGGGCCTGTAAAAAGAATGGCTCTCAAGGTTAACGGTCATGTAACTCATAAGTGGTCATACTATTTTCAAAACTGTGAAGGAACTGATACAGTGGCTCACTTATATTGAAGAATGGAATAAATGCACGTGAAACAGGTCTGAGGGAAATATACAGTGATTTCCACACAAGGGAGGGAAGAAGTCTCCAGGAGAAGCCATTATTCCCATATGTTGTCCAGAGGGTTTAGTAGCACCATTTACCATAAGGAATCTCTTCAGTGGTAGTTTCACCTAGCGTTTTCCTGAAGATGGACAATGCAGTAATGAGATCCATCTGTTCCCCCTAGTAATGATATCCTTGCCAGGTAGCAGTTAGAAAGCTTTGCAGGAAAGTAGTCTTTTTAAAATTTTATGGAGAGGGTTTACATCCCTAAATCCTTCACATACCATTTTAATGTAAGCTAACACGGTTTTTACAGCCCATTAAAGATCTAAGCACTCCTTGTCTATGTCTATGCATGTAGTCCATGCCTTTGCAGTATTTATCTGTTAGAAATGGCCTCTCTGTCTGACTATACTAAAGTGGTCCTCTGAAGTCACAGACCTTTATGCTATTTCGCTAAAAGAAAATACATACATCACTTTGCCTTTAAAAAAAAAAAAAAGAACTGAGGCAGGCTTCAATTTAATGTTCTGCCTGTCTTTTGGTAGATAACTGAACCTCTGCATTGTCAGATAACTAAGGGTTTAGCTTCAAGCAACATACTATTAAGGAAATTTAACAGGGTGCAGTTATTACCAATCATATCTGCCCAAGTCCCAGCCCATTGCACATATTGTATTTGGTCAGATGGTTACTTTTTTCCAAATCAGGATCTTTTCCAATTTGGGAACTGTTGAGTCTTTGCTCTCTACACACCTATCAGAATAAGGAGACACAGCTGAGTTCCAAGTAACCAAGTTTACTAACTGTATACAAAGCCTGTCTCCCTATATGCAGTGCCCCTCTGGTGGGATTCTGGTGGCAACTGCAATAGAAGGTAGGGAGAGCCATTAAAAGGCACCCCAAACTATTTAAAGGAATGCTGGTCAATTCTTATGCACTACAGAAAAACTCAGTCCCTGGAGTGACTGTTTGCAAATCCAGTTGTCTAACGCACTGAGGCCAAAGACTGTTAATATCAAAGCATGGCTATTTCCTAAAAGAATGATTATAAAAATACTTAAGAGAAAACATAACCTTTCCCTCTCAAAAGCATCAGCAGGTGATGCAGTTACTTCAATCAGCAATGATAAGTAAAGCTAAAGAGCAAAGAGACTAAAGGTTCTGTAACCACATGACTTCAGATGATATTTAGGAAAGGTAAGAAGTTCAGGATTCACCAATTTCAAAGGTCAAACAGGAATAAATAAAATAGGACAAGGCCATGGAATGGCTTTTAATGAAAAAAAATTGTATTTTAATAGTGCCTGCTGACTGAGTACTCTATAAGCATGAATAAAATATTACAACATTCATACGAGATAGGTATTGTGGTCTCTATTTTACAGATAGGGAAACTGAGGAATAGAAAGGGTAATGTCTACATTTTCCAGAAGTGGCCACTGATTTTTGGTGCTTTACTTTGTGGTTGCCCAACCTGAGAGAGCTGTTGCCTGATTTTGGCGACCAGTGTAAGCAAAATTCCAATGTAGATCCTCCCCAGAGGTGTGTCTCAAACTGCCTTCCTGGTGCTTGCTACTTGGCCTGGCTTCTCCCCTTCATGGGTTGGGTCCTCAGTTCATTTTTTCAGACACCTGGTGCCTCCTCACTATGCATGGGACACAAAGGGTGCTGTCCCTGGGAAAATGAATAATGCTACCACAGCTGGCAAGGTGTATAAAAACCTACTACACAAGAAACCAAGTACATCAACACAAACCCCAGCAAGGAGTCGACACATCCCAAACAACAATATAACAAAGGAGGACTTTGTTAGGAACAGGAAAAAAGGATTTGGGGAAGAAGAGGGTTAACTACTAAGTACTAAACATTAATAAATCAACAAATTCCCCATCTCGCAACATGCAATTTATCCCAAGTTCCCAGCTACCTCCCTGGCACCTTCTCAGGTGGATGACACATTGAGGACAAGTCTAGAGAAGAGTGCTGAGAACACTGGTTAGCTAAAACAAAAGTTGTCTTCATCCCTCCCTAGAGCATGGTCCTCTCCTGGCTCTCTAGTTTGGAGTCCCATTGGGGTCTCAGCTGAGTCTCGGTAGCCAGTGCTGGGTCCCATCTCTGACACTCTGGATGCTGGTCTCTGCAGGGCTGGAACTGCTCAGTTGGTGCAAACCCCAGCTTGCCCTCGTTTATGCCCCAGATCAGCAACAAGGTAGCTATGTTTAAAATATGACATTTATATGTACACCCCCGCTGTACTGTTACAGTTTAAAAAGGGGTTTCCTGTATGCTCTTGGCAATCGCCACATCAAAGCTTTTTGTTTCAGTGCTTGTTGAGCCAGGGAGCTTGACCATGCATTGACCCAGCACAAACCGATAGCCTCAGTGCTTGAGACAACGGATTGAACAGATCAAATAAACTTTCAAAACATAACTCCAGAAACTAAGTTTATTTTAAAACTACCTTGAATATATAAACATGTAATAAGATCCCTTTGATTTTCCAGCACTTAGTAAAAACTTTAGCTTTTCTAATGTACCATTATTTACATGCATCACAATTAAAATGGGGGCAAAATAGGTTTATATTGATGTGATGGGGTCCACTCGCTGCTAGTGGTGCCTCCTCCTGGCAATCCTGGGGATTAGCTCTTCCAGGCATTGAACTCTCCTCTGGTGGTGTCTTCACCCAACCTATCTTCATCTGTGGCCTCTCGCGTTCCACGAACTGCAGCCTCCTCTTTGTGATTCGGTCCTCTGGCTGAGTCATCATAGGTATTCCCCTTCTGGGGTGGGGATGTAACAAAGTCTTTTGCAGACAAACCATCCCAGGCAGTCTGCTGTCCTCTGTCTGGATTGTGCCACATTCCCAGTGGTTGGTAGGGGAACTTGAGCCCATCCTCTACTCTGAGTTCCGGCTCAGGAGCCCTCTGACGAGCAGCAATGGCCTGCACTGTCCAATCTTGCTGCTTTCCCCGTCTCTAGGTTCACCAGCCTCCCAACTCCTTCTTCTCAGGGAAACTGTGGACTAACCTCTAGCCCCTAATGCACCTTCCTTTTCCTAGGGAGTGATTACAGCCTACTTCCCTGCAGCCTCTTCTGATGATAGCTCTTGGGCTTTGTATAACTGAACCTGCTCCCAATCAATTCCCTGCACCCTGGGTCCTCCTCCAGGTGCAGCCTGTGGAGTTAATTGGCCCACCTGGTCATCTTAACCCCTTCCAGTCTTGTGTGGGGGTAGACACCCCATCACAATTCAACAACATTGCTAATTGCTGTACCAAACAGACATCTTAAGGATGGGGAATGAAGAGACAATGGAGTGGATAGTGCTGGTGTAAAATGCACACTGCAGTTTCAGTTCCATGGATAGTTCTTGGACAACGGAAATGTGAGTTTCAGCATCCTGATTCTTCAGTGGATTTTACAACAGAAATGCCTGAGTGAGAAAGGATGGTGTAGTGGTTGGGGCGCTAACCTGGGATAGGGTTGCCAGTCATCTGGTTTTCTACTGGAATGCCATGTCGAAAAGGGACCCTAGCGGCTCTGGTCAGCACCGCTGACCAGGCTGCTAAAAGTCTGGTTGGCGGTGCAAGAGGGGCTAAGGCAGGCTCCCTGCCTGCCCTGGCTCCGCGCAGCTCCTGGAAGTGGCTGACATTTCCAGCTCCTAGGCGCAGGGGTGGCCAGGGGGCTCGCGTACTGCCCCCGCCCTGAGCACCAGCTCTGCAGCTCCCATTGGCCAGGAACCACGGCCAATGGGAGCCACAGGGGCAGCGCCTGCAGTTGAGAGCAGTGCGCGGAGCCCCCTGGCTGCCCCGTGCCTAGGAGCTGGACTTGTTGACTGCTTCTGAGAGCCGCCTGAGGTAAGCGCTGCCTGGAACCCACACTCCGAACCCCCTCCTGCATCCCAACCCTCTGCCCCAGCCCTGAGCCCTCTCCCATATCCCAACTCCCTCCCAGAGTCTGCACCACCAAACCCCCTCCTGCACTCTGAACCCCTTAGACCCAGTCAGGAGCCCACTCCTGCATCCTAAACCCCTCATTCCCGGCCCGACCCCAGAGCCCACACTCCCAGATGGAGCCCTCATCTCTCCTTACCCCAACCCCCTGCCCCAGCCCGGAACCACCTCCCACACTCTGAACCCCTTATTTCTGGCCCCACCCCAGAGCCTGCACCTTCAGTTAGAACCCTCACCCCCTTGGCCCCATCCCTCAGCCTGGAGCCCCCTCCTGCATCCCAAACCCCACAGCCCACACCTCCAACTGGAGCCCGCACCTCAACCCAGCCCAGTGAAAATGAGGGAGGGTGGGAGGAGGGGAAGAGCGAGCGACAGAGGGAGGGGAGATTGATTGAGCGGGGGTAGGGCCTCAGGGAAGGGGCAAGGCAGAGGGTGGGACAAGGGTGTTCGGTTTCCGGCAATCAGAAAGTTGGCAACCCGAGCCTGGGACTCAAAAGATCTCAGTTTATTCCCGGCTCTGCCAAAGATTCCCTATTCAGACTTGAGCAATCACTTAGGCCCAGACCCTCAAAAAGGTATTTAGGCACCTAACTCCCACTGAAATTAATGGAAGTCAGGCATCTAACTGCCTTTGAGTATCTGGGCCTTAGTCTCTCTACGTTTCAGTTCCCTATCTGTAAAACAATGCTTCCCCACGTCCCAGTGGTGTTGTGAGGATAAATACACTGAAGATTGTGAGGTGCTCAGATACTACAGTAGGGAGGGCCATATGAGTACCGAAGAATGATGAAGAGATCGATGTACAGATGGAGCAACTTTGGGTAAAGATATCCACTTCTCCGTCACATGTTTGTTTCCTTCTTTTTCTTCTATAGCTGTAACTCTCCAGGGCACAGGAATCCTTGACCTGCTCATCCTGTCACTGCTTCTTAGGGCACTTGAAGAGCAGCACATTGGTAAAAGAGATCTGTGTTGGCTTTATGTGAAAAAAGGCACAAGTAGCTCTAAGGCAAATGCAGAAGAATTCTGCAGAAGAAAAGAATGCATCTCTGGAGAGATGCTCATGCCCATGTCAAACCCACTAAAGTTCTCCACATCTGCACTTGTTCAATAATCAAGTCTCAGTCTACAAGTGATTTTTGCCTACTCCTGACGAGGCCGAGCTGGAAAAGAGGAAGCTCCACTTTATCAGCCAATATAACCTTCTGTCATAATCCTGTTCATGCTTCCACTGCTGAACAGTTATGAAGCTGCAGTGTTTGGGTCCCTCACGCTAGACCCATGCACCTTTAAGCTTCCCTAGCTCTGGGTATGCTCCAGAACTCTCTCTAGCTCCAGCCTCTCTGGCTTACTTCCTGGGTGGAAGCTCTGTCTGATACCTCTTCTGGAAGTAGGATCCCACTGCCCAGCTGCCCTACATCCTCAGGCCCATGCTAACCCCCACCCCTCCAAGTCAACCCAGTTGCCTAAGAACACCCTTTCCCAGAGCTCCCTCCTTGTGGGCATGACAGTTTACAGTTTACTGCTTCAGGAACACATGATAACAGTTTGGCAGAAGAATTTCTAAGACAATCACTCTTTACTTTGGATGGCACAAGATAAACCCAGATTAAGGTAAAACAAGAAACAACTTTACACTATTCACTGCCTCAGTCTTTTCACCACCCTTGTGCATTCTGTGGGATTTGCATCAGTGTCTTTTCAGTCAGTCAAAAATGTTCCTCCTCGCTCTGGAACCCTGGCCTTTTGTTCCTCTCTCCCAAATTTCTCAGCCTCTGTGGTCTTAAAAAGGCCTGAACTAACACTTGGTTTCTTTGTTCTCCTTCTGGGGATTTTCTACCTCTCCATACCCTAGCTCTCGTCAGACAAGCTGGAAAAAGCTGATTTCACCAAGGATGCAGCCATCCTCTTACTCTGTTCAGGTAAGACCTATTCGGGTATTGATATTCTTTAATGGCTCAGCTGTTCAGAGAGAGACTCAGATGCTCCTCCCTGTCTCCTTTGCACAAGGAGTCTGAGGCAAGAATGCAGTAAAGATAATCATAAATGTTTAAACATAGAGAGTTCACAATCACAAAAGAATTAATAAATGTAGACAGATTCTCTAAATAGTCCCATCCTCTCAGCTGCTTTGCTACTTTTTCCTCTCTGCGTGCACAAGCCCTCGGTGAATTTCAAATATTATGCCCATGCAAATGTGGTCAGTGAGTGAGTGCCTCCATATCAGACAAAAATGCAGTTTCCATGATCTGCCAGTCAGACAATAAATATACAAAAGAGGAAGTACAGAATAGATAATATGAAAAGGGACATGTCTCATTAGACACTTGTCAATTAAACCAGATTTACAAAGGCACCAAGCCAGAGAATAAGGGCAATGTAGATTTTTGCTAATCACACCCTTTTTAATGATCACTCCTCAGTTCACAGACAGACAGCTTAACAATAATTGCATCTACTTTGTACAAGAGGAAAATCCAATAATGGTAAACTTTATACCCACTTTATTCAAGTGTAGCTGCTTATAATGGAGAATTAAGCCCAGGTATGCAAATGAATTATCTATATACATAAAATGGGACAAATCCTACAGAATTTGTCTTAATAATTCCACACCTAGTTTAATATAACACAGAACTTAAGGACTTAGTAGTCCTTAAGTTTGTCTAGTAACTGACATAAAGCTATCTATGTCAGTTATCTATTGGTTTACTTGCTGAATCCAGTGTTCTATATTGCACAATTCTTGATATCAGAATACATTTTCTCAGTTCTCTGACTTCTAGAAAAATTTGCAGAAGTCCTACCACTTGAAGAACCAAGGGCCAAATCATCCTCTCCAACTCTATGCCAGGGCTAAGGGAGAATACCACCACTGTGACATTGTTCCCCAACACTGAAGTCCCTCTACTGGTTCTCTATAGGGCTTGGGCCATGTGGGTAAGAAAGAGGTGGAGCCAGATAGATGTACTGTTCTTTGCAGCATTGTCTCCAGTTCAGCGGTCAAATTTCCTCCTTACGTTAAGGCAGATTGGCATTCCCAGTCCATGCCCTAGGTCTTTTTTGGAGCTGGACTTCCAAGGTAGGAAAACTTAAGGTATAATATTTGTATAAGAAATATTATGTATTAGAAGGCAACATAAAGCCTTCTCTTTGATCCTCTAAAATCCAGAGATTATATGGTTTAAACTATTACCAATTACACTGGGGGTGGGAAGCATAGGGGCCCAAATCTTCACCTTCTGCATAAAATCATAGGAAGTAAACCCTATGAGTACGAAGTTCTCTAAGTGGGAATAACCTTTATGAAGGACATGATGGCCCCAAAACTCTTACTTTCTCAGTAACCTGGAAAAGATGGATTTTTCACTAATGCCAGAATTATTTCTCAGAAATAAAAACAAGTGCATAAAATAAGGTTATGAGTGATGCGAGAACAATCTGGGACCTATGGTGCATTCTTCTCAAAGGCACTTCTACTTATTTTCCCTTATTGGATTCAAAGCATGCAAGCAGATGTCCATCTTAAAGTTTCTTATTTTTATACTTGTATTAAGAAATACTATGCAGATGGTGAAAATGAGTGAAGATAAGATAGGATCACCATTAGGAGAAGTGCAGAGTCTTATCAGAAGTGCTTAAGTCTATATTACTTTTCTTCTGCCATAGGTGCCCACTTGAGACTGGCATCGCATGTGCAGCAAACAAAGCCTTTATATTTTCACTGCAGAAACCAGGGCTGGATGCCCATCTGTCATTAAAGTAGGACAATGTGTCAGTTTACATTTAATAACATTAAAGTGTCCCTACACCAGATATAGAAGTGCTGTTTACCTTGGGCTCTTATCAAATTGATTCTGATAACTTGACCTCAGAGTCACTATTAGCACAGATGAAATCATGGAGTACATATTCAAAGTAACCTTTGACACAGTAACTAAATTAAATCTGATTTTCTAATGGGCTTGATACTACATTTTTTACTTAGGCAAAACTCCTGCTTAAAGCCAAAAGGGTGCTATACGTGAGCAGTCAAGGAAATCAAATCATTTATGGGTGATGGCATACAGGGTCACAGTGGAAAAGAACTATATGGAGCCAAGATTATCGATACAAATAAAAATTTATTCTATACTACATATTTTTCTTGCTTCCTAAGTTGTGCCATTGCTAGGCAACTGAGGATGGATTAATAATAGAATGCAAATGTATATCCATATACTTACATTAGCCTTCATTTGGATGCGCATGGAAAGGATTGGTACAAACGGTCCCTGTGTGGCTGATCAGAGCTCAGTACATCTTTACTATGAAGGGGGACAAGAGCATCAGAGTGTTTTCATTATGCACAACTTTTAGTGACAAACACCAGATTATCAAAAATGCAGCTTTCTTCCCTGTGGACATTTTCTAATCCTCTGTTTAAGTATTAGAGCAATTTGCTCGTACAACTTCTCTATGCCCTAGTCCCATACTCTAGGGGCAATTTTTGTTATGGGTCATGTACTAATATTGTACAAACTGGACATCCCTAAGGCAAAGAAATCATCACCAACAAGTAATCAACATTTTCAGTCGGCTCTTTTTTGTTCAGTAATTACTATTTCAGGTAGTACTACCAGAGAACATTAGATTTTAGGACCTGAGTAACTAACCTAATGACTTGTCTGTCATTTGGCATCTACTGCTACGCAACTCCCACTATACTTTGTGCATGCTTCAGTCATTATTTTAATTCAGAATTAGAACTACATTTGTAACTGTAGAGGGAAAAGACAGCTTTGAGAGTGGCTGATAATTCACACTGTCTCCATAGCCTGCTGGTTCTTAAAACAACCAACCAAACCAAACAAAAAACCCCAAACCCTCCAGCCCCTTGATAATTAGCACCCTTTGTCAAAGCTTCAGTTACAGTTTGATGAAAAAATATTCCTAAATGTCAAGAACCATACAGTCTGATAAATATGGATGACATTTAAAAAACAAAGTCAGTAGTTTCTACAAAAGCAGAAGAAGCAAAAGGAAACATAATGTGAATTTATGGGGGATATTTTTTTACTCCATATCCCTCCTTACATATATCAACTGGTTTGCACTCTTGGTTCTTTCTGTTTTTTTCAAGATGACTGTGACCCCTTTGTCTCGTATTAAATGCCTCATCTACATTCAGCAATACGTTTACCAGAACTCTTCAGTGAAAAACCATGCATTTGAATGGGCCAGGTCTTTCCACTTATAACCATTCAGCACAATTGATTCAGAATCATCATATTCAGAGAACTCACCAAATATTTTAGTTCTTCAAGGTCATTTTAATTTAGTAAAAACACCATTCTGGGAAATGAAATACCACATATTTATAAACTGTTTTAAGATGTGATTTAAATCAATCATTGCCCTCAGTGATCGTTCCTTAAACAATTCTGTCACTCACACACCGATTTGAAGGAGTCATTGACATTCTAAATGATAGCAAACAGCAGCTGCAGATCTTTCACGGAACAACTTTTAAAATTCCCTTCTTGTGTAAACTGGAAGATGAGTAATTTTAGCAGATCTAAGTACCTATCTACCTGCTGTATATTAACTGTATTGTGTGTGGCAGTTACTCTTGCTAGAGGTCATTATTGTAACAGTAGTAATTAATAACACTATAGTTGTTTATTAAATTAGAATATTTTATTCTGCTAATTGGAACCTCATGTGCAATTAAAAAGGAATATACTGAGCAGCTTTTAAATGATAGGATAAGACACTAGTGGCATCATAGTGATAGTATTCTCCATTATGGAGGTCATAAATTCAATTCCCCCACCAGGTTTTAGGTTCCTACCGGTAATACAAACATTAGGATCTGTACAACAGTGTATACACTAGAAAAACTAGTACCCATATTATACTACCAGCAATGATAGTAAGCGGTAGCACAGCCAGGGCTCAGGTGTTATCACCACTACGTAACTGAGACTTGCTCGGAGTAAATTTTCAAGATGCAGCAACAGAAACTCACAAATCTTGTCTATGTTAGCAGCTTAGCACCAGTGCAACTGCACTAGCCATGTCTGTTGTTCTAATAGTTACCCCCTAACGTCGGGTCCTTTGATTGCAATGCTGAACCCAGGCCACTTCTATCGGACTCTGGTGGCTGTGCCAATCAGGGAATCGAACGAGAACCAATTTAAACTGGTATTTTTACGTGAACCAGAACCAAACCTGAACCATAATTTTGTCCTTCCTACTGAAGCAGAAAGGAATTTCAAAAATGTGGGTCACTGGTTAAAATAAAGGGTCAACCTTTTTTAAGCTCAAGAGTTAAAAAAAGAAGAAAAAAAACCTACAGTACTGTGATCTTATTTTCATTATAAAACAAGACAACAAAATAACAAGTAGGCATGTGATTGTTACCAGAAAGACCGGTGCCAGTGTAATGAGAAGAAAATGAGAACAGAAGGAGGCCAGCCCACAAGAGTAGGGAGGGAGAGGGGATGCTTAGTAGCTGCATGCACACCACATGAAGAAGTGGGGCGGGGGGGGGGGGGCAGAAATAGATGAACTCTCTCAAACTCCCCACTAAGAAGAGAAGAGGTGGAATGTTTCCTGGTTCCAGAAGTTAACAATAACTCTTCAAGCCCATAGAAAAAGGTAATGGCTCCCCAACCCTTCTCCCCTTTAGACTGGTCTCCTCCCACCCATCCCCAACCCCTGGGGCAGCTCCTCCCTCCAATTGCCCCACTTGAGGCAGAGCCCAGGCCCCAAACTCAAATCTTTCGTATCAAAGGGGAAATATATAACAAAACCCTCTGAAGTATCCAAATACATTTCCATTTTCACATACATGACAACTGGTTGCCGTTACTCTGCAATTCCTTTACCACACGAAAACTGCTGGCCAGCTCACTAGAATGGCTTCATATATGGACTCCATTATATCTGCACATAAATGTGTCTCAAACATTAATTTATTTAATCTCACAACACCTCTGTGCAATAGTGAAATATTATCCCAATTTGACAGATAAGAAGTCGCGTCAGTGCACTTTGGTCATACAGAAATAGGAGAGGTAGTAACTGAACTCAGGTGTTCTAAGTCCAGTGCCTTAACCACAAGAGAATCCCATCTTCCTAGTATCAGGGTCCAACTCAAGAGGATTCCCTCTTCTTGCGCATCCGGAGGCACCCTGAAGTGACGGCACACTAGGGATCCGTACAGATCTCTTCAGCTATGCAGTAGTGGCTGAGGAGGAATAATATTTTAAAAAATTTAAATGGTATGTTTGGAGATTATTTGGAGAATAGGAGTTGATTCCCACAGTCTGGGATCCTCCACCTGGCGGTGACCAGTGCCTAATGGGTCAAAGAGAGCAATGCATCTTCTGTCCCTCTCACAGAGAACCTATCCAATTGTGTCATGTTGTTCACATGAAAACATTTTCATTCTGGTGGTTATCAGTTTACATCCACAAGCAGGGTCTGAATACAAAGTACATTATTTCATTCCCCCTGAATTCTTGCTCAAGTAATGACAGACTCACAGTCAATCTGGGTACCATTCTGCTTCCATTGAAACCAGCCATTGATTTCAGTGGGAGCAGGAGCAGGCTGTTTGTGATCTATTGATTGCATACTTCAGTTAAATCAAAAGTTGGTGTATTCAGGCCATTATATAACTCTTGGTGTGCATGCATGAAATGGCTATATTACTATTCCCTTAAGTATAGATTAAACATTTTCGCTCCATCTGTTGAAGGTCTAGCCAAAACACACACAGGCTGCTGCAGCTGCCCAGAAGCCACATGATTTCCTGCATATTTTACTTCAAGTTGTAACCTGGCTTGTAAAAACCCATTCTGCACTTTGTAGGCTGCTATTTTGGTTGTGGGTGGTTTTGTTTGGTTTTGGTTTGGTTGGGTGTTTTTGCTGCTGATTTCTCAGATGAGCTTCTTCTCTTCTTGGGACTGTTTGATATGTACTGCACAGCACAGCGGTACCTGTAACTAGAACGATGCTTATATGGAGATAAACTTCTTCTATTCTCCCATCCCCCTGGGAATGCACAGCAAAAATTGCCTTTTATGTTAGAATCCAAATGGCAAAACACCAGCCAGTGGGTTATTAAACAAACCAACCTAAATGAAACCAAAACAGAAGATAATAAAAAAAACCCTATTATTTAAATATTTCAATTCCTTTCCAATAAAAGAAGTACAACACAGTGCTATATGTTTAAAAAAAACAACAAAACACTTTTTTGCAGAAGCAACCAAATGGATTTTCCAGTACTATCAGGAGTAAGGCCCTCAGCTGTGTCTGCTCAGTACTTCTGATGCCCTAATGAGCCAGGTAGGCTGCCTGATGGGCCACTCTGCCTGATTGGCTGAGGAAATCAGCAGGCTGGTTCTTAAACTTCGCAGCAGCAGTAGCTCACTGGCTGCTCAATACACATGCTGGTGGACTCTCTGCCTCTCTGTGCTTGACTCTCCAAACTCCACTCCTGCTTTGCTCCTCCACTGCTCTAGCCCAGATCCTGCCGTGCACTCAGCTTTATTCCCATCCTGTTCCAGCCTTGCTTCTGCCTCAGAGCCAGCCCTACTCCTGACTTCTCCGACTCCCGGTAATCCGGTTCCAACTTCGGTTCTGTCTCTGCTTCTGCCTCAAACTCTTGGCTCTGACATTTAGATTCTGACCACTAGGCTGACTGCCTACGACCCAGTTTGCTGACATGTACTTCCTCTTGTTAAAAAACAAAACAGAACAAAAAAAACCCCCAACTATTTGAGACTATTTTGATAACATTGTCATATGTTAAAGGTAAATGTAAGTATGTTTTTGCCTGCAATACAAGCACTTCTACGTGAACTTTGAATCCAAACCCCCAAGCATTGACTTCTTCCTAGATTAGCTGAGTGCATTGTGTCTATCTAACCATTCGCTTTTATTGAAGGACAGATGAATATCAGTCCCTGAAGAATACTGAATTAGCTACTCCCTTGTAGCAAAGCATTTTCTATTTTCAGTCGACAATAGGTTTACTATTAGCACAGCGTTTCATAATGCAGCCAGAGAGTAAAGTGGCAGGCCTGCAGAAGCAAATGGAAATCTTTTTAAATAAGAATATAACGTGCAGGGCTCTTGCTTTCATTTTAGTAACCCTCAATAAAGTGATCTCTCTAGAATGGTCTAGTATGCTAAAGGCATTTGGTTGGATAAATAGCAGGTCTAGAAATATTCCTATGAACATTAAATAACACACCTTATATGTAGAGTATTGACAATTTTTACCATCAATTAAAAAACTTGCCAAATTCTTGGAACTAGAAAGGTCAAAAAACCCAAACAGGATTACTTAATGTCAAAAAACTAAGTGTCTTTTGTTTATTTTTATCCCCCAATTTTTCTATACTCAGATTTCCTATCTCCCAGGCAGAAACTGATATATCAGACTAAGAAATAAAGCAAAACTGCTAGTAATCATAATCACAGTTTTGTATTATCTTATTTAAAAAATCTGAAAAACATTTAAAGGGAAATTTAAGACTACAAGAGCCTATTATGATGTTTTGTTCAGTTTTAATTTGCAGAGCGATTGGTATTATTCCTTTTAAACTTGAATGGATATTTTAATTCAGGTCTGGGATATAGTAATTCTAGTTTAAGGGCCAGGTACAATACCTTTACTCACACGCATTAGTATCTGAAACCATTAATAGTCCCATTCAAATCAAGCAGATTTTGGGAAGACCATCCAGTACCAAATACATTTTAAAACATGTTTTCTTCAATTTAAAAGAAACAGGGGGGGAAATAGCAGTTACAGATGCCACTGCTGCAAAGCCTGATCACCACAGGACTGATCACCATAGAGGCAAAGGACAGATGCTGTAATGATCGTAGCAGCAGCTGATGCTGAACATGAGAATCTTCTTTTTCCTCCCACTAAGCATTAGGGCCTTTGAAACCTACTCCTATTTTATTTTAATGCGGGGAGGGGTGGAGGAGTCACCCATTATCAGAGAGGTAAAGCTACAGTGGCAGTAAGGGGTTTGGAGAAGCAGAATGTGAAGAACAACTATGAATTTGTCAGTTTCAGATTACCAAAGGAGTGAATTCTCCTAGACTCTCTCAACATAACATCCAAGGCAATGAGGGGCATTGCACTTAGTTTTGGGTAATTTTTTTTGTCCCTACAGTTAGCAAGATATAATTTTCATAAAAGGTATTGCACATACACTTACATAAGGGACCAATCTTTGTACAATTTAATGTATGCAGGAGGACAGAGACACTGGCTGGCTCAGGGGATCACCAATGTGTTCAGTGCTGATTTAGTTCAATGATGTGAGGCCATCTCCGGCTGGTAGGAAGAGCCAGTCCCCATCCTGTGAAGGCTATTTAATGGCTTACATTAATAAACTTCTGATTTCAGTCTATCTTCCATTGCACAGGCATCAACAGTACAGTTTTCTCCTTCCTTGGCAGTCTCAGCAGCGAGGGAAAGGACTGAAGAGCCACTAATATAGAAATGTGCGTTTAACCCTAGGCACAGTCACTCAAGAGCAGCTATAAGGCACACTGGCAGGCTGGTGCTGGGAAGACCACACAGTGCTATTCAGTGAGAGCAAAAAAATCACCTCCGTACAGAGGACCAACACAAAGCCTATACACTAGTTACAATAAAGCCCTTGCTTGAGAACTCAAATGGGATTTGAGTAGTGCACAGGTCTTTTTCTGGCCCTTAGCACAGAGATGAACTGCCATCTGGATGAACAGAGCATTTCAGTCACTCACACACAGTAACAGTATACTAAAGATATAGGTCATGCCATGTGTCTAAAAATAGAGACAAATCAGAATTTTTCTGCACTGCCACTTGGAGCATTATCTGACTGTATATCTGTACCTTCCCTCCTCTGCAGCATGCAGTAGTCCATATCTGTACTTCCTTAACCACGATTTTCATCATTAATTTTACTCTCAGAGGTGCCACCTCGCTGAAGTCAAGTGGGAAACTGCAAACATTTTTTTTTTCTGAAAAGAAAAATGTTTGAATTAACATGCATCAATAATATATAAAGTGATGGGTGGTAACCACAGCAAAGATGGGGACAAACACGACTGATATTTGGTTCAGAGATGGGTCTGAGCACAAGCTCCAGATGTGAACTCTCCCTGTCTTTGGGAAATTTTGAAGTGCATCTCATCTGCATGGAGAACGCATCTAACAGACAAAACCAAACCACTGCAACCAAACTAGAAAGTTTTTAATAAATTAGGGATTTTCATTATACATTATTGTAATGACATTTTTCTGTCCCCCACTCCCAGTATTTGCTTTAAATGGCTGCAGTAAGTCCCAGCAGAGTGATAGAAAGGGTGCTGCCCTAAAGTAGTGAGATATATTGTCCCATTTCTTCTCTTGTTTGAGGGCAGCCACAGGACCCAGAAGCTAAGTGGTGACAGAAACATTCCTAGTGACATCTGGTGTGTTGGCAGGCTCCCTTGGCAGTTAAGCTTGTAGCTCTGGAATCGCCTCTAGGTTTGTCACATGGTTAGTTTGTTGATGGGCTGCCTTGTAAAAAAAATCATTACAAAATATCTGATGTACATGGAATTTTTGGAGTCGTGTCATACTCCTTTGCCCAATTTTACTAATGCTTCTACGTGAGAGTATATATTAGAAGACTATGTGTGTACAATATGTCCCAGATCTGGGGTGAAGCATGGGCAATTTTTTATAAGCACATTTTGGCTGAATGCACCATTTGCCTCACATATAAATTTTGTGTAGAGGCCAATACACCAGGTTGACAGAGTGTTACTGTGTATCCAGTTATAGTATACACAGTACAATCAAATTTCTTAGCCTTTATGTTGATTCCAGATTACTAGATTGTACAGTTAATCTTGGGAAAATGGTTCATAGGATCTGCCTAGCTAACGTACCCACCTTTTTATTGCCAAAGGTGTTGACTTCGAGTTATGTTGAAAGCAGTGTTGTTGTAGCTGTGTTGGTCCCAAGATATTACCTTACCTGCTGTAAGGGACCAGACAAGCTGTGACCAGTTGCTGGCCTGCTCCCTAACTAATTTTGCTGCTGTGCAACCAGTGAGCCCAACTGCACTGCCTTGGAACTGACAGAGTGGCCACAGCCCCTGACTGGCTGCTCTGATTTAGCAGCCCTGCTTATAAGTCTGGCCCCGACAGCAAACGAGGAGCTGCTCAACATGTACCATGCCCACAGCTGCACTTGCCGTTGTTCCAGTCCCTGTTCCAGCCTGCTTTCAGCCTCTGCTCCCCTTCAGCTTCAGGCCTCTGGCTTTAATCCCTGGTTTATAAATCTGGTTGACCCTCAGCTCTGGCATTTGGCTTCTGCCTTTCCGGTACTGATTCCTGGCTCTGCCTCACAACTCCAGTTTACCCTCCAGCTCCAGCATTTGGCTTCTGTCCCTCAGCTCATTTCCTGGATTTTGCCCATGCAGGACTCAGTTCTAACCTGTAGGCTGAACTCCCACTTCCACCATTAGGCCTGACAGCCCAGGGCTCAGTTGACTACACCCATCTTGTCTCAGTTATACTGACCGGCAGCTGTCATGGTTATAGGGTGAGCTTTTTTCTTTAGTCCATCTCCAGTGCATCCCTTTGAGGACAGGTTTCACTACCTTCACCCCTCTCTGGGTGACACCATACAGTCTTACCACTCCTAGCTTGGCTCTCTGATCTGCAGCCCCCCTCTTTATACCAACAGTGTTAACATGGTAGACCCAACTGAGCTTGGCACCTGTAAGCCCTTTTACTCCAGGAGCTTGTGATAGCAGCTGATTCAAGCGACTAAAAAAAAAGTGTATTAAAAACAAAGCATTATTTGTTTATTCATCCAAAAGTAGAGCAAAGGGTAAAAACAATGGGGGTCTACATGTATGCTTCCATCACCTAATCTTTCCTGGCAAGCTTTGCTTAAATCCATTCAGCCCAGTTACCTCCATCTGTGGGTTGGAAGAGACACAAGCAAGCTGTCAGTTTCTCTGTATCTCTCTGTCAGTGACTCATCACTAGCCACTCACTTATTCAGACGTAGAGTCACCTGAGCCTAGTGGCACGTGAGGCAACCCATTTTCCCCACAGCTGTCTGTTCAGAGCAAGATGGCTGACCATCAGAAGTTGTCTCCACAATGGCAAAGATGATCATCCTGCAATAGGTCATTTTTTGTCCTCCATGCGTTCTCTTCCCTCTAAGTGAAATCCAGTCGAAGATATATTTTGTGCCTTTACCACAAGGTAGCCTGATGACATAACTGATCCCCGATCTCCATCACAGTGTAATTACTGAGTCCACTATCTGCTGACCTGTGTGGTGCAACACTTCCACACTGGTTACACAGTGTCTCTAAAAATTTTTTCTTAAATGAAGCTGATTAAATGCATTGAACTTCCTGCTGTGTACTTCCACCATCTGCCATATTTCCTAAACATACAGCCATGGAAGGACAACAACATTTTATAAATCTAATTTTAGTATGTAGATGTATCTTCTTAGTTTTCCAGATATTTGACAAGTGGGAAAATGATCCACTGGCTTTGCCAATTCTTGCCTTCACTTCTTAAGTGAACTGGCCATTAACAGATACTGGACTTCCAAAATAAACAAAGTTATCAACTCTTTTGTACTCTGCTCCATCAGTCCCACATCTGACAGCATTCTATCTTATCACCATGATCTTGGTCATTTATCTACTGATACAATGTACCACTTTAGCAGTTTCTACTTTTATGCTCATAAAGAGTCTTTATCCCATCAAAGTTAGTATGCGACTGAAGATCTTGAATGCTAGTCCACAGGGATCTTAGGAGGTAGGCAGTCTGACCTTCCAGCCAGTGACCTGCTAACAGATGCCAGAATAGCAGCTGATCTCTGACGGAGGACTCCAGTTCTGGGATCTAATTGGTGGAATTCTAGGGGTTCCTGGTTGGTCCCCAGCTTCTATTTAACCCAAGCACAGGAACAGGAAGTTGTCCATGCAACTGGGTTCTCCCTGCTTAGGACTGCTTCCCCGTGTAATACCTGCTCCTACTGATCTCCTGGTAACCCGACCCTGCCTGCCTCCTTACACGTGACTCTTGGTTTTGTCCTCTGGTTTCCCTTGGATTCCGCCTGGTATCTGACCCGGCCTGACTCCAGATCCCTGCTCACACCACTAGATCAGACCGCCCATGACACCAGCATGCCTATGTCATCTGCAAAATTTAGGGCCTGCAACTTATGTCTTACTGAAACAATACCAGTGTCCTTGGCAGCCGCCGTCACTCTTCTCATCACAAAGGGTATGACTATGCAGAAGAGAAGTGGGGAGGGTACTCAACCTTGCCTTACACTAGTAACAATCTTAAAGCATTCAATGTGTTCACTTTTTGTCCTGATGCAACCTGCAGATTCATCATGCAAAGCTTTGATCAAATTAACTACCTTTTTTGGAATTTCATAGTGTCTCAGGAACTTCCTGGGGGGTTCTCTGTGGACACTATTAAATGATTTTGTAAACATCAGTATTCTGCTGGTATTCTAAGCCTTTCTCAATAAGTCTTTGCAAAGTGAAAATCTGATCTGAATGCTACCCACCAGATCAAAATCCAGCCTGTTCTTCGCTGAGTACTTTGTCAACAGCAGTTTTCATTTTGTTCAAAATGATAATACAAAACACTCCAGTTACCACAAACAAACTGGTCCCACTTTTAAGGCATTTTACAGATAACATCTCTTCTCCAGTCTCTAGGACAGACCTTTTCCCAAACTATTGTATACAACATGCACATGTAATTCAACATCCCTTCCTCTCCAGCTTTTAACATTTCAGCATCTATCTTATAGCCTGGTGCTTTACCACTCTTCAGTTGTTTTATGGCCTTAGGTACTTCTGCAAAGGCAATTACTCCAAGTGAGACAGTTACATCCACTATTTTTTCACATCTCTCAATGTATTAGTGGGTCTGTCTCGTTAGGCACAGCCTGGAAATATTCCTATCAATGGGGTCTCTGTCCTTCCTTGGTGGTTTAATATGGAAACATCCTGAGCCTTCATAATGCCACGTTTTAAGAATTGTGATATCAGTTGTTTGGATACTAGAAAAAGCTTTTTAGAATTCTCTATATTGTTTGCCTCCTTGGCTTCTATTGCTTTGATTTCCATCCATTCTCTGTCTCTATCTTCTAACTTCCTTCTCCACATGTTCTTAATGCAGAATAGCTCTTTTACTGCTGTTCCCTCCTTGCTGAATTCTCTTCCTTAATTCTTTCCTTCCTTCCTACATACCCTCTGCCCAACGAATAGCTGCCCCATCCCTTTATTCCCCTAAGGAGTCTTATCTTTGTCATTATTTCATTTCCTTTGCTTCCCCCTTCCTCCGCCCCAACCAGCCTCCTTTGATTTAACTCCATGCGGTCAAGAAGGATAAAATAAAACAGTAAGCTTCATCTATGGCATGATATCCTGAAACCCCTGAAGAACATGATTTAAAATAGGAACAGTCATATGATGTATCCTGTAGGCAGATGCTACTTTAATACTATTTTTTAAAGATTACATTTATTTTATTGCAAAGATGTTCATTTTTCTTCCCTAGAAAAACCATATAATTTGCATTTTGTGGCTATACAAACCCTGTATACTTTTTTTTTTATAAATAGGGATGGAATTTTGTAATCTTCTGTCCAACATGATTAGCTTAATCCCCCAGCCCAACATAACAACTGAGCAAATTGCAAAAACAAACATTCAATGCAAAACAAACATACTAGATATAATACCTTGTTTGCTAAGGTAAGAATATTGACCTGCTTACAAATTGCTTCTAAGCAACAACATCCTTCATCAATAACTATGATACTCAACAGGATGCCAATAATTAGCTCTACAAGTGGTTTCATTTTTGACTTTTTACTTTTCACAAACCAACTGAACATACTGGGTCAAAGTCATCTCTGGTGGCAGGTAACCAAATGTAAGCACAAAGGAGATGCAGAAATTAGGCTAGTACAAATTTAAAGGGATGCAGCTAAGAGTAACAGACTGAATTTAAAAAGGAAAATTTAGGCTGATTATCAGGACAAGTTTCCTTATGCTGAGATCTATTAGGCTGTGCAATAGCCTTTCAAGGGAATGGTGGTACAAACATTTAAAATTATACGAGAGAAAGAACTAGTAAATACCCCCAAAAGAAAAATCTTGCATTGAGAGGAGAAGAGGATGGTCTAGATGACTTTAGGTTTCTTCAGTTTCTAATTTCTTTGTCTATGATTGTATATCTGAGAGCTATACAACCATATAAACAGGCTACCATTTAATTCAAGGCATGTGCTTTCAATGACATTTGATCCTCAGACTTATCTTGTGGGACAGTGCTTTACAGAATAAACCATGCAAGATATCCCCAATATATTTCTAAACTTGGATTAAATCCAGTTTTCAATCAAATCTCTTACCAATAATAGTTCAGACGTGCTATAAAGGCGCCAGAGGCCCAGATTTGGGGGTAAGACTTTGCAAGCAATTGAAATTTGTTGACAATAAGCACTTTACAAATTCCCATAGATATAACCTTCAGGTTTTTTTTTCTTTTGTTGATGGTAGTACAACCTTTCTTATATTATTAATGGAGTTAAACACTTGATTTGAGACACAAAACACTATCCTGATAACAGGAACAGAAAATCATTTTGTGTCTATAAAAGGGGACGTAGCATACAAGGTTTTCCGAATTTATATTCAGCTGGTTATAGTCACATTTATTAATAAAAGCAGTAATTTTAATTAAAATGCAATTCATATTGGCAATTTGTAACAGACACACAGAAGCAACATAAATCAATCAATCATTTGTAATGGGTCTTGTTCTCAGTTAATTGTTGTGTAGCTCCCAATCATAAACATAAGCAAAAAAAAATCACAAAAATATGGTTGTTCCAGTATATCATGCAGTCAAAATCTAGTGGGAATGGTGAGAATAATCACTCCTACAAGCATTTATTCACAAGAGCAAGAGGAGTGGTATGTGACTAATTCCATTTAAACCAATGTTAATATCTCCTGTGTTTCCAGGACAGATGAAGCATTGATACGGAGAGCAATTCTACACTAGAAATGCTACATCGGCGCACTAGCTGTAGCCTGTCTGATGAAGACACTCTATGCCAATAGAGAGCGCTCTCCGGTCGACAAATTTACTCCACCTCCACGAGAGGCGGAAGCTATGTCAGCGGGAGAGCGTCTCCAGCCGACATAGCGCCAGTGTAGACAGCACTTAGGTCACTGTAACTTCTCTCTCTCAGGGGGGTCTTTTTCACACCCCTGAGCAATGCAAGTTACAGCAATTTAAGCAGTAGTGTAGACCTGCCCTGAGATTTTGACAGTAGCTCTGGCTCATATCAAAAGATGTAGGATATGAAACTTTAACATCACATTTTTCTGCTTATTTTTATTTCCCCTTTGATTGCAGTCTCACTGATTCATGCTGAAGGGGTGGGATAGGCAGGCAATCAAAATGGAGAGCCTTGAAAAGGTCAAAATTAGTTTAGCACATTACAATAATTTCCAAGATTATATTAGACCTTCAATTCCTGATGCCCAGTTTGGTGAACAAGTTTATGAATAGGAAATGAAAAATGAGCAACAAGACTCCAATCTCTTGATAAGGATTGTAGGGCACAGAAGATTGGGAAATGATCCTACAATTTACAGTGTAAAAAACTTCAAACAAAGTATTATATTAATAGAACATTCAATTTGGAAAGTTAAGCACTCAAGAAATAAAGTTCCAGCTGTCTGTGCTACCTTAAATCCTCCCCCTTTTGCATACGCCTCTAATTACAAGATCTCACACTATTATTTTCCACAGGAGCCCCCGCCTCATCTAAAGCCTGATCTAAAGACCACTGAAATCCTTGGGAGTCTTTCCAAAGGACTTCAATAAGATTTAGATAAAAATCTACCAAGGACAATGTACAGTGAATGAGGAAAGAGACTGACATTTTCACTTTGAAATAGTACTTAAAACAGATGCAAAGAGCAAGACAGCACAGAGTACAGTTGCCATCAACGAAAACTAAAATATAATTTCTGTTATCAAAAGAAGCACATTATTTTTTTAAAGAAGTCAAATTAATTATTTTTATCCTTACTGCTCAATGAACCAACTTCTGTGTGGATGCCTGAATTCTTGACTTTACACCATCCAACCTGCACTCTTTAAAAGGTCAAATTCTGAGTTACCTCAGTATAAATACGAACTCCCTTGTCTTCAGTAGAATTACTCCACATTTTTCCTGATGTTAATGCCACAGAATTAGGCCCACAATGTGGCAGGGATCGAATTTACTTCAGCCATTAAGATTAGCTTATAAAATGAAGATGAAATACACTTCTATGTAGAGGTCAATACAAGGTCCATAAGCCGTCAAAATAGGGCTTAGTAGTGCAGAAGCCTTATGCTGGCCTCACTAAATATACCTGAAAACTATGGAGGTTTTTCTTTTTGACTTCTTCTTATATTTCCCTTCTCCTAATTATTTTGCTTTTATTTTCTCTTCCTCTGACACCCTCATCCAAAACCTTTTCCAAGTTGAAATAAACTGTTGGAAATAAGCCCTCCACCCACACACAAAGACGAGAATGGGAAGAGAGGAGCTGTTACTGTTTGCATCCCTCCTCAGTATCAACCCAGGAAATTACAGGAGTTGTTATTCAGTCTTGGAGAACTGTTTCTCTTAAAGTGGACTTCGGTAGGTTTTCTGATCCTGTGGATTAGAGTCCAACTCGTTGACTTTTATTCTTTGACCCCATGAACATTTGTGGGTAGAGAGTGGTGGGGAAAGAAGGAGAGGGAGCCTTTTTGTTGTTTTCCTCATCCCCCCTTTTCCCACCATTTGTTATATCTTGCTCTTCGAGACAGGGATTTCTGTTCTACTTTGCATTAAATGATGTATAAACACAACAGATCCTCACTCCTGACCCTCTGGGGCTAATGTAACACAAATAAATAGGTGGAGCTTCCAGTTGAGCATGAGACATGAAAGTCCAGATTTGATGATGTGCTGGACTAACCACAGAGTTTACAGACTGCTATTACAAAGCTTTCAAGAGATATTACTCACCACACGGTACCAAAAGCATGTCAATGACTTGATTAACTGAGACAATTTTGCATGGCCACACTGTGAGGATACTGTACAGCTATTTGTTTGAGACCCCCCCCCCCAAAGTATTTTTCTTAGGGAGTGAGGATATACAAGCACTTTGCAATGTACAAGCACTCCATTATAATGTAGCCAGCAGTAATGGAAGATTTAAGGCTAGTGAGATTTTATGTTGGGGGAACAAGTTTTGTTTTTTGCTTGCGGCACATATACTCCAGTGTATATCATAACCGGGACTTTGCAAAAAGTGGGAATGCTCACTCATCTATTATGCTTTGGGGCACAGATGGAAGGATGTTGAAGTGGAATTCCCTCAGTAACACTACTCCAGAATTGTAACACATTTTAGTTTTAATGATATATCGTATTATTTCAGTCGCCTCTTCACCTTATCTTCCTGGTGGAGCAATTGCCTTTGGAAGTCATATAATGAAAAGCAAGCTCCCTTTCTGTTTAAAGAGAAAGCATTTGAAACTGGGTTATACAGACCAGAAATGTGGGTATGCAGCAGGAAAGGAGATCTGAGGGACAGTGAAATTCAAATAACTGTTCATTAGACAAAGAATGAAACCATTTCTAAAATATACACAGTAAACTAATAGTAATGAATCGTGTCTGTAAATTTAACTTTATCTGAGAGATTTTACAGAGATGTTTTGTATGTAAGCCTTTTCAAGAGGCTAGTAGGTGATAGAATAGGAAATTATATCAGTATTTACTTAAACATTTCCGTTACATAGTAAGATCCACGGAGATGTAATAATGATACTTCCCCCTTCTTACAGGTTGGGGTCAAAACCAGACCTGTCATTCACTGGCAAGAGGAGAATGCCCTCCCTCCTGAAGTTTCCTCCCTCTACAGCTGGAATAATTCAAACCTACTTTCTTATATTACAGATTGTGGGAAAACAACAATTTCTCCTATTGCAGAGAATGGTATATTCTACCTACTGACAACAAACCCAAATCTTTGGATGTAAATTTCCATCTCTATTCTGCATAATTAAGTCTAAGATTTTGTCACAGATATTTTTTGTAAAAGCCATGGACCCGTCATGGGCAATAATGGAAGCCTGTGACTTGTCCCTGACTTTTACTAAAAATATCCATGACAAAATGGGGAGCCTTGGCAGCTTCTGGTGAGCTGGGAGCCCTGGGAGTCCCCCCTGCTGCCCACAGTGGCCTGGAGCTGTGGTGGGCTCCCGCTGCCTGGAGGGTCGGGGGTACCCCGCAGCTTCCTGCCTCCACAGGCAGCAGGGGACCCTGCAGCTCCCAGGCAGTACTGTCTGAAGTCACAGAGGTATTTGGAAGTCACGGATTCTGTGACTTCCATGACTAAATCGCAGCCTTATGCATAATCCATTTCTCTCTAGAGTAGACTGGATTTGTGAACCCTATTACTCAAAAGAAAGGAAATTTTCAAGCAAGCACAATGATATTTTCAGAGAGACAGATACCTCCATGGTGGTAAAGAGGATCATCCTTTAAAGATGGTAATCTAAAACAAGATAGATGATATAACCTCTTTCCTCCATTTTCTCCTGGTCACTAAAGCATGGTGAAGACTTCTGCCAAAAGGAAGGAAATGGCATCAGCTAAAACAGGATAGCCAATATACAACATGTGGTGAACTAATGGTCTCAATACAGGTGACATGATTGCCCTGATATTATCAATGCACCGAAGGACTGGACTGATACTTAACTGAAGGAGGAATATTTCTTGAATTTACTTAAGCACTGAGTACTGACACAGTTGTGCGGAGTTCCTGTCTGAATGAAAAGTACAATACTGGGTCTCAGAGAAAAGTTCCCAGCATCATATAAAGACATTCATTTGATTGGAGGTAGTAGCTTAGAAAGTACAGAGACACATCCAGCAGGAGTTCAGCTCAGACAGTGCTGTCAGGAGCACAATGGGGTTCCAAAGTCCTGCTCTACGACCACACCGGATTGCAATAAGATTGGTGCCCTACGGGAACATTTAATATAGGGATTTGTACAAAGCTTGACTCTCTTGAACATGCTGAGAATATAATATTACAGAGACTTGACCTTTCTGCTTGGACAGTTTTATAAACCCATATTAAAGCCTTCCTGGCATATGGCCACTCAAGACTATGTTTCACCGGTTTAGGATAGTAGTTATACTGCAAACTTTGAACCAGCCAGTAGAATAAGTTCTATTTGTTCACTTCTCTTTTAGGGTCCATGAGAGCAATAAAATCACTTCATCCAAATATTCTTTTTAAACATGTCTGGTCCAGGATGGAGGATTGGTATTGCCATAGAGGCCCTCCCCTGAGACACAGAAATATCCGATGATTCAGTGCTAGGTTAGCGAGGCCTGGCAGCCCCTGCCTTTTCAGCCAGAATGGTGAAAACACTATCCCTGCCACTGTCTTGTTTGTATGCTCCTGGGGAGCAGTGGAAAAGGTAGGAAGACATAGCAGGGACCTTGCCCAGCTTTGCAAGAGGTCATATAGCATCTCCACAACCTGAGTCCTGAAAGAGAGAGACTGCAGGACACTTTATTTACCCTTTTCAGATGCAAAGAGGTCAGTTTCCAGCCAGCCACACTGACTTGCGATGACGGAAATATATAGAACCACTCTTCTAATCCGACTTCTGCTATGTAAGCCTTGGAGTTCATCTTCCCTGGGTGAGCAGTGCACATTGAGGTAGGAAGCTTTACTTCATCCAGGACAGGAGACTCACTCTTTGGGTTAGGGCTGATGGTGTTTTCTTCCCAGTTATTGTTGAAAACCCTCTCTGACACATTGACTATTACAACCAGAACGGGTCTGTTATCTGGAAGCAGCCATGCTTGAGACCTCAGTGAATCACTGTGTTCCAGCTGGTAGATGCTGTGCTCTCTTTTTCTGGTGCCCATTCTCTGAGCTGTTGACCTGTGACCTGTGGCTTGATATTATAGAAGTTATGAGGCAATCTTAACTCATATGTTATGTGCAAAAGTGCTTTTATAAGTGATGCTAATATAGCAGAAACAGAAGAAGGGGCCTATATAATATATAAAATATTATTATTGGCAATAGGCTGAGGCCTAAATATGGCCCAGCCTACCTTAGCATGAGCACTTGACCAAAGGTCACAGGCTTTAGCAATATACAACTTTTGACAAACAATTAAACCTCAAAGCAGCAAAAACAAGTTTAAAATAGTAGCTTTGGGGGGATTTATAGTAAATGTATGCATGACGCCAAATGCATTGACATGTCAAAAGTATTGGGAAAGGAGTTGATGCAAATAAAGTAGGCTGGCCTTGGAAGTTTGATTTTGGTTAGCTACAATACCAAAGAAATCTTCCTGGAATACCACACGTGGGCAGGGGGCTGAAACCTCATCAAATATGGTTCAGGATCTATGTGGCTAGAATGGGAAAAAAGGTCTACTAAAGGTGTTTGCCTGACCCTAGTTGGACACATCGGGACTGATGGGTTGGTGTAAACTGAGCCATTGCCTCCACTTATGATGTACTCCACTAACTATCTTCTACTATGTATTTTCCGTGGCTTCCAGGAGTTTGAAATTGGCCTTTCTATTGTATGTATCTGTATTTTTGTCAGTCACACTAATTATTTGGATGGTAAATAAAACTATACTTATGTGACTCACCAATCTCATCTATTAAATAATGTACATAGCTCGCCAGTTATTAATGGCTCGTGCATGTGCACCCAAACTTATCCCAGGCTGCAGAACTGAATTGGAAGGATCCCTTAAAAATATCTGATTCTCTGAATTCACCATTTGAGGGAGCAGAGAATATACAATTGGAGCTAGATCTCTGCCAACAGTTGAGCTGCAGAGGGAATACCCAGAATTAGTGAATATGTAACATATGAACCCTGCCTCACTGAAGCATGCTTCTGTATGAGGCACCAATCAGAACTGGATTTTTGTTTCTGTGATACCACTCGTTTGCTGTTATGGCCATTTGAATCTTCTGTTACCAGCCTTCTGAGATGAGACCTTCTATCTGATAGTATTCATCCTCACTTCAGGCCTATGATTGACGTAATGTCCCTGCTCCAACAACATGGGGCCCTTTTGGATCTCTCAACGGAGATACTAGGGCCTGGGGCTCAAGGATGGGTTCCCCAGAAGCTAGACCCCTCTCTGTTGTATGGGGTCCACTTGGGCTGGAGAGGTCAGTGTTTCCCCTGAAGGTCTTGACCTGGGATCGGAGTAGGGATACCCAGTGGGAGTGTGGGGGGCTGTTATAAAAGCAGGAGCAGATGGAGGGAACTAAGACTGAAAGCCCCTTACCACATTCCCTAGCGCTGATGGCGCCTGTTCTGTGTCTGGTACCCTCCATCAGTGATTTGAGGGGAAGCAGAGAGGGAGGAGACTGAGCTCTGCAATCTTCTGTGCAGTGCATTGCCCTTCTAGCTTTGCTCCCCTCATGGAGATGCAGGGGTGACCTTGTCCAAGAGCCAGTTGTTTTCCCATCCTGCCTGCCTGCTTTCCTGCCGAGGGGCAGGGAGCCAAGGTAACTCTGCTGGGCCTGTCTGGGAAACTGCTCTGTTCTCAGAGCGCTCACTGAGCGCCCCAATGAGTCACTCAAGAAGGAAGGGAGCAGAAGACACAGACCCTTCCCTTCTGCCTCTAGCTTTCCCTGCCCTCCTCTCTTCATTAAGCTTGCAAACACCTCAGAAGGAGAAGTGGTGCTGAAGGGACAACATCCCCAAAAATCAAATGCAGCCTGGGACACCACTGGGAATTGACAGACTTATTACTGAACCAACTTCTCAGTGTCAGGTGTGGTTCTGCAACTGCAAGCAAACTGAGGAGCCCATTGTAATAGACGTGGACCTTGGCATGAAGGAGAAATTATTTGCATCAGTTAAGAGACTTGGATATGAGAATGACCTGGCATTTGCTAGCCAAGTGGCAATCACTGGCCTGCTAATGTATTATTTTCTCCTACCCCACACAAGACAATTATTTCGATATTTAAAGATGGAGAAACAGAACATCAGCTAACACATTTCTGATAAGAGGGTCACTTTTGCACAAATAATTTATTCTAGGCCATATTCTTGCCTGGGTGGTATGTGGGTGTGCAGCGTGGAGAAGAGGGAGGTTGTGGGCAATCAGAAAAGACTTCTTCATGCTATGGGGGACGCAGACACATGCCTCACTGTACATAAGGCAGGAGAGGGGACCATAAGGGATGCACAGGGCCCTAAAGGAGAAAGCAAGTTCATTTTTCCCTCTCCCCCTCTGTACCACTTCACAAAGCACAATGAATGAACTGAACCCCATAAAGAGGTGGCACAATGTTTATCTACTAGCAGAAGGATTGCTAGGTCTGCAGTGTCCCATGAAATACCATCTCAAAGGAAACACACGGGAGAAATTCCTGCTCTAATGCACATGCATGTTAAACTGTCAGGCCTAATAGTCTTGGAGCAAAGTGAGAACCGGAAACTTTTTGGAGCTTTCCCATAATCCACCTAGCTGCAATATACTCCTCTTTGTTGCTTAATGTGCCTTCCTTCTCATTCCATTTGTTATCTTAGAATCAGTCTACTTTCCTCATTTATTATATCCATTTAAGAAGTGTGCAATGGGGGGGACAAGGTGGAGGGAAGCAAACATGTATCAGTAACAAGCTCCTTCTCACCTACCAAAACCATGAAAAATGGCTTAACTGAGCAAACCTCAAGTCCTTTCTGGATTCACAGCACACATGCAGAGTTAATGTAAGCTGTTTTAAAGGCTGACACTGTTGAGATAAATGTGCACCAGGTATAATACAAAGGCATTACATTTATAATCGGAGCTGCTACCCTCACCTATTAAATATAAATCACATTTCAGTACAGAGACCCCTACTTCATGTTCATGGAACATGTTTCCATTTGTTTTGCATTCCTTCATGAGCTGAAACTTTTTTAAAATATTTGAGCTTCTGGTAAGACCCTCACAAGAACTTTATAACTAGAACTGACCACAGAATGGATTTTTCAATCTGTTGGCAATTTCAAAAAGTTGGGGGGAAATTTTTCCAAATAAATCAAAACACTGTCTCCAGTTCAAACATTTATAAACATTTTTTGCAATTTTGTAAGATAAAAGTCAAGGAAGTTTCGAAACAGAAAGTTGTTCCAAACTGAAAAATTGAAATGTTTCAAAAATGTTGAAACAAAACATTTAGATTTTGGGGGATTTTTTGTTTTGTTTTTTTTATTCGAAACAATTTGACAAAATGGATATAATGTGAAATATTTTAGTGTTGCCAAATCTGCATTTTTCACTGAAAAAAAGAAGTCCTGGTTAAAAAATTTCACCCAGCTCTAATTATAGTGCATTGGGACCTGTAGTGAAATGTAGTCTTTTGCTTCTAGATCCTCAGTTCAAATCCAGCCCAGGTCAGTAGTCACCCAAAATTGTTTACTATCTTATGGCTATTTGGTGGCTTCATTACTAGTAGATGAGCATATCCATTTAAAAAAACAACAACAAAAAGCTCCCCCCCCACCTCCGCACCTCCCCACAGCTGACATTAAATCGGCTTCTTTTTGTTGGCCTTCTGAGCAGAGAGGTGAAGGAACTGTGTATGGAAACTGAACAAACTCATCTCTTGTAGTGGTCCCTCCAGTTTAGGATAGAGACACTTCAACTGGTGAGGGAAGCTTAAACTTTGTACCTATTTTGTGAATAAACAGAAGGCTTCAGTCTCCTGGGCAGTCAGCCTGGCATCTTTCGCAAGACTGAGTCCAAATATGAACACATACTACAGTCAAATGGAAAAAATTAAAATGTAAATATTAAAGCCTAATGCAAAACCCTGTGAAGGCAGGGAACAGGTGCCCACTGATTTCAAGTGCTTCAGATCAGGCTCTCAAAACATAGTCAATACTGCATTTTTTGCATGCACAGAATGGTATACTATATTTAAAAAAATAGAAATATGACTCCAGGGTTTAACTTATTATCTGCTCTACTAAATTGCTGAGAAAATAATCCCTGTACAAGTGACTTCTCATGTCGGAACCAGGTATTTATACAGAAAGGAGATTAACCAGATACTACTGGACTTATCGACTAAAGCTTGTCTGTGCTAAATCTGACCTCCCCCTCTGAACAATTTTACAAGCAGCCTCTTCCTGGATTTACTGTAGCTACTCATAAATCATACCAGTAATATATCTTACAAGTTTCTTACATGAATGATTATTGAGAAAACACACAAAAAAACAAATATCATTAGACATTCCATGATTCTGCCGTAAAATATTTTTAAAATATAGTATTCTAACATAATATAAAAGCATTTAATACATATGCTTGTAAGAAAACCTATGATTTTCTGTATCGGTTGTCCACTTCAGAAGCCATGACTCCAGCAAGTTCAACCACTAGCACCAGCGTTCACTGTGACCTATGTCACCTCATGGGTATCAGACAGCAGGAAGCCAAGTAGCTAGTCACAGACAGCTGGTGTAAGCTAACGCATCCAATCTATACTCCTGACTATCAAAACGTAGAGTAGCAGCTGCACGGAAGCATAAATTGTACAGCTAATTTGGTTTTGTATATCAAATACATGCATCATATTATCACAGATCCTGCTAATTAATCCTGATGAAATCATAATGAAAAGAACATTGACAGTAATAGATGTGGAGGAGATGAATTTTCAGGCCTTTTTGACATTCTCACAGTTGCACATGCCACATTTTCAAAATTAGCTTTGCTAAAGGTGAACTTCAGCAAAAGGATGGCTTGCGAGTTCCATTTTCTACAAGGAAGAGAGTTCCTTAATAACGGAGAACAGGGAACAAGCTCTAGCTTTATTGTTGTTTTGCACAGCTGTTGTGCAATGCACTGTACAAACACATCTGAAGACATGGTCTCTGTCCCAAGGAGCTATGCAATAGTTTACTTATCATAGACTGTTCTTTGATTGGCAAGAAGCTCCACAGATGCTAGGGGTAACCATACTTTAAATACGTTATGATGTTTCATTGTCCATTTTTCCACAGAAAATGGGACTGAATATAGCCCCTTATAACATATAGGCTACAGGCACTGGCTGGATTTGCCATAGACCGTTTATTTGCCATAGACAGTACAAACTGCACCTCCTTGACCAATGAGGGCTGTGCCCCGTAAGGACTCACCACAGATGAGAGCATACGGGTTTCTGCAGCCCTCCCACGGGGATTTTGCTGAGGGCAGCTTTGAACAGCGAGCAGTTGGAGCTTCATAAAAGTTCCACTAGCAAAGGCTCTCTGGGGCATGTGCTGAATTAATACATCCCACAGCCTCCCTAACCCTGTCCTCTTCCAAACTGCACTTCCTTACTTCTGAGGATGCAAGTGCAGGCCCCTAGTGGCTGGGTCCCCAAAATCCCCTTCAGATACATTTTCTGATGCCAGGAGCCCTGTACCTTGGGTTATATGTCAGCAGAGGACAGCACAATCCAGGAGGGAATCTAACCCATGATCTATAGTATCCAACTATGAACAAGCTATTATGAAACTACACTCTTGTGTAGAATGTCTTACACATACATACCCAGAACATGCACTGTTTTAGCAATCTCTTCCATCAGGGGTGCATGATATTTCTAAAGTTATTCTTTCATCTTCTGTCTCTCCAAAATGAATAAATATTTCCACCTAAAAAGCAATTGGCAACAGTAATTAGTTTATCCCAACCTTTTCATATCTGCAATCCTGATGTTCTAACACCTCTGTTGGGATGGGTAAACTGATTTGATCACCAGAACAAATCTGCAGCAAGAGATTTAAAGGATGACAGTTTCAGTTTCCTGAGACACTTCACTTCTTATTCCAGGCAAGTCTGCAGTTTGATGAAAAAAGGCAAGCAGAGAAGAAATATGAGAAATAAAATTTCTGTCTTTGACTATCCTAAAAGATAGTTCCCTGTGGTCATCTTAAGAGACTATAAGGTCCCTATACTGCACTTTGCTGAAGTGTACATAAACAAGGGACTTGTCTCACAGTTTATCTTTCATTTTCTTGTTTAGTTGTACCCATGAAGGCTCCACAGTGAGTATGGAGCCCAAAGTCTGTTTATAGCCATGTCACGGGCATTAAAGGCAGCTGCATTTTAAAGCACTTCACCAGTCACTCTACCCTGACATACGAGAAAATGATTCGGTACTCATGCTTTCTTAGTTCAGCATCTCTCCTCAGCATGGAGATGACCAATCATGTACCTTACTTGTGGCTGTTTTTATGATTATTCACTGGGGACTGACCTACAATTAAGAGCTTCAGTTAAAAGAGTAATAGTTATCAGTGGCTCACTGTCAAATTAGTAGTATGTATCTAGCAGGAATCCATAGGGGTCTGTACAGTGCTATTCAATATTTTCATTAATGATTTGGCTAATGGAGTGGAGAGTATGCTTACAAAATTTGCAGATGATCAAGATGGGAGGGATTGCAAGTACATTGGAGGACAGGATTAGAAAAGATGTGGACAAACTGCAGAGAGACCAGGGAAGAAGAAGGACACAAATCATAAAAAAGTTTAGAAAACCTGACCTAAGAGGAAAGGTTAAAAAAAACTGGGCATGTTTAGTTCTGAGAAAAGACACCAGGGAGGGAGGGAGGAAGCCAGATAACAGTCTTCAACTATGCTGAGGATTATGAAGAGGATGGGGTTGATTATTCTCCATGTCCACTGAAGGTAGGACAAGAAGTAATAGGTTTAATCTGCAGCAAGGTAGATTTAGTGGGACATTGGGACAAAACATTCTAATTACAAGGATGGTTAAGTACTGAAATACATTACCAAAGGAAGTTATGGAATCCCCATCACTGGTGGTTTTTAAGAACAGATTAGACAAACACCTGTCAGGGATGGTCTAGGTATACTTGGTCCTGCCTGAGCATGGTCTGGGAATGGACTATATGACCTCTTGAAACCTACATTTCTGTGATTCTATGGAGTTGTGATATTGGCCATCTGAATTTGGGTGGGTGGACACCAAAAGATAGTTCTGGATCATGACTGAGCATCAGTTGCTTGGATTATCTTTGTGTATACTTTCAATTCAGAGATGAATGGAGGAGGGGGAAAAGCCACAGAGACATAAAATTTGGAAGATGATCTTTCACACAGGGGGAACCAAGCGGCCACATAAATTACATTGGGAAAAGGTGTTGGTACTTGTCAGTAAATATTGACCCTTTTAATCCTCTTCTTTGAAGATTAATTTTGTTTATGTATTAACGATTCACCAAAAATCTGTATGGTATTAGCAAATAGTGTTTTTGGATAGTAAGGCCAGAGTGTTGGTCCATAACCTGTGAGTGACCTATATCCAGGAATTTCTTAGGATTGAATATTGGACTATAATCCATTTTGGCTGGCACCTTCAAGTCTATAGGAAAACAGATGTCCAGAAAAGTTGACCTTCCCCGTCGAACTACCAAAAGTGTCTACAGTGACATAAGCAGGACTGCTTGATTGATCAGGAACAATTGTGATTGCAGATGCAGGCTGCAATGAAGAAATAGAGATCCATTAAAAGATGTTTTGCGGAACTGCCAGTTGACCCATCTTGTAGGGATAGTGACAAGATTAGAATTCTCTTTTTGCTTATCAATCTTGTAAGATAAAGATACCATAGTGGAAATTCTATAAGTAGTGAGGTAAACAAAAAAGTTAACACATATCATATGGCGAAATTGATCACGGGAAAGTATTTTTCCATCCACAAAAGGGGTTTCTTTGTCTCATACTCTACAAAAAAGACAGGGGTATTGCGAATTAGAAGGAGAATACAAAACTGTCGACATCTTACCTGACAGAGGTCAGCTCTTACGCCAAAGGTGATGATGTATCTATTCTTTCTGTATTCCATATGGCGCTGTACTAATCTGATTAAATAATTCCATTTCAGCCTGTTCTTTGGCGATCTCAAATTGTTATTACATTCAAACACACAACAAAGGATTTAATTGGCTTTGCCTAATTTACATTCAGACAGAACAACATAGCATTTTCCTTGCTTGCCCTTTAAATGGGTAGACTCCCGAAGCAGCTTTGCAGAACCAGACGATTCAGGTGCTTTTATTAACAAGTTTCTGGTCAATTTATAACAGACTTCTACATATCCAAATTTCCGAGCTATGCAGAAAGTCTGGAGCAGACAATCAGCAATTCCACCAGGTAATGAATCAAACTAAAGTATTTTTGTGTTCTAATGCACATCAACATTGCCTAATGCTGAGGTCCCTTCCAACCCTGATATTCTATGAACATGTTTATTTGAAGAAAATCCCCCTGTCTTAAGAAGGGAACAATGGTTGAGGGTATAAGAAAGTCCATTATATACCCCCTGACTCTTTTAAAAATGTCTGCAGTTTATATAAAGATGTTGATCCTTTTCTTTTCCCCAAAAATGGTAGTTAGGGTCATCAGTAAACAAAGGTGAATCACAAGCAATTTTGGAGAGTTCACGAAGTTAGTGAGAGTTTTGATCCATTTTTTCCTGTAACCATTTTCTCAACAACAGAAAAACCAAGGCTGACAATGCTGTACAGCCTCTATATGAACCCTTATTTATCATAATTAGAATTAGACCATTTTAATAGTCTCTCAAGTGCCAATAACCCCACTAATATTAGAGTCAACATTTCAAACCCAGGATGTTAGTGAGGTACCAAAAAATTAGGCAAAATATGTTTGCGCATCTTTATATAGCCTGTTCCTTCTATTTGATTTCAAAAGGGGCAAGATTGAGCCATAGGACTGGAACTTCCCAATGTACTCATTCTGCCTATTTCACCTTATAAAGAAAAGGACTGTTGTTGTTTTACAAGTTACAAAAACAAAAGGACCCCCCCAAAAATCTGTTCTTTATGGCATTCCACAATTATTCTCCATCACTGATTTTTGTATGAAGCTTCCTCACTTTACAAGATATTTCCAACTGCCGGAACTTCAAACTGAATCTGATATCAAAAACAGAAGTTCTCTTCCTGCCTTTAGAAAAGGAGGACTTGTGGCACCTTAGAGACTAACCAATTTATTTGAGCATATGAAGTGAGCTGTAGCTCACGAAAGCTCATGCTCAAATAAATTAGTTAGTCTCTAAGGTGCCACAAGTACTCCTTTTCTTTTTGCAAATACAGACTAGCACGGCTGCTACTCTGCTTCCTGCCTTTCTCTCTCCAGCATGGAGACTTTGGAATCTGAATTTCGTTGGGAGTTTTGTACACAGCACACAAGAAAAACAGAATGCATCTAACCCTGCACGTGTCGGAATGTGTAGGTAGGAGAGGAACAGGAATTTGAAAGGGCCCTCAATCAATCTGGCCTTTTTTTTTTGTGCATGAAAATCACTTGGGCATGCAGATTTTTTCCATGTTATCACTTGTACTCACACATAAGATATGATTTTTGCATGCATACACTATGAACACTATGGAAATGATCGACAACTCATTGAAGTCAATGGAAAGACTCCCATTCACTTCAATGGGCTTTGGATCAGGACTTAACGTTTGTATACAATTGGAATTTTGTGCATGTAGATACCCTCATTTGTGCCACAAATAATTTGTGCACAACATTTTGAAAATTTGGCTTGGTATCTATTATATCTATTAACGAAAAAGGAGGCCTCAGTCCAATGTAAGACCTTGTGTAATGGGAAATTTCCCTCCTCCCGTCACACACATACACAGACTGAAAATCTGAATTTCTCTCTTGCAAGTTACAGTACTTTCCAGCTCATTACCTCAGTTTCTTCCCATTATGTCAACATAAAATACTGTAAATAGCACATAGTAACTTAACACATCATGAAATATGGCAATGGATTATAAAAAATAAATTCTCATAAGCATTATTTTAGTGAGACAACTATTTTTGTTGTGAATGTTTTGCTTTCCAGTGCTTCGCTGGATGCAGCTTATTCCTTCAGAGAAAGAAATTTAAAATGCCTCTGTCAGCTGAAAACTGTGAAGGACAAAAGACATGTTTACATTCAAGTTTCAGAGTAGCAGCTGTGTTAATCTGTATTCACAAAAAGAAAAGGAGTACTTGTGGCACCTTAGAGACTAACAAATTTATTTGAGCATAAGCTTTCGTGAGCTACAGCTCATTTCATCAGATGCATTCAGTTTACATTTACAATTTACATTCAAGTTAGCATGAGAGGAATACTGTATTGAAAAATAAAATTAGAAAGGGTGTAGAAGCAGTATCAATAACCAGGATCTTTCTGCACACTCAATGAAGGGAGAAAACACTAGTTACCCTAAATTAGTCTTTTAAACTGAAAAAAAATAAAAAAAGGAAGAGAGAGAGAGAGAACTTGAATTGGGGGGCATGGGTCAGATGTTCAACTTAGTTCAGTTTCCCAGCAGCCAGCCTGCCTTCCCAGTTACTAAGATCACCAGAAGTCGTCCAGCCAATCATGTTGATTCTACTCAGTAAAATGCTCACTCCACTGGACTATATAACTGAAACCATGCAACCAATCCCAGCCAAATCCATACCAATCCTATTGAACTGGATTGCCAAACAAATCCCCATCCAAATAAAATAAATGCACCGTGAAAAGTTGCCACAAAGTTTCAATGGGAAATGTTCTGGGTTCATTCTGGACAAAATTTCACTTCCGCAGAAGACTCTGAAATATTGTGGTGCTCCATAGACTCAAAAAGGCCAATTCCTACGCATTTTCAATTTTGCTGTATTTCTTACAGCTCTTGAGGAAAATACTTAAACCACTGTTTAGGGTAGCTAATGCTACAGTTATGGTTGTTATGTGTGGATGTTTATAAGATATGTCTAACGTCTAGAACTTTGGACAGCTACTTGATAAATCCAAATGAAAGGAAACAGAAAAGCTATTTATAAGTTTCACTTCTGTCACTAATTTAATTGTGTGAAAGTTTCTTCATTTGGACTGAAATTTTCAATGCTTGTTCTCAGGCAAAAGATTAATTGATCTATAAAGTCAGAGGAAAGTCACTTCAGTGGTTTTTGAGATATCCTAGTAGGATATAAATATACTTTTTTAGCTTGAAAAAAGTTAACTTTTAAGACTTTACTCACAGGTGCACCGTCTAAAGAAAAAATGACAGAACATTAACAGTTCACATGTGGCTAGAGCTCAGTAAGAAATATTCACTCAGGATAGTAAGAAAGTGGACATTACAAATGTCCATCAATAGTGGAATTAAGACTGCCAGGCTGGTGTTTGCAAGACAGGAGGGCTAAAAGTCCAAGTTTAAAGTGGTCAGCTGCAACTCCCCATATAACCAAAACTTCAGTTAAAGAACCTGAATGGTAGAATTCCATTCAGTTTCACTACCATCTGCTACTGTTGTGGCAAGCTGAACAGATTGGATCTCATCGTCAGTGAAGAAGTCTGAAGAATCCTTGCAGCCAGAGAAACATGACCTTGTTAGAGAGTCAAAGCATTCTGGATTTATCAGATCTATTACAGGACTACTGCTTTGTACTTTAGAAGATCTGAAGAAATAGAGGGTATGTCTATGCTGCAAAGAAAGCCTGGGCTCAGACTCAGGCCAGAGCCAAAATCCCCCTTCCATCTTCACACTGTTCTGTCTGACTCAGGCCTGGGCCCACAGGTGTTTAATTGCAGTGTAGACATACTCTATGAGGACCAGTGTAATGGAGATTTGGGCTTCCAGACAAAACACCCTTTAGTCCTACCACTTTCAGGTGTTAAGGTTCAAAGGTGATCAAAACACTCACAACTGAAAAACAGGGTCATCCCATGAACCTTTGGTGGGGCCCTGCCTTTCCATTCAAGGCTCCCAAGCAGCCTGTGCTTCCACCAGTCCCTGCCCAAATCTGGTTGTCTTTCAAGGAGGGCAGATCTGGCTGGCAAGTGAGTACCATCTCAGGGCTGCAATCACCCTCCAGAAAGACAGAGTTCTGTCTTCCTTCCTGGTGAGCCTCCAAGTGGGCTATTCTCCTCCTTTGAGCTCTCCTCTTCATACCTGATATTGGCTGCAGGTGAAGCAGAGCAGGGCCACCTGAGTCCACAGGCTTTTTCTAGCCCTTTCCTTGCCCATGGAGAGCCTGTGAGCTTCTTTAACACCCCTCATTGCTGGAGTGGGGCCTCTCTGCCCCATCACATGTTCATACAGTAGGTGATTGTGTTATGAATGCAGATACATATTAGTTACTGTAGATTTATAAAAAGAAAAGGAGGACTTGTTGCACCTCAGAGACCAACAAATTTATTTGAGCATAAGCTTTCGTGAGCTACAGCTCGCTTCATCTGATGGCTTATGCTCAAATAAATTTGTTGGTCTCCAAGGTGCCACAAGTCCTCCTTTTCTTTTTGTGGATACAGACTAACATGGCTGCTACTCTGAAACCTGTAGATTTATAAACCTGGAAATCCTGGACGCCCCATCATCTCAGGCATTGGCACCCTGACAGCAGGATTGTCCGGCTATGTAGACTCACTCCTCAGGCCCTACGCTACCAGCACTCCCAGCTACCTTCGAGACACCACTGACTTCCTGAGGAAACTACAATCCATTGGTGATCTTCCTGATAACACCATCCTGGCCACTATGGATGTAGAAGCCCTCTACACCAACATTCCACACAAAGATGGACTACAAGCCATCAAGAACACTATCCCTGATAACGTCACGGCTAACCTGGTGGCTGAACTTTGTGACTTTGTCCTTACCCATAACTATTTTACATTTGGGGACAATGTATACCTTCAGATCAGCGGCACTGCTATGGGTACCCGCATGGCCCCACAGTATGCCAACATTTTTATGGCTGATTTAGAACAACGCTTCCTCAGCTCTCGTCCCCTAACGCCCCTACTTTACTTGCGCTATATTGATGACATCTTCATCATCTGGACCCATGGAAAAGAAGCCCTTGAGGAATTCCACCATGATTTCAACAATTTCCATCCCACCATCAACCTCAGCCTGGTCCAGTCCACACATGAGATCCACTTCCTGGACACTACAGTGCTAATAAACGATGGTCACATCAACACCACCCTATACCGGAAACCTACTGACCGCTATTACTACCTACATGCCTCCAGCTTTCACCCTGACCACACCACACGATCCATCGTCTACAGCCAAGCTCTGTGATACAACCGCATTTGCTCCAACCCCTCAGACAGAGACAAACACCTACAAGATCTCTATCAAGCATTCTTACAACTACAATACCCACCTGCGGAAGTGAAGAAACAGATTGATAGAGCCAGAAGAGTTCCCAGAAGTCACCTACTACAGGACAGGCCTAACAAAGAAAATAACAGAACGCCACTAGCCGTCACCTTCAGCTCCCAACTAAAACCCCTCCAACGCATTATTAAGGATCTACAACCTATCCTGAAGGATGACCCAACACTCTCACAAATCTTGGGAGAAAGGCCAGTCCTTGCCTACAGACAGCCCCCCAACCTGAAGCGAATACTCACCAACAACCACATACCACACAACAGAACCACTAACCCAGGAACCTATCCTTGCAACAAAGCCCGTTGCCAACTGTGCCCACATATCTATTCAGGGAACACCATCACAGGGCCTAACAACATCAGCCACACTATCAGAGGCTCGTTCACCTGCACATCCACCAATGTGATATATGCCATCATGTGCCAGCAATGCCCCTCTGCCATGTACATTGGTCAAACTGGACAGTCTCTACGTAAAAGAATAAATGGACACAAATCAGATGTTAAGAATTATAACATTCATAAACCAGTCGGAGAACACTTCAATCTCTCTGGTCACGCAATCACAGACATGAGGGTCGCTATCTTAAAGCAAAAAAACTTCAAATCCAGACTCCAGCGAGAAACTGCTGAATTGGAATTCATTTGCAAATTGGATACTATTAATTTGGGCTTGAATAGAGACTGGGAGTGGCTAAGTCATTATGCAAGGTAGCCTATCTCCCCTTGTTTTTTTCCTACAAACCCCCCCCCCCCCCCAAGACGTTCTGGTTAAACTTGGATTATTGCTGTGCACATTGTAAGATGAGCTATTGCCAGCAGGAGAGTGAATTTGTGTGTGTGGTTTTTGGAGGGGGGTGTGTGGGGGGGGTGAGAAAACCTGGATTAGTGCTGGAAATGACCCACCTTGATTATCATGCGCATTATAAAGAGAGGTTTCAAAGAGGGATGGGCTATTACCAGCAGGAGAGTGAGTTTGTATGTGTGTCTGTGTGTGGGGGGGGGGGAAGGGTGAGAAAACCTGGATTTGTGCTGGAAATGGCCTTCCTTGATGATCACTTTAGATAAGCTGTTAGCAGCAGGACAGTGGGGTGGGAGGAAGTTTTGTTTCATGGTCTCTGTGTGTATATAATGTCTTCTGCAGTTTCCACGATATGCTATGCATCCGATGAAGTGAGCTGTAGCTCACGAAAGCTCATGCTCAAATAAACTGGTTAGTCTCTAAGGTGCCACAAGTACTCCTTTTCTTTTTTCTTTTTAGATTTATATTAATTCTCTAGCCTAAGGACTGAAAATACCATTACTAGCATTAAAGACTACTCAAGAATAGTGTATCACCTAGCTGCATGTACTGCAGCATGGATGATCTAAATGTATTTGTTCTATGCACCTTAGTTTGACATGGCAATAGTTGATGCTGTGACTGAAGATACTTGAATTAATAATTGAATGTTTGGATAATGATTCACAGCTGGGGTTGCACTGTGTACTTTAGTTTACCATGGTAACCATGAATTGGATGTGTAACAGTTTATGTTTTGCTGTAAGTGAAACTGATTGGGTTAATTATTAAGAGTTTGAATTCATGGCTTACAGTTGATATTTCACTATCTTTCATGTCTTTAGACATACATTATTGTCGGCCATTGTTTTTGTGACCAGCTGAGGGAGAGACAGGACACATCCATGGAAAAAGTTTTTCTTTTTAAAATCTCTATATTCCTTTTGTCTGAGTGATTTTTGTGGGGACTGTCCATCTCAGCTTGCTTAGCTCTTCTCTATACAATTCTTGCACAAACAGAATATGTCCGGATGGTTTTCACAGTAATGACTGTGATAGAACTTTCAAAAAGTGTTCCTATTTACACCTAGGACCCATAAAATTCTGTGGAAACTTACAGGTCTGATTCTGCATCAGGCATTTGTTCCAGACACAAAAACTGTATGAGATATGGTTTAATTAGGCAGCAATTTTATTAACTTAACTCATCTGGAAACTATGCAGCTATAACTTGCACAGTGCAGGTCATCATTCCTTCTTTCATTTGTTTCTACCTAGTAAAGAAAGCAAAAGTGGATGGGAACCTGGGAGGCAGTGACCATGAGATGGGTGAGTTCAGGATCCTGACACAAGGAAGAAAGGAGAGCAGCAGAATATGGACCCTGGACTTCAGAAAAGCAGACTTTGACTCCCTCAGGGAACTGATGGGCAGGATCCCCTGGGAGAATAACATGAAGGGGAAAGGAGTCCAGGAGAGCTGGCTGTATTTTAAAGAATCCTTATTGAGGTTACAGGGACAAACCATCCCGATGTGTAGAAAGAGTAGTAAATATGGCAGGCGACCAGATTGGCTTAACAGTGAAATCCTTGCTGATCTTAAACACAATAAAGAATCTTACAAGAAGTGGAAGATTGGACAAATGACCAGGGAAGAGTATAAAAATATTGCTCGGGCATGCAGGAGTGAAATCAGGAAGGCCAAATCACACTTGAAGTTGCAGCTAGCAAGAGATGTTCAGAGTAACAAGAAGGGTTTCTTCAGGTATGTTAGCAACAAGAAGAAAGTCAAGGAAAGTGTGGACCCCTTACTGAATGAGGGAGGCAACCTAGTGACAGAGGATGTGGAAAAAGCTAATGTACTCAATGCTTTTTTTGCCTCTGTCTTCACGAACAAGGTCAGCTCCCAGACTACTGCACTGGGCAGCACAGCATGGGGAGGAGGTGACCAGCCCTCTGTGGAGAAAGAAGTGGTTCGGGACTATTTAGAAAAGCTGGATGAGCACAAGTCCATGGGGCCGAATGCGCTGCATCCGAGAGTGCTACAGGAGTTGGCGGATGTGATTGCAGAGCCATTGGCCATTATCTTTAAAACTCATGGGGATCAGGGGAGGTCCTGGACGACTGGAAAAAGGCTAGTGTAGTGCCCATCTTTAAAAAAGGGAAGAAGGAGGAATCCAGGGAACTACAGGCCAGTCAGCCTCACCTCAGTCCCTGGAAAAATCATGGAACAGGTCCTCAAGGAATCAATTCTGAAGCACTTAGAGGAGAGGGAAGTGATCAGGAACAGTCAGCATGGATTCACCAAGGGCAAGTCATGCCTGACTAAACTAATTGCCTTCTATGATGAGATAACTAGCTCTGTGGATGAGGGGAAAGCAGTGGATGTGTTATTCCTTGATTTTAGCAAAGCTTTTGACACGGTCTCCCACAGCAGCAAGTTAAAGAAGTATGGGCTGGATGAATGGACTCTAAGGTGGATAGAAAGCTGGCTAGATTGTCGGGCTCAACGGGTAGTGATCAATGGCGCCATGTCTAGTTGGCAGCCGGTATCAAGCGGAGTGCCCAAGGGTCAGTCCTGGGGCCAGTTTTGTTCAATATCTTCATTAATGATCTGGAGGATGGCATGGATTGCACCCTCAGCAAGTTTGCAGGTGACACTAAACTGGGGGAAGAGGTAAATACGCTGAAGGGTAGGGATAGGATACAGAGGGCCCTTGACAAATTAGAGGATTGGGCCAAAAGAAATCTGATGAGGTTCAACAAGGACAAGTGCAGAGTCCTGCACTTAGGACGGAAGAATCCCATGTACCACTACAGACTAGGGACCAAATGGCTAGGCAGCAGTTCTGCAGAAAAGGACCTAGGAGTTACAGTGGATGAGAAGCTGGATATGAGTCAACAGTGTGCCCTTGTTGCCAAGAAGGCAAATGGCATCTTGGGCTGTATAAGTCGGGGCATTGCCAGCAGATCAAAGGACGTGATCGTTCCCCTCTATTCGACATTGGTGAGGCCTCATCTGGAGTACTGTGTCCAGTTTTGGGTCCCACACTACAAGAAGGACGTGGAAAAATTGGAAAGAGTCCAGCGGAGGGCAACAAAAATGATTAGGGGACTGGAACACATGACTTATGAGGAGAGGCTGAGGGAACTGGGATTGTTTAGCCTGCAGAAGAGAAGAATGAGGGGGGATTTGATAGCTGCTTTCAACTACCTCAAAGGGGGTTCCAAAGAAGATGGATCTAGACTGTTCTCAGTGGTAGCAGATGAAAGAATGAGGAGTAATGGTCTCAAGTTGCAGTGGGGGAGGTTTAGGTTGGGTATTAGGAAAAACTTTTTCACTAGGAGGGTGGTGAAGCACTGGAATGCGTTACCTAGAGAGGTGGTGGAATCTCCTTCCTTTGAAGTTTTTAAGGTCAGGCTTGACAAAGCCCTGGCTGGGATGATTTAGCTGGGGATTGGTCCTGCTTTGAGCAGGGGTTTGGACTAGATGACCTCCTGAGTTCCCTTCCAACCCTGATATTCTATGATTCTATGAAAGGGCTGCCATCAGACCCCCATCCCTCCAGAGCTGGTCCCCAGCTTATTGCTGGAACCCCACCTCCTATGAGAGGTAAAGGGGTTGTCTCCTTGCTGTACCAGAATTTGGGCACCTCACCCACCAGCTTCTTTGGAGGATACCTTCTCCTGAATCCACCTCCAGTTCCTCTTTATCAGGGAACTAGCACCCCAGTGGAATGAGTACCTGTACTGGACATCTGCCACAAAGAGGCACTAGCAATTAGCTTGTCTGCCTCTCTCTCCCCCTCCCACATGCAACAGATTTCCAGATAGGGAGGGAATTGTTAACTAACATCAGCCAAAATATATCCACTCCCCGCTCAGAGAGGTGTACCCCAACATCCCTCAGGTACCAGATATGACAGTTTGGTGGGTTGTTACTAATCCTTCCCATTTTCAATTACACACTACCTCTGGCCTTGTCAACCGATGGAAACCTAGCAGCTCCCCGCCAACCTCTCCACTGTAGCATTTCAGACCAGTTTATACTCACCCTTGGGAAAAGGTCTGGGAAAAATCTCAGTACAACCCATGTACAAAATCCCAAGTTGTTTTCACACAGATATACTATGGTCATTTCACGGTGCTTCCCAGGTGCCAATGAGTGTAGAAGGGCACAGAAAATGCCCCTCTGCCATCCCAACTTGCCAGAGAGGCCCAATGTTACATCAGTCATACTGCATATAGGTATTGCAATATTTTCTATTCCTGTTTTCAAAGGACCATGAACCTTGCAGTGTTGTCTTTAATCTTTACCATACAATATACAGGATATATATTTTGGCTCAGTTAATTTTGAATTTTCACAAAGAATGCATGTTCTCAAACTTAACATTGTATTGAAGTAAATTCTCATTTACTAGCATTAGAGATTAGAAGACTGTTATTTCGAAACCTGGAAGACACCATATTTATTTTCAGGTCAGCACTGGTGGGCAAGTCTGAACCTCCACACTGTTGGCATTGGATCAACTGCACTTCAATAGTACGCCCTCCTGGAACATTTCTTCCATTGTTCCTCAGTGCCTTGTTAATTATTCTGTGGCTTCAAGTGTTGAGCCAATAGAATGGTTCTTCCACTGACCATACTCCCTCTTATTTTGATCACAAAAAGAAAAGCCGCACCTTTTTTGTAAAGACTTCTGATGTTATGTCAGTAACATTATATAGTTTCATTCTGGCTTCTGAGCTAATGGAATAGCAGTCTAACAATTTTATGCTGCACTTTGGACGGAACAGGAATCTCGAACTCAAATCACCGTGAGGGCCACATGAGGACTAGTACATTGGCCCGAGGGCTGCATCACTGAAACCTTTTCATACAATGATACAAAAGTATTGGCAAAAATTTTAAAAAATGAAGAGTAATATAGTATGCTATTAAAAGTCAATGTATTAACTTTTTTAGAACTGTAATGTGAAGAGGGGGTTTAATAAAATATAAACACCTCTAACTATTCCTTATGTGTCAGTAACTCTGATGTCTATCGACATAGCTGTAATGGCAGGAACTTTTTAAAGTAACTATTCAAACAAAATACGTTGCCACTTTTAATAAACATTCTTCCCAACAAGCAGCAACAAATGGATACAGATAGCAAAGAATCATACATGTTGAACTTTGTTAGAGAGCTTATTCCTTCACTCTCCCACTTCCCTGGTCCTTCTCGCATGAACAGAGAGCAACAATACCCGAAGTCCGAAGGTGCAAACAATTCGATGTTTATTGGGGTGAACTTCCAGCAAGCTTAAATACAAGTTCCTTTTTCCTTGTTTTCGAATCCCAACTTACTTCCTGTTTGCCCCTAATTTATATAGTAATATTCTTAGCTATACCTTAACCAATCATTCTACTGAAATTTAACTAACCAATCCTAGCATATTGTAACATGATTAGCTAACCAATTATATCCCACCACCTTAATTAGATTACACCCAGCAAAATTAATTATACAGCAGACAGAAACAATCACGGAACCAGACAGAGATTATACAGACAAACAATAGCAAAGTGGGAACTATAATGACAAAACAATACAGAAGTGAGGATTTCACATCCCAGCTATTGATAAGTGAGTTCTTGCCAGACAGGATGCTATCAAACTAAGTTTCCTTTTACATTTTCTAGGCACTTCCCTTTCTCTGGAGGTGATAGGAATACAATCCTGTCCTGATAGTGCCTGACAGCCCAATAGCACCTTATTTCAATGTGACTAGTTTAGAATGTGAGGATGTGACTGTTTGCTTCCTAGCTTATGGCTGCCTCTGCTGCTTAGCCAAAGGCCTTAGCCTAAGAACAGGGCCTCAAACTGTCACAGTAAGAGAAGGCCCTTACACCAGCAGACAGTGATTTTGATTCTCTCTTTTATACCTCTAGAACTAGCCAAGTGATAAGAATACCCCTAAATTCTTAAAGTACAGGCCTTTGCAGACAGGCCTGAATATCTATATCCTAACAAACTTCATACCTCTGACTGCTCGTCTAGTCCATGAGGCCCCGCCCCTGCCCCACCTCTTCCCCACCCCCATTCCAACCCCTTCCCCAAATCCCCCACCTCTTCTCCACCTCCTCCCCCTTCCTTCCTGGAAAGTCCTAAGCGCTGCCAAACAGCTGTTTGGCGGCAGGAAGCACTGGGAGGTAGGCGGAGGAGTAGGGAAGCGGTGCACTTCGGGGTGGGGAAGGAGGGGACGGGGTGGGTGAGGGTGAGGGGAGCTTAGCTACCGGTGGCGTCAGTGCATATGGTGAGCTTCAGGAAATAACTCCTTGGGCTGCATGCGGCCCACGGGCCATGTGTTTGAAACCCCTAATTTATAGTTTTATGAAAGTATCTCATCACAATTAAAATATTTGTGTTGCAGTTTTTATTAATGCAGCATGTCATCGGATTGGCTCCAATGTCTACAATTTATAGTAATGGGTGACTCTCTAATGGGTCAGAGATTCGTTCTGGATTGTCTAGACAAGCAAAGGTGAAATCCTAGCCCCATGAGAGTTTTGCCATTGACTTAGTAGAGCCAGAATTTCACTCCAGAAATTAGGATACTTATCCAAACCACTTGAATCTGCAAAACTAGGAACACCACAGAACAACTGTTTTCATAGTATTCTAGACTAAATTATTACTTGTTATTTGATTACTGTAGCACCTAGGAGTCCTAGTCGTGGACCATGACCCCATTGTGCTAGGCACTGTAAAAATAGAACAAAAGGACAGTCTCTGTCCCAAAGAGCTTACAATCTAAGTTTAAGACAAGCAGCAACAAATGGATACAGATAGGCAGGCAGGGGAGTACAAGTAAACAATGAAACTAGATTGGTCAGCATGATCAGCAGAGGTCTCAGCACACCAGCCACCTAACCATTGTCAAGTTTTATGTGCATGTCACAACAACAAATGAGAGAATTTAAGGAGGGATTTGAAGGGGAATAGTCAGGTAGCTTTGTCGATGTGGGGACATCTCCCAAGTGCAATGGGCTGCAAGGGAGAAAACACAGAGATGCTTGTTTTAAAATGTAACAAGTTTATCATGGGCCTTAACTAGGAAATGCAAAGACAGATTATTAAAGAGAGAGAGCTGGGAAATGGGATGTTCTCTGCAATTTTTGAACCAAAGAAAAGGTCTGATTCAAATTCTGAGCGCAGGTTCATCTTATCTTGTATTTTTGTCAAACTATTTTACCCATTTAAGGTAATTGGCAAGGCTGGCTTACTAAACAGAGGAGAAATTTGACAATCATACCTCAGTTAGACTGTGTACAATAAGATGTTTCAATAAAGTTTGCTTTTAAATAGGGCTGGCTGGAATAACAATTCTATTTTGCAAAAAAATGAGGTCTCAAAATTTGTTCTCATCCCCATAGGAAATGAAAATGATACCTTCTGAATTTTTTTCATGAAAATATGCAGCACACCGACCCTAGAATGGCCAGTGGTTAGGCACTCACCTTGGGATGTAGGAGACTAGAGACTTGAACCTGGATCTTCCAAAGCCCAAGCTGAACACCCTAACCACCACCCGTAATTCTGGGGTGGGTGTAGTAGCTTTCTTATCCTGGACCTAAGAAACCTTATCGATAAAAGGTTTACTGAAATGTATTCCACACATTTTGGTTTTGATAGAAAAAAAGTTTAGTCAAACATCTTTTGCCCAGCTCTTCTAATTTTAAACTAGATTTTTGTTAATCTATTATGGATGGAAGGCTGTGGAATATAGTACCACATGCGAAAGAAATCCAGGCTCAGTAACAGAGGAGTTATAAGCCAGCTGTCGGCTTTGATGGAGCTCTAGGCATAACTAAGGGCAGGGCTACCCTTGCAAGGTAGAGCGCGTTAAAGCAGCCCAGTGCGCTCTAATTCACAACGTGTCCACACTGGCAAGGCACGTAGAGCACTCTGACTCCGCGGCTAGAGCGTTCCTGGTACTCCATCTCGGCAAATGGAATAACGTTTGATGCACCTCTGCTGGAGCGCTGCAGCGCCAGTGTGGACGCCCTAGTCTGTTAATGCGCCCTGATCGGCCTCCAGAAGTGTCCCACAATGCTTGTTCTAGCCACTCTGGTCATCACTTTGAACTCTACTGCCCTGCCTTCAGGTGACCAACCATCAGACCTGCCCTTTAAATTCTCTGGGTATTTTGAAAATCCCCTTTCTGTTTGCTCAGCCAGGCATGGAGTTCTCTCAGCAAATCTTTCCAGGTGACCATGCCTCCAAGCGCCAGGCAATGGCGAGGTGCTGGACCTCATCAGTGTCTGTGGGGAGGAAGCTGTTCAGTCCCAGCTGTGCTCCAGCCATAGGAATTACAATACCTTTGGGCAGATATCAAGGGACATGATGGAAAGGGGCCAGGACCGTGATGCACTGCAGTGGAGGGTTAAAATGAAGGAGCTGCGGAATGCCTACCGCAAAGCCTGTGAGGCAAACCGCCACTCCGGTGCACCCCCGCGACCTGCTGTTTCTACAAAGAGCTGGACGTGATACTTGGGGGCGACCCCACCTCCACTCCGAGTACCACCATGGACACTTCAGAGCACAGTCCAACAAGGCAGGAGGAGGAGGAGCAAAGCGGGATGCTGAGGAGGAGGGAGACATCCCGGCATCCCTAGCTGCATGCAGCCAGGAGCTGTTCTCAAGCCAGGAGGAAGGTAGCCAGTGATGGAGGCCAGTGCTTGGGGAAGGAAAAACACCAGAGGAAGCTGCCAGTAAGTGCCTTTATTTTGGGAAGGAAGTTATTTGGTGCGGGCTCTTGGGGTGAGGAGGGTTAGGGCTGCATGCATGCCTAGATGCAGAATAGGGCATTGACTTGCTCTCTCACATTGCGGTAATCAGCCTCAGTGAACTCTTCAGAGGTCTCATCCAGAACTTGGGCAATGCGCTTGTGCAGGTTTCTCGGGTGAGTAACTGTGGTCCTTGTCCCAATCAGGCTAACATGTCTACACCACTGTGCCGTGAGGGTTGGGAGGACCATTGCTGCACACAGGCAAACTGCATATGGGCCAGGGTGGAAGCCGCTTTGTAGTAGAAGACCCTCCCTTGCTTCCCAGGTCACCCTCAGCAGTAAGATATCTTCCAGGACGAACTCCTGTGGAAAATGTGGGGAGAGTGTTCAGTATAGGGGCCCCCTGAAGCTGTTGGCTCTCCCCAAGACACAGAAACCAAGAGGACAGTACAGCCGTGAAAGAATCAGTCCTCTTTGACCCTTTGCCTACTCACCATTTTGGGGCTCTTGGGGGTTATGTGCGCTCACTTTGGGACGGGCAAATTATGCTATTGTGTTGAGTGTGCTTGCTTTCCTTAAGTACGGGGGAATCATTGCTCTGTCTGGTGTGAACAATGCTGCCTCTGTTAAGTGTTGCATTTTGCCTTTTCAGATGCAACCTTGAGATCTCAGCCGTCCGTGTTATCACCGGCCAAGAGGCTGCAAAGAATCAGGAAGAGGCCAAGTAGAAGCAAAGAGGACATGCTGCATGAAGTCATGCAGCACCTCCCATAATGAAAATCAAAAAGTGCACGAGTGGCAGGAAAGTGAAAGGAGGGTCCGCTAGCAGAATGCGGATCGCCGGCACCAAAGCACAAAGCAGCTGATAAGCATCATGGAGCGCCAAGCGGACTCGATCCAGGCCCTTGTAGCCATGCAGGTGGAGCACTACCACCTCTACCCCCTGCAGCCCTTGTCCCAAAACTCTTTCCCTTGTGCCCCCATGTCACCTCCAACCTGCTTTTCCGAACATCTGTGTTCTTATTGCCACCAGCTGCCTCCAACGCCTGTAGCTTCACCACCCAGACCTGAAAACTACGACCTTACCCACTGCACTCAACCCCCATCACCATGCAGTACAGCCATCCTGAAGTGCAGCACTCATTGCACCGCACTCCAGACAGGAAGGTTAAGTATGATAACAGGACATATGCAAACGTGTGATTATACCGTTCCTCACCCCACCCCCTTGCCCTCTGTGTTTCCCAAGCAGTTGTGTTTCTTTTCAATAAATGCATTTTCTTTTCATTACATGGATTTTTTTGCTTTGAAAACATTCTTTATTATTGCATAACGTAAAAGATACCTTAGCCCAGGAAAGCAACAGGCACTGCAAGTCAGTGTATCATACGTAGCAAACACAGATTCCTACTAACATTGGAACCGCTGCACTTCACTCCCATGCAGGACACCAAACATTACTGGTGGCTTTCAGCCTCAAATTGCTCCCTCAAGGCATCCCTAATCCGTGCAGCCCCACGCTGGGCCCCTCTAATAGCCCTGCTCTCTGGCTGTTCAATTCAGCCTCCAGGTGTTGAACCTCCAAGTTCCATGCCTGAGTGAATCTTTCACCCTTCCCTTCAAAATGTTATGGAAGGTACAGCACGCGGATATAACCACAGGGATGCTGTTATCAGCCAGGTCCAGCTTTTCATACAGAGAGCACCAGCAGCCCTTTAAACAGCCAAAAGCACACTCCACAGTCATTCTTCACCAGTTCAGTCTGTTATTGAACTGCTCCTTGCTGCTGTCAAGGCTCCCTGTGTAGGGTTTCATGAGCCATGGCAATAAAGGGTAAGTGGAGTATCCAAGGATCACAATGGACAATTTCAACTTCCCCTACGGTGATCTTCTGGTCTGGGAAAAAAGTCCCTGCTTGCAGCTTCCTGTAGAGGCCAGTGTTCTGAAAGATGCGTGCGTCATACACCTTTCTGGGCTAGCCTGCGTTAATGTCAATGAAACGCCCACTGTGGTCCACAAGTGCCTGGAGAACCGTAGAGAAATAGCCCTTCCGATTAACATACTCAGAGGCTAGGTGGGCTGGTGCCAGAATTGGAATATGCGTCCCATGTATCACCCCTCCACAGTCAGGGAAACCCATTTGTGCAAAGCCAGCCACAATGTCATGCATGTTACCCAGAGTCACAGTTCTTCTGAGCAAGATGAGATTAATGGCCCAGCAAACTTGCATCAACACGATTCCAATGGTCGACTTCCTGACTCCAAACTGGTTAGCGACCGATCGGTAGCTCTCTGGAGTTGCCAGCTTCTGATTGCAGTAGCCACCTGCTTCTCCATCAGGGCAGCTCTGAATCTTGTGTCCTTGCACCACAGGGTGGGGGCGAGCTCCTCACACAGCCCCATGAAAGTGGCTTTTCCTCATCCGAAAGTTCTGCAGCCACTCCTCATCATCCCAGACTTGCATGACGATGTGATCCCACCATTCAGTGCTTGTTTCCCGAGTCCAAAAGCGCCGTTCCACAGTGGTCAGCTTGTTTGTGAATGCCACGAGCAAACTCGTGTCGTATGCGTTACTCGCGTCGATATCACTGTCACTTTGGATCTTAAGGAGTAACTCGACCGCCAAATGTGATGTGCCGGTATGACTCGTCAGCATATTCCTCAGAAGTTCGGGCTCCATTCCCGCAGACCAAAAGGGAAGACAGAGCGCACAGTACAAAAAACGTTGAAAGATCGTGCCAATTGTGGACGGAAGCAGAGGGATTGCTGGGTTGCAAACTGAAGCATCACGGGGTGTTGGGACAGGACCCAGAATGCCTGCACCCCCCCGGCCCTTTCCACGAGCCACAGTGCCAGAATGGGAAGAGGTGCTCTGTGGAATAGCTGCCCACAATGCACCGCTCCCAGTGTCACTGCAAGTGCTGCAAATGTGGCCACGCCAGCGCGCTTGCAGCTGTCAGTGTGGACAGACTGCAGCGCTTTCCCTACTGTGCTCTACAAAGGCGGGTTTAACATAAAACGTTCTACATTTGCAAGTGTAGCCATGCCCTACATCAACACATTCCTAGGAGATGGCAGGAACACATCAACCCCTCATAAAGATAAGGAAGGGATGACAGAATAATGGATGAGGATGTTTTGTTTGAACTAGCAGGTATAAGGTTGGTAACTAAAAACATCTGGAGTGTAACACATAACTTGTTTGTATCAAAGTATAAAGGAAGAAGTCATAGGAGGGGCATCTTTGCACCAGCCTAGGGGACAGCATTATATTACTTTGATTGAGCTGCTATCTTGTCAGGGCACACACGTGCTAGTGTACCTGTAACAATTGAACCAGGGCACTGGTACCATGCTTTGTCAACAATAAACCTAGCCGAGCGTTTTTGCCACTGAACTGAGCCTGTGGTCTTTCTTTATTAGTAACACCGACATCTGATGAATCAGCAAATTGCACTCTATGCTGGTGCTGAAAACACAGGAGCTCCAGAACCAGCAGCAATAACAACACTGCACAAAACAAACACTATCGGCCACGCCTGAAAAGAATCATGAGTCAACAACCTGTCTCTCCACAATGGATTTTCTTTGACAATATTTAATTACAGCAAACCCAGTTACATTTAGAAGCATAACATAATCCCTTGTCCAGGACTGAACATGCTGCTTGTATTATGAACGATTCTAGGCACCTCTCCGTTATGTTTGCCAGCTGTAAACATAACTACAGTCACTCTGTATTTGCAAACGTTAGGTCTGTGAGAGCCATTCATTCTAATAATGAACAAATGGTACATTCTTTGTTTGTATGTATTCACTGAAGTCTTAATTGGATTTCACCTCTAAGTAAATTAATGATCTGATTCAAAAAGAAATAACTGTTGGGCGCTATGAATTCAGTTACCAGCATAGCTTTTATATGCAATTTATTCTCCTTTACCGTCTCCTCATAAAAATATCTAAGAAGCTGATGTTCAACTGCGAATGTTGTTACTCTGTTTACTCAAAATCATTAAGTGATGCTCATTGCGTGATGCATCCATAAAGTATCCAGAAGTAATGAATTTGGACACTTCAAAGTTATCTTTGTATTAATTATGATTTCCATCAATCTGAGCTTTCCATCTCCTTTGCACAGTTGCGCCTAATTGTGAGTATTCTTTGACTGCTGTGCTATGTTTCTTGGTGATTACTTGGAAAATCAGCACTGTTTTCTTCAGTTTGTGTTACTTGCCCTCTGGAAAAAGTGAAGGAAATTTTACAGCATTCCACACCAGGGGGATGGAAAGCTGCTGCCAAACTACAAGTTTCCCTTAGGCAGAAGAACTGTTCCTCAGAAGAAAGTTTCTGTTAAATGGTTTATTAGAACTTATGCTGACCTCTAGATGGCTGCAGTGACATATCTCTGATCTGTTAAGCACTGTTGTGCTTGGAGCTGCACAAGGTACAGGGACTTCAGTGGGACCAAGCTCTGCAAAAAGGCGAAGATCAGATAAATATTGTAGGAATAATTAGAGGATTATTAAATAATTTAGAATCTAGATTGTGCTCATGTTAATCTGTATTATCTGAATTCACATTTGAAAAAAACTACAAACAACTTGTTTTTACAAAACCTAAATGCTTTACTATTAATGGCTCTCAGTTTATGTCTTTCACTTCTCTTTGTTACGATCTAATTTAGCTTCCTACTATATTGCCCTTGCCCAAGTCACTCATGATCCCAACTTTGACACTAGAGGCAGTTGAAACTTGAAATTTCTATTACACAGGAAATTCTGCTGTTTTAAAGAAAAATGTCCGATGAAGAATCAAAATTTTCCCTGAAATGAAATCTCTGAGGAAAAACTAAACAAAAAACAACCAACAACATAGTTTGGGTTCTACTGAAACATTTCATGTTAATAAAAATGGATTCAATTTTATTAAAATTAAACTGTGTGTCAATTTTGAAATGTTTATATTTTTATTTTATGTTAATATGAAAATACATTTTAAAACAAAAAAAACCCCACTTATCAAAACACTGCATTTCCTCCCAGCCCCCTAAATGAGATTAGAGATCTCATTAGGGAGATGGTGGCTTAGGGGCTTCTGCCCTGGGGAGAGGGGGGTCTCATGGCTTCAGCCCCATGGGGCATGCCTGCCAGGGCTCAGGGCTTCATCAAGAGCAGGGCTGAAGCCCCAAGCCCTGGCCAGTGCCTCTTGCAGGGCAGAAGCTCCTAGTCCTGGCAAGTGTGCCTCAGCTCTCGAACTTCTGAAGATAGTTGTATGTGGCTCGGAGGGTCAGTAAGTTTGGCCACCCCTGCTATAGATTATGGCACACTCCTGGGAGGTGGAAGACCCAAGTTTATGTCCATTTTCCACATCGGGCAGAGAAAGGAATTGAATCCAAGTGTTCCACATCCTGGGAGAGTCCCCTAGCCAGTGGACTAAATGTTATAAACAAGGCACCACCTCTACCTCCTGCTGTTTTGTGTGGCTGTCAACATGCTCTGAGCATGCATATAGGATAGGGTCCCTAAGGCAAGATAGTTTGTAAATCCTGCTGGAATTTAGGCACCTGAGGAACCTTAGATACCTATAGGATTAAGCAGCAGATGAGCAGGGTTTTTTGTGAAAGTCAGTGATGTATAAGTGTTGGACTTGGCACCTAAAGAGGCAATTACACACCTTTGTGAGACTTTATAAAATCCCAGCTCTTTAGCCAGCAACCATGTCTGTCATGTCTGCATAGCACCCAGTACACTTTTGAACACATGGGGCCTGATCCAAAACTCACTGAAATCATTTGAGTCTTTCCATTGACTTTAATGTGTTTTGGATCAGTATTTCAATGAAGAAATAATCAACAGCAGCATCACAATAGCACCTAGGGCCCCCAGTAAGGGTCAGGACTCCATTGTGCTAGGAGCTATACAGGTAAATCCACATGAAGTCCGTAAACTAGATAGTTTACAATCTAAGGCCCCAATCCGGCAGTGAAGCCAGATGTAATTTATTGCAGGATCAGAACCTAAATTAAGACCACACGCAACAGCGAGCTGCTGAGAAAGGAAGATGAAGAGAGCAGGCATGAAATCCATTGTTACTGGCCAGTTATAAGGCACAGCTAGATGAGGCACAGCTAGATGGCTGAGGTTTTTTTAAGTTACATAAAAATGAGAAACATCAGAGGTTCCGGCTGGCTAGCTATCTGGCCATCATCGCAGCAGCAATAATAGCCACCACCAGCAGCATCCTCTGACTCTTTTTGGGTGTTTGTTTTTAAAAAGAATGAGAAAGGAGCCGAGACATAGTCTACTAGTAACTAGCTTAATATCTTAAAAAGACAATTCTTTAATTAGGACTCTGTTTTTACATCCCCAATAGAGATGCGAAAGATCACCGGCTACTTCTTGAAACATCTTCAGCTGCACCAGGCATAGCAAAGATGAATCGACAGAACAATTCCCAGTGGGAGAGTTACCTTATCCTTGACATCTTCACCACCACCAACTGCAAAAAAAAAAACAAAACTAACACTCTCGGACACAGCGAGCTTATCTTATGAGCGTATACTTTCCCTACAAAAATAGCCTATAAGCTTAAACCTAAACACTACAAACTAAAAATGGCCTGGAGGCACCTACAAGATTCTTTGTCCAGTCTTCTCTCTTCACCATTTCTAAATATAGTAAACAAGCATATACTAGGTAGGTCACATTTTAGATGACCATCCTTTTCAGGTGCTGAAAGAGGATTGCCTGGAACTTCATGTGGAAAATTGACATTAAATAGGCCACCGGAACTGGAGGAGAGTACAAGAGCTTTTTTTTTCATTTTAGCGAACTTTCAAGATTGCTCGATCAGCCAAAAACTGATTTTATAGTTAAGATAAACCTCTTTCCTAGCAGTCCATATAATATAGCCTATGGACTAAATTCTGTCCTAAATTACACACTGTCAACTCCCTGAAGTCAGCGGGGTTTCCACAAGGGTGAGTCATCAGAATTTAGGCCAATGCATCTATTCAGAGTGAAAGTTCATTGAGACGGGCCCAGGCCTTACTTTACAACTTGAGCATTGATGGTAGAGCACCAAACAAATAACAAAACAAGGTATTTGAAACCACAGGTGACTCTAATAAATGGAGGGAGAGAGTAGCTACCAGACAGCCAACACATTCTGCCAAACAAACATCAAGGGATGACGTTATGATCCAATGGAGAATTTTAGTGAAGTATTTAATATGGCGTGTCATGAAATTAATTAAAAACTAATTTTAATTGGCATGATATGAAAACTGTTACATGGATTTGGAAGGTCTAAAACAAAAGACTAACAATCAACCTATTGAACTGGGCAGAGAGGTTATTATAGGATTGATACTAGTCCTCATTTGAGTTAAGATCTGCATTAATTAGCTGGAAAGGACGGTAAACAGTAGTTTAATAGTGTTTGTAGATTATGCTTAACAGGGAACAGAAGACTGGATTATTGCATCAGTGAAGACTGACAATATAAATAGTCATATGAGCTAGAAAAATGATATTTAGTTTAGGAAAAGGCAAGCTAAATACAAAAAATCCGAAACAAGCATGTCCATGGATAGGAGAAATGTGAAACCAGTAATATAAAAAGACGACTTAGCAGTGGTAATAGACAGCAAATTGGCAGTGATTTTGCATTGTGGTATGGCAGACAGCACAAAGGCTATAGGCATTTTAAACTGCACTTAGAAGTACTGCATAAGAATACAGAGGCTACTTCCTCTATGTAGGACTGTGATTCAACTGTACCTACAGTAGCATTCAGTTCTGGACACCTCATTACAGAGATCCAGTGACAAATTGGAATGAGTTCAGAGAAGTATAAGAGAAATTATTAAGTGCATGTGAGATAGAATTATGGAATGAGATGAGAATTTATTAGATGAGCTAATAAATGCCAGCTTGGCTAAGCAATGACTAAAAGGAGATATAAGTCTACAAATATTTGAAGAATAAATAGTAACAAGGGAGAAGTTTTTTTTTAATTGGTACAATGGAGCATAAATAGGAAATATGGGCTCAAATTAATAAATAAAATTTAGCATTAATATCAGGAAACAATTCTGGGCTGTGAGGAATAATCTCTCAAGTAAAATGGAGGACGAATGGAACATTTAAAACTGGATCAGGAGAAGTACTATTAATGGAATTTAATGAATAATCCTGCACTGTTAGAGTGATGTACCAAACTAATTTCTAGGCTATCATTCCATATTTAATAAAATAAAATACTGCTCCTGCCTCAGCCACAGCAAACTATTTTACTGTGGTGGAATGAGAAATATCAAATAAACTGTTACTCTGAAGAGATGGCACAATCTCATTTTATGTACAGGAGAAATGGATGTTGGAATACAAAAGGCAAAAATCATGCTGTCGGCAGACAAGAGATAATAAAGCACATGTCACTATAACTCCAACATTTTACTGCTTTGATGTCCCACACAGCAAACTAGTGATTTCTTTCAGGAAGCTAAAACAGAAACAAGAAAAAAAAATCACAGTTAACAAGTAAGGACTATGGGCCTTATCCTATCCTCACTGAGGAATACTTCAATTTATTTCAGTGGAATCAGGATTGAGCTGTTTATTAGAAGAAAAAAAAACCATAGCTGTTAAAATACACATTGCGTAAACAATATTGCCTACAACTTTTATATTGCTGCTTTGAATTACATTCTTCTAGGAATGTTGTAATTTCAAGAGCTTTTCATTCTGACAAAGTGTTTTGTGGGTGTGTCTTCAACTAAAAGAGCAACAAAGATAATTTAAGAGTTTTCTGTCAGCTGTTGCATTTTAAATAGGTTTTTAAAAGTTTTATAGTAGTAGCCCTTGCTAAGTATTTTGTTTGGTTGCTTGATTGTTTTGGTTTTGTTTTCATAGTCCTGCGTTACTGATTAATTCCCTCCCTGCTATCACACTGGAAGAAAGTAAAACATTAAATCACCATTCTCATGATTCCAACTGAGGGTTCTAAAAGAGCTAAATCCTGCTCATCTTAATCAGGCAAGCAGGGTCAGCTCTACCAATTTTGCTGCCCCAAGCAGTCGCTGCTGAATTGCTGCCGTCACAATAGCAGCGGCGCTGCCGCCGAATTGCCGCCGCGGGACTCAGACTGCCACCCCATTCTAAATGCCGCCCCAAGCACCTGCTTGCAAAGTTGGTGCCTTGAGCCGGCCCTGCAGGCAAGGAATAGTCAAAGGAATCAGTCACATCAGAAGAATAAGCAGGATTTGTTCAGTACTGGCAAGGATTTTTTTTTTTTGGGGGGGGGGGGGGGGGGAGGGTTGAATTGTGAGGGTTCTGCCAAATACAATCAATGCCAGTTAAAGAGATCCCAGGCTATTTTGTTTGTTAAGCCTATATCAGCAAAAATACATTCACACTATTATATTTAAGAATTCAATTACTCAGCGGTTACCCACAGCAAAAACATTTATTCTAAGTATGCTGGAATATTATTTCATTCATATTGCAGGGAAACCCTGCCGTCATTCTCCAGGACTTTTTAGCACTGTAAAAGAAAACAGTATGTGCTGAATGCACAAAAGAAGCTACAGCTGGGCATCACAGTGCCTAACTCGTAGGCACCTAGAAAAATCACTGCTATTCCCAAAGCCTGACTAAGGCACACTTTACAAGGAATGGGGAGAGAAAGGCGCTTAAGAATGGGATTCGCAAAAAGCTAGCACAGGAGATGGGAAGCCACCTAAATTAGCCAACGTAAGATGGGTGTGTGCTAAGACCTGCCCCTCACACCAAAATAGGCCCCTAGGGGTAGTTTACACAGCAAGTAAACACCCATGGCTGACCCATGTCAACTGATCTGTCTCACAGGGCTTGTGCTATGGGGCTGTTTAACTGTGGTGTAGATGTTCAGGCTTGGGCTGAAGCCCGTGCTCTGGGACCCAGTGAGCCCAAGCATTATATCGGAATTAAACAGCCCTTTTGCCCAAAGTCAGCTGACACAGGCCAGCTGTGGGTATTTTATTCCAGTGTAGATACACCCTAAGTCCAGGCTGCAGGGAAGCACCTATATGTGCTTGCCATTCTCAGCTGTGAGCTCTCCTGTAGTTAGGCACCTATGCTTGTTAAGGAGGAGGAGCAGTCCACCTTACAACTTTTACCCCAGTGGTTAGAGCATTCACCTGGGATGTGGGAGACCCAGATTGAATTCCTTTCTTCTGCTTGAGGGGGAGGATGGATTTGAACAGAGGTCTCCCACCTGGAAGGACAGTGCTCTAACCACTGAACTATCAGATATTCTGATGTGGAGCTCCCTCAGTCTCTCCTGTTGAAGCTGCTCCACTGTGGCTAAATAGAGTCATTGGCACACGAGGCCTAGACAGGAGCTTCCCAGGTTGGTTCCCTGAACACTGAACAACAACCATTCTTACACTCTGCCTCTGGCCAATTGATGACCTAAGTATTTATCCACAGTGGACAAGTCATTCCAGGGGATTTCATGCAGCACACAGGTCTGCCTGCACAGATAGGTGCCTTAGTGTCCAACTATTAAAGTCTACCTTTGAGACTAGACCCTAATCCTATGAAAGCTGTTGCCAACACCAACCAACGGAAACCCATTTTGGCTGCCAAATTGCAACAGCATCAGGTTGTTTTTCCCCCTTGGTTGCCAGACTGATGGTAAGACTGTCACTTTGATGCATATTATTTTTTATATATATATATATATTTATTTATTTATATATAGCACATTTTATATGTATATATATAAAATGTGCTATGTATAAATAAATGTGCTATATATATATTTGTTAAAGACAAATTAGCAAAGATTTTTGTTTTCTGCAACAAGATTACAAGGGGGCACAAGAGGCAGGTGTGTACAGGAGTTGGACACCTGCATGTTATTTTACAGGAGAAAACAAAAATGGATAATCAGTAACACATTTTTCCTCTGAGAAGTCAGAAAATAAAAATATTGCCAACCTATGACAAGTCTTCTTGAAAGGACAAGAGACACAGCTGTGCTTAGAACCATGCACCTGTAGGATAAAAATCCCACCAGCTAACAAGATGGTAAAAGATACATTTAAACAGGAATGTTGGCAAGTGTTTTAATTTCCGTAGAAAAATAAAAAACATTAAAACATGCTGTGCAGTGTGTATCAGCTTATAAAACAGAGTCATCAGCTTGAAAGCAATTTAGAGCCATGTTCCTCAACAGAGTTATTTACAAGAAAACCACAATGCTTCAAATAAAAAGTATAAAACTGGGAAAACATGGGGGAAGAGGCCTCTCAGAATCAGGGTGGTCATGGTGGGAGGCCCAAGCAAGTTTATATCTATTTGTTTTAGGTCCACCTTCAGTAACCCATCTGCCACTCTCACATGCGCTGTCCCATTGAGAGCAAGTGCCATGAATCAGTAGCATGGTTTCTTGTAGCGTATTTGTACATGTAAGTGGCACTGTGGTTTCATTAGTGATCATCATGTAGTTCCAATTTTGTTTTAGCCTTTAAATATAATAGGTTTGCTCACCTGTTAGTTGGCAGGGCTGTGAGGGGATCACAGAGAGAGGATTTTCATGAGAGACACATGCTCTGCTTTCTCACCTGAAATTGTATTTGTCCTTTTTTTCTTTAATCTACTAATACATTCTGTTCTATATGGATGATTTGACACCACATGACATTTTGATTAAAGAACTAGCAGGATATAAAATTAACATGGCACACATTAAATGGATTAAAAACTGGCTAACTGATAGGTCTCAAACTAATTGTAAATGGGTGTTTTTCTAGTGGGGTCTCCCAGGAACTGGTTCTTAGCCATACGCCATTTAACATTTTTATTAGTGACCTGGAAGAAAACAAAACCATCACTAAAAGTTTGCAGAGGACACACAAATGGGGTGAGTGGTAAATAATGAAGAAGACAGGTCACTGATTCAGAGAGATCTGGATTGATTGATGTGCTGGACTCAAGCCAACAGTGTATTTAATATATCTAAATGTAAACGTATACATCTAGGATCACGGAATACAGGTCTTACTTACAGGATGAGGGACTGTCATGGGAAGCAGTGACTCTGAAAAAAAATTGGGGGTCATGGTGAAACATGAACTCCCAGCATGATACTGTGACCAAAAGAGCTAATGCAGTCCTAGGAGACAAACAGAGGAATCTCAAGTAGGAGTAGAGAGGATATTTTGCCTCTACATTTGGCATTGGTGTGACCACTGCTGGACCACTGTTTCCAGTTCTGGTGACCACAGTTTGAGAAGAATGTTGCTAAGGAAGAGAGGGGTCAGAGAGGGCCATGCGATTGACTCAATCGCTGTAAAACATTTTCTCATACTTTAATCAAAGAGCTCAATCTACTTAGCTAAACAAATAGACGATTAAGGGGTGACTTGATTACGGCCTATAAGCATCTACATGGGGAACAAATATTTAATCATTGGCTCTTCAATCTAGAAGAGGAAGATATAACACAATCCAAATTCACACTGGAAATAAGGAGAATAATTAACCATTGGAGAGTAATTAACCATTGGAACATCTTATCAAGAGTTGTGATGGATTCTCCATCAGTGACAATATTTAAATCAAGACTGGATGTCCTTCTAAAATATATGCTCTATGGATTAGTTTGGGGGAGTTCTATGGCCTGTGTTCTACAGGAAATCAGATTAGATGATCACAGTGGTCCTTTCTGGCCTTGGAATTTATGAAAAGCACCAACACATCCATTCCCCTCTAGAGCTCACCCTCCTCATTCTTTCCTGTTCTGGGGTCTTCACAAAGCTATCTGCAGCCTTGGCTTTCTATGAGACAGTTGATAGTCTATGAAAAACAAACAATGTTTTTCCCTACTTATTCTCAGTATAACCAGATCACGGTTGGAGAATTTTCCATATTTTCCCCAGACATCCTCATTACACTATTAATCATAGAATCAGAGAAATGTAGCACTGGAAGGGACCTCAATAGTGCATCTAGTCTAGTACCCTGCACTGAGGGAGGACTAAATTTTATCTACAATCTCCAGCCTTGCTTTGATTCTCTGCTCTGTACAACTCTGCAAAACCTAAGCAGGGAGCTAATTTACTGCATGCTACAAAGCAAGCAAGTGCCTGCTCCTGAATCCTTGCCCACACAACCTACATCTAGATTGAGGAGGCGGAGATTCCTTTGGCACCCAAAATGGTACTTAGATGCCCCTTGTACACATCTTAGATACTTCAAGTTTACATTATTGCAGAATTCTTTGAAGGGGGCTATACTGGTCTTGTCCAGTCTTTTCAGCCTGAGTACCAAACATGATATCAAGAAGTTTAAGGAGATTCAACCAGTACTCCAGGGCTGTACTTTGTGTGTTTTCCACCCTACTCCACCCCTTTGAACTGCACAGAGAGCAGAATGCACCCACAAGTCCCTTGTTAGTATTTTCCCCTTCATGGGTTTCTCTTCAGTGGGTAGAGAGCCAGAATAGCTGGTGCTTATGTCTCCTTTCTGGCAGCCCCTGGTAGCAACCTGCATTTTCTACAAGATCCAATTTTGGAATGCTTTGTAGGTATAATCCAGTGATGTCCAACCCAATATGATCCTCAAGAATGACTGACTATATTAGGAAGAAAATATGTTTTCTGATCCAGATCTGATTCTCTATCCCAATGCCAGCACATATTAAAGCAGCTTTGGAAAATCTCTAATTTGCTCCATCTACCTATAGTACCCAAAGAACCATACTTGACCAGTGGATAGCCAGAGCACAGTGCCTTCCAGACACCACTTGTCCATGCCCCAAGAGGCCCCCTGGAGAGCATATAAGATCATTATTAGGTCAGCCGTGAGGTATGGATCGGAATTCCGGCCAGTGAGGAAGAGAGAACTACTTCACATTGCCAAAATGAGAATGCTCAGATGGATGCTGGGTAAGATAAGAGATGATAGACTAGTCACTGAAACTGTACGAGCCATAAAAAGGTAGCCCACATCACAGAAAAGCTTAGGGAGTAGTTAGTGAGATGGCAATATGTGGTGCATGCTGGCCAGAGAATAGCAGAGCAAGTAGTTATAGGACAAAGACCACACAGAAGACCTGGAAAAATGGTGGTTCGAGATGCTAGAGGAGATAGGAAGAGGGGTAGTGTCAGCCTGAAAGGTGCACTTGACAAGACAAAGAACAAGAGCCGCAAACCCTGAGCCCAACTGATGGGATATGGCAAAGGAGAAGAGAAGGAAATGTAGGTTGCTAAACAGAATTTCATGCACTTGACACCTGTGATTTTCTCTGGATGGCCAATTAACTTGCAGGTGTATATTAAAGGTGGTATTTTTAAATTAAAATTAAAGCCCTAAATACCTTGGCTCATGGCTATCCTTGTGCATTAACTCAGTAATTGTACTAACTGGATGGGCCTGCTCTAAGGATACGTAGATTTTAAGATCAGAAGGGACCACCATCATCTGACTTCCTGCTTAACACAAGCCATAGATTGTCACATGCTAATTTCTGCATCAAGTCCATAACATCTGCTTGAACTAGAGGATGTTCTTAGTGAACAATCTGGAATTCTTTTCCATCCTCGGTTCAGAGTACAGACATTGTGACATTCAGGAGATGCTGAGGGACCTGTCTGTCTGTTTCCCCAGACTTTTCCTGGGGAGGTAGTAGACTGACTGGAGGGAAGATAAATGGTAGGGATGTGATGGGGTTAAGAGATGCCAAATGAGGTTAGAGAGATACTGCTGGATGAATTTCTTTTTCCTGTAAGATATTTGCCTGGTTAGAGGCCCTAGTATTTTATAGAAGTTGATTTATAGAAAGAGTTACATCACATATCCAGATACCACGATGTGCACAATATGAAAATTTAAATAAATGGATTTATACAGTTTCCCCTTCGATGAGAGGTAGCCTTTGGGGCCTTGCAGGTCAGTTTCCCATTTGCAGCAGAAATCACTTATGTGGAAGTCAGTAAATAAAGATTCTCTTAGCATAATTTGTTTAAGTGTGCACAAATCCTGTTCTGTTGTACAGGTGTGGTAACAGACTGCATATAGGCAACCCCATATTGCAAAAAATACCCCTTCAGGTTTACAGCTCTGTCCTCTTCCCAGAAGCAGCTGTCTTGCTCCTCTCCAGGGCCTCGAGTAAGTCTCAAAAAATATCCAACTGGTTACACACACTCTGTACACCTTTTCCTCCCTCAGCCCCAGCACTTTTCATCTGGAAAATCCCTAGAGCAAGGCTGATCACTGATCCTGGTCTACACTACAAACTTATGTAAGTATAACTATGTTGCTCAGGGGTGTGGTGTTTCCAAAGCCCCGAGTGCTGTAGTTATACCAACCTAACCCCCAGTGTCCACAGTGCTATGTTGATGGGACATCTTCTCCCGTTGACTTAGCTATCTCCTCTCAGGGAGGTGCAATACCTACGCCGACGGGAAAAGCTCTCTGGTTGGTGTGGGTAGCATCTTCACTAAGCACTACTGCAGCACAGCTGCATAGTAAGTCTAGTCAAGCCCTGAGAGTACATGTCCTGGAAAGATGAGCCTGGCTGTTTACCCTTCTTTTGTGCAGCTGCTTTGCAATGGAAAGAAACCTCAGCAAGAGCTAGTAGTCCCAGACAAAGAAGAATGTTTTAACCTACAAGATACCCTTAACTCTCTGGGTGAGATTTTTCTGTAGATGCTTAAACATCAATGACCCCTAATGTGCAAGACATTAGTATCTTTTGGCAGAATATATTTTTCACCGCCATCTTTGCAAACTAAGATTTCACAGATCTATTCTTTGGATGTACAAGAGATTTTATGCACACAGCGTAGATGTAGCCATGTCTCCCTGATATCCTGGGACCGGCAATGTGTGTGAAGTAATATCTTTTTTCTGGACCAACTTCTCGTCTCTCTCACCAACAGAAGTAGGTCCTGTAAGAGATATTACCTCACCCACCCTTGCCTTTCAAGAGGTTTTATGGCAGTCAGGTAACTCCCATTTGTGTTAACGGGCACTGCAAAATATTCAAGCCATTTGTGTACTTTTTTAATGTACATCAGAGGAATTTAAAGCTGTTACCTTCCTGCACTGGAGTTTGCCCGAAGCAGCGCTAGATCTTTACGGTGGAAAACCTCCTCCACAACTTACTTTCAGCTGTGTCCTCTGCATCACTGAACGCCATCTGTCATGGAGGCGGCACGGTGGTGAGTCTGAGTAGCAGTCCAGACTCATTTTTTGAAATAGTGGCTGTGACTACATGGCAGAAGAACTGAAAGCTTCACAGGGGAGGCAAGAGCCTCCTACTGTAACATTCTGACAAATGACAGACCCATTCCATCACACATACCTGTGCTCTTCAAGATTGTAAAAAACAGGCAACACAGTCAGTAAGAAAAGTTATTGTGTAAGCTTAAATCACCCTTCTCTGTATCTATTGGGCAAAATTTCATGCTGCCTCATCCTAAAGAAACAAAATATTCAGCGCACATTCTGCAGTCTCTGTTGTTCTCTCCTTGATGTGTTCCACTCCCATTACATATGCCAATAGTTTCAAGGAAAAAAATGTCAGCATAGTGATGGTTTGAGAAAGAGTAACAAGTTCAATTGCTTCTATGGGTAGCTGGAATACAAAAAGAGCTAATCATGTATTAAAAGGATCTAGAGCAAGATTTTTATGAGGGCAAAGTTAGATATCGTTGCTTAAAGCTATGCCAAAGTAATGAAACTATGAATTTATGATGAATTTCTGCTTTCAAATCATATGCTTTAGATAGTTGAATTCAGCTTGCTTGTGCTGTGGGATATATGCTCCAGATTTCATTATACAGTACAGAAGATGACAGCTGTTTGACTCAGGAGTGGATCTTCAAATTTAGGAGGAGGGAAGAGAACTGTGTGAAAGGAAGAGACATTTGGAGGTATTTGGCAGGGTCACAGCGTGGATGTGCACTGAATTCAAAATCTGGTGAAATAAATGGGAGTCTTCCCATTGACATTAAAGGGCTTTAGATCAGGCCCTTAATAAAGGGCAATACAGACCAAGTGGAGATTGATGAGTAAAGAAAAGTGGGTCCAAGCCTTACTGAAGAATTACAAGGGAAGAAATCAGCCTCTGGAGGCTCTGGAGATACATCAAGATCGAGGGAACAGCTAGAGCCTGGAAGGTCAAGGGAAGCAACAACTTAGAGCCACTACTAACCAGAAACTCATTTGAAATGCCTGGAAGAACCCAAAAAAGAATCTTATATGAACCTACCAAACATTGTAGGGTTTTTTTTTAAAAAAAAAAAGACCTAGATTTTTCTTCATAAACATCATAACATTAATTTTTTTAGAAAGCAGTACAAGATCTAAAATGACATGAGGCTGAGCAATATAAAATTAGACACGTTACAGGATACCTGTTCCGAAATAAGAGAATTATTGTCTGGAGGACTAGCCACAAAGCAACTTCTACTTACAGATGAACACAGAGGCTATAATCACCACATTTTTTATTATATGCCTGTACAGCACCTCAAACAATGGGACCCAGACCTGGATAAAGCCCCCAGGAAGTTGTAATTGTGTGTTTATAATATTAAAAGTAAAAATTTAAATCAAGAAATTTCATAGACTTTTCTTTTTTGATGAGTTAGAAATAAATGGCAGTAAAAAAAAATACATAAATGATCTCTGAACATGTTAACATGTTTTAAAGCAGCAGCAAAGAATTATCCTGTCAGTTAAAATTAATTAGTATCAGACAAATGAGTATGCAGATCAGTTGAGAGAAATTAAGTACTACATTTAATCTTTAGTTGTTTGCAGTTTGTAGCTATGTTGGTCCCGGGATATGAAAGACACAAGGTGGGTGAGGTAATATCATTTATTTTTGGACCAACTTCTGTTGGTAGAAGGGACAAGCTTCCAAGCTTCACAGACCCTTCTTCAGGTCTGGGCAATGTAACCAGAGAGAGTCTCTGAGCTAAATACAAGATGGGCCAGATTAACCATAAGGGGATCACACAAGCTGTAGGAGAACACTTAAAAAGAAGTGGGCAATTAAGGGTTAGTGGGCAGAAACCTCCACAGATCCAGCAGCCACCCCAAAACAAAACAAGGAATCCACCTATGTTATAGCCAGGCACTCAGATACCACAGAATTTGCTCTGAAGAGGAAGTTCAGGATACACACTTAAAACCACCTTCACTAAACAAGATCACTCCACCAGAGAAGTGGATCACATCATGGAATGGGCTATCCAAACACCCAAGAAGATTTTGCTTGCAAACATTAGACTGACCAGATAGCAAGGGTCAAAAATTGGGACAGGAGGTGGGGGGTAATAGGTGCCGATGTGTGAAAAAGACCCAAAAATCGGGACTGACCCTATAATATCGGGACATCTGGTCACCCTAGCAAACATAGACCCTCATCCTGAAAGCGAGTTATACACATATTTAACTTCAAGCATGTGAGTTGTCCCATTGAAGTGAAAGTTAAACACATGCATACGCATTTGCAGAATTGAGGCCTTATTTCCCCAGTCATTTAAACTGACCTCAGAGCAGATACATATTGAAAAGTGCTTTAGAGAGCCACTTCAGAATGTGGAGGCAAGAGGAAAATTAAGCATTTTCAGATTTCATTTACAAATAAATGATAAAGCTCTACAGGTTGCAAAATAGAAAGTACCCAAATAAGTATTATTATTATTAAAAGATTTTCCTATATTCTGAATCAATTTACATCAGATCCGATCTGTAATTCGCCAATGACTCCCACATAGAAAAATCTAATTCTGGATCTCATTTGGGAGATCTTCCATATATTCGTTATCTACAATATGTATCTGTACATAAACATGATATTAAATATTATTGCATAGCAGTGACTTATGATCATTTTAATTTTAGTGTAATACTTTGAAGCTCTAGAGAAATTTTCTGTTTTACAAAATATTTTTAACAATGAAGGTACCTAGATATATTCTGTCTACAGCAATTCTTTACCAATATGTATACACAAGGTAATGTTCACTGTCACATTATTGTACCAAGAAGTTACATCCATTGCTGTTTATCTGTTGTCATTGGACTACATGTACTGTACAAATGTCAAGCCAGAAATACGATATTTACTTTTCATCTATTCCAGCAGTGTATATACTTACTATAAAGCCTTACTATATTCAGTGATTCTTATGTCTCTATTGCTTTCTAAAGCAGCTTCCAGTTGTCTCAAAAACACAAGTCAGATTATTTATATGACACTTAAATCTCATCCACCCACAAATCACCCTTTTCTTGAATCCTTAGACAAGTGTGATTTTTTTTCCTACTGCTCTTTTTTCAGAAGTGGGCAATATTCATTTTATGGTATTGTCACTTACACTCAGACTTGCTGAAGCATAGCTTGTACTTGCAGAAACACACAAGCCTTTAGAGTTCATCTGGCAGCTTATGGAGAATTTTGAGAAACCATCCTATTTAGAAACAGTTCTGCTTAACATGCCACACTTTCTATTCCTCTCCCCTTTTCCATCACCACCCGAGTTATTTTCGTGAAATGTAAGGCTTTATTTCTGATATCTGTTTGAGACATCTTTGGCTGCTGTGAAAATAGTTAAGAGGTCACAACCAGAATTATAACTTCATGAAGGAAATAAGCAGATGGAGCTTTTCATAAATTTTCTTTGTAACCGAGAGAAAAGAATTGCTGAAAATGCACATTGTTCAGCCAGACTTGCTCCTGAATAGAATGTTTTTCTACGATTTTTTTTTAAAGTCAGCTATCCGCCATCTTGCACAAAACACTGTGAGGAGGGTGGCATTTTCCTTTTCCTATCTCTGAGGACTGTGAAGAAAATGAAAGGTTATATTTAGAAAAGGAAACTTTTGCTGAACGATGGCCAATATTTTGACACCCGAGTGCTTAAAGATAGGCTCCCAGTTCCATTTCTGGGTACATAAAACAAGAGTGGCTCAATTTCCAGACATGCTGAGCACCCACAGCTTCCCTCAGTTTCAATGAGAAGTGTTAGTACTCAGCACCACGGAGAAATTCAGATCACATTTTGTTAGCTGCCACAGTATTGATTTTCACTTGTTTTGTGTTGATATACATAAGTTGTTTAAACATATAGGCTGGGATGTTCAAAGGGGCCTAAGAGGATTGAATCATTTGGAAATCTCAGCCTTACATGTTTTCTTATACCTCCTATAGACACAGGGCTAGAACAACAAGGTGGAACAGTGAAATGTGAATTAGACTGGGCTGCACCAATGAGAATCACTTCCCCCCACACTACCCTTACACACTAGGAAATGTTCATTCTGAGGTAGGGCAAGAGTATTAACTGCCAATCTTCCTCTAGTCTCCCAGTGGTGGCTCAACATGTGCTCTTTGGGCAGGATCCACTGCAAAGGTGTTTAAACCAGCTCAACCCCTGTCCTGGTCATACCCACTTCCCAGTCAATGTCACCACTTTTAGGGCTATTCATGTGCAAGGGAGGTAGCTACTGTAGTAGGAAGAGAGCCTGATACATAAGCCTGGGCTAAAGTAGTAGTCAAAGCTTTGCTGATATAAAGCAAAGTTAAGTTGTGAGGATAATCTGGCATCAGGGCTGATATTGCAGAAACACACATTCCTAAGAAGTGCTAAGCACAAAATACTCTTGCAGACACATTCCAGAAGGGTAGTTACCAGAAAACCCAATATCAAGTTGGTACAAACACATTCCCCAAAAGATAACAGGAATATGCTGACCCATCTTAAAGACAAGGTCATGATGGCAGCATGATGGAGAAAGATGTTTTGATCAAACCAACAGGGTACAAGGTAATGGGTGTTGGTTTGCTACTTCAGAGGGTGGCACCTAGCAACATCAGGGGCAATATGTAACTTGTTATTATTGGTGTATAAAGAGGTATCTCAAAAGAAGTGTCTTTGGCTGGCCTAGGGGATAGTGGAAAGTCCCACCACTAACTGAGCAAGTCCATTACAATGGCCATACATGTGTTCGTGTACCTGTAACCATGGATCCAGGACATTAGGACCAAGCTTTGTTGACAGTGAACCTGACCAAGTGCCTTTGCTATGAACTGAGTCTGTAGTTATTTGCATAGGCACCGACTCCATGGGTGCTCCTGCCCTGGAGCACCCATGCGGAAAAGTTAGCAGGTGCTCAGTACCCACTGGCAGCCAAACTCCGCCCTGCTCCCCAGCACCTCTCCCCCGCTGGCAGCCACTGTTTCGTGGCATGCAGGTGAGCTCCAGGAGGCAGGGGGATAAGTGGGGATGGGGCGTACTTGGGGGAGAGGCGGGGCAAGGGCAGAAAGAAGCGGGATGGGAGCGGGGGCTTGGGGGAAGGGGTGGAGTGGGGCAGAGCAGGGCAGGGGCTTGGGGGAAGGGGAGGAGTGGAGGGTCGAGCCCCCCCCACCCGGGTAGAGGGAAAGTTGGCGTCTATGGTTATTTGGCAGTCCGATCAAGGTCTGCTGTGCCAACTGTCTGCTCTATGTGCTGTCCAGCTCTGTGCAAACACACACATGCAGCCAAACATCTGACAACAGCTACAACTTCTCATACCTATACTTTCCTCCCCTTGTGGTCTTTCCATTACCATGCTCTCTAACCAGGGTCTATGGAAGCAGAAGTTAATGAAGACCCTGGCATGGATCTAGCCCCTAACTTTTTTTTTTTTTTTGGTCAGTATATAGGGTATTTTTTTTGGTCAGCATCTCTGTTCTCACCATTGAAGCAATATACCCAATTTCCCATGCATCCTACTAAAAATATACAGTCATGTTTCAGTAAACACATACCATCTTCCTTCAACTGAAAGGCAGTGCTTGTGAACATGCTTGACAAGTGTCACGGGCACCACTGTTTATTTTACAGCATGAAATTTACTGCATCCCTCCTGCCATATTAAAATATAATCTAACAATGTTTTTCCAGCCCTCAAACTAACATTTCATTATTTTTCATAGACAGCTGAGGATATATTAAATGCTAACTTTGTGCACAGGGAATGACATTTCCCACTTTTCAATAATGATTTTTTTAAAATTTGTTTCTTTCCTCTAGCAGAGCATGTAATGTCATGGGGAATTGAACTGCTAAAGCATTTTTAATTGTGAAGCATTATGTTCCTATTCATGTCTTGTGATCTTCTTGGTTGCCCTACAGTACGTGAAATCTATTTTTAATTTCGGGGGATGAACAAACATTTATAGACACGTTCATAACTAAAACATTTCCATTGAGTTACTGTGGGTATGTCAATAAGCACAGGCCATATTTTGAAATACACTGATAGCAAAGCTATGTAGGATATTAGCTCTTTGGGTATTCTCATAATTCGTTGTATTCTTTCTCTGCAGTGCCTCACAGATAGTCAATATGTTTGAAAGAGTTAAAATAGAACATTAAAGTTCCAGAGCCAGCATGGGGAAATGCCAGATTTAAGGTTCTCCATGAAACCTTAACAGAGTCAGAGATTAAGGCCAGAAGGGACCGCCAGATTATCTAGTCTGAGCTCCTGTGTATTACAAGACACCAACTCTGCGCAGCACCCACAGACTAAACCAAACAACCAAAATTAGACCAAAGTATCACAGTCCTGGATATACCAACCCCTAATGTACAATAGGCAAAGATTAGGAGGGCTCGAGATGGACCAATGCCTGAGGACCCTGCAATAGCGGAGAACTGACTAAGTAAGATATATCCAGATGATCCTGGGGAATGACCCTACCTCATGTCTTGGAGGAAGTTGAAAAATCTTCAAGGTCACAGCCAACCTGACCTGGAGAAAAATTTCTTCTTCACTGATCACATATGATGATCAGTTAGACCCTGAGCATGTGAGCAAGAACTGTATGGGGAGATGTCAGCAAACCGGTAAAGTGCCTAAACCAGTTTTTCTTTAAGGGACATGTCATTCTATTACTAATGTATAAATAAGGGGGAAAAGTCTGAGGTAGTTGGACTCTTCTGGACTCTCCCTCTGGATACATCTTGCGTTCCCCACCGGCAGACAGAAGATTTGGCCACCGGAAGCCTGCCGCTGTGCCACTCGAGCCACACTCAGCTTTGATTAGACCACACTTTAGGAGCCCCTGCTACAGGGTATAATAGGTGGGGTTGGCAGCGCCACCTGTTATGAAGGTTGCCCAACACTTCCCATTATAACTCCCCATTTTCAGTTACCTATAACTTTGCCCATTCAGACTGAAATTTTCCATGGCAGGTGTCTGCCTCAGGCTGATTTTGGAGAAGGAGGGAGCAGAGGAAGGAGAGTTGATAAAGTTTCAGCCACAATGGTTAGCCATTTGAGAATGAGGCTAGGGAAAAATACATGGTTTTCAGCGTTAAATGACCTTGCTTTGAAAACCTCTAGTGCCTCCATACTTTGGTACAGGGACTTGTAGGCAGGAAGTGACCTGTGTGTCAGGGATGTGCCTTTTTTGTCCATATGAAAATCTGTCCAGATTTGGCCAAGTTAAAAGCATTTGAAAAGTAAAATAAAATAAATGTCACAGTTCTCACTGGTCAGGAGAGATTTGCTAGAGCTTAAGGGCACAAAATCTCCAACATTTCCATCCTCATTGAGCATGTGTGAGCCTCTCAAAGCACCTAGTACTGTCTTGACTGCACATGTGTAACACATGTGCCTAACAGAGAAGATATCTTGAACAGAACTAGAGAGAAGGGGGAGAGAGGAGTTGGATCTGGGTCATTGCTGCTAGGCTGATGCACAATTAGCATTCCACACCCAGAAATTTTTGGAATTGTGTGTGGTAGTTTGGGACAGGTTCCCCACAACTGGACTCTGATGCCACTGAGGACAAGCAGTCAGGGCAGCTGGTTTACATAAGGGCATGTGACCTTCATGGCTAAGTTGGGAGAAGCTCAGCCACCAGGAGCAGAACAGAGGCTGCTTTCCCCTAACTCAGAAGCATTTTGCAGCAGATTAGTGCTACCGTTAACTTTCCAACCCAGGGAAGCGCTGGCAGTGTTAGTTAAAGGAATAGGAAAGTGGGAGGGAAAACTAACTTCTTTCATTTCAGTTGTACATCTTGAATGTTATTTGATTTTAGCTAAATGGGTTTAGTTAAATTGTCTTAACCAGTAGGCTTCACCAACTCTCTTCTCAGTTAAATGTGATGTTGGGGGGAAAGTTTTTGATATTTTTCTTGTAACAAGGATTTTTTATTTTTATACTTAATACTGACTGGTTGGTTAGCTGGGGAGCCGACACGCTAATATAGCGATTCCACAGTCCAGAAGAGGAGGAGAAACGGTCTGCCTGGATTCCAGCTGGAAACTGCTGTGAGCTAGAGGAGGGAAGATAGCGCTGCAGTGCTTTTGACTCAGCTGATGGTTAAGAGTTGATGAACAAAAACTCTAGCTGAGAGTCAGGTGAAATCAAGCTAAGCTTTTGGAACTCTGAGTTACTTCCCCCGGTGCGTTTGCAGGGACCAACCTCTTTAGCTTCCTGCGGTTTTTTGTTTATATTTATGTATAATTGAAGATACTTCATGTGGATTATGAAATAGCTTAATTCTGCTGGCTGGTAAGGCTAGTATGTTTCTTTATCATTATACAATTTTATAAAGTTAGTACTTGATTTCATTCTTTCTGGACTTGATTGTGGGGAGGTTGACCCTGTGCAACCCTTGGTGAAAATCCTCAGTGACTGAATTCTGGGTCTCCATGTGCTTTTCTACAGGAGTTGTGTTTAAGCACTAAGACAGGAGCAGTGAAGTCAACTGTAGCCCACCGCCCACTCAAAGGTTACACATGCACCATCCCCACAGCGCAGTGAGCATGCTCCAGATTTCACAGCTTGTGTGTGACTGGGCCATGCACCAGCCATCCTACAGATCAAATGAGCATGCTCCCTCCAGCCCAGAGCTACAGTGCGATGACAGATTTTTTTGTCGTAACTGCTTCCAGCTGCACACTGGAACTGAGAGTAGGGATCCTATAGGCGCTGACTCCATAGGTGCTCCAGGGCTGCTCAGCACCCACGGGCAGCCAGCTCCCCCTCCCAGTGCCTCCCATCCACCATGATCAGCTGTTCTGCAGCATGCAGGAGGCACTGGGGGAGGAGCGGGGTGGGGGCTTGGGCAAAGGGGTGGAGTGGGGGCACAGCAGGGGTTGAGCCCTTGGGGAAAGGAGGAAGCTGGCACCTGTGAGGGAGCCTGTCTCCTGTGCAGTCTCCATGACACCCCCACCCCACCTTGCAGGCACTCAGGCAATGAGGAACAAGCATCCAATTCAAATGCAGAGGAGAGGAGAGCCAGACTAGGGCACGGCAGGAGAGTAGATTGGGACAAGAAACCTTGGGGTGGAGATTAGGAGCCAGAGAAGGAAACAAGGAGCTGGTGGGGGGGAGGTGTGGGGTGGGAGAAGAGAGGAGAGAGATCTGACGAGGATCAGGAGTGAGCAAGGGAGAACTTGAACTGCCTGGGCAAAGAGACTGGGATAAGGAGCTGAGGACACAGCTTGGATGAGATGTCTGGGGAGGAAACTGGGAGCCAGGGGGATGGGGAACATGAGTGGGCAAGACATCAGGGAGGGAGGGAGGGAGGGAACTGGGACTGGCTGGTCAAGGAGACTGGGAATGGCAGGGGCTGGAGACTGGGACTAGGACAGGGAAGGACGTTGGATGGATGAGACTATGACTTACTGTGTAAGGAGACTGGAACTAACTAGGTGAGGAGCATGGGACTAGGACAAGCAGTCAGTGATGGAGTAGAGACAGCACTGGGACAGGGTGGAAGGGAAGGGGTAGAAAGGATCAAGCTTGGGGCGGGGGCAAAGTGGCAAGAAGAGTCTGTGCCCACTAGAGCACACTTGAGAGGGTAGACTGCAACCCAGGATTCCAAACTCTCACCCTTCCTTTGCTGTCAGCAAATAGCTGCAAAACTCAAATGGCAATGTGTGCGTCAAGTCCACTTGTACTTTTAGTGCACACAGCAACAGCCAGATGTCATCCTCGATCGGTTACTCGTTAGCTCAAATGGCAGAAGTCTGTGTGGTGGACTTACAGGTTTCAATCCTGGTGATGAACAATATTGATATCGATATGATGTCACATGATTGATTTTTCTGGTTTTTCAATTTGCTTTTTCAAAATCCTGGGAAATCTCCCACACACAGACTCACTCACTCCCACCCACCCCATGAAAAGATGAAGTTGGTAATGTCACTTACCCAAAAAAGTTAGGAAATACCAGAATTAAGGTTCCGTAGGCAACCTTAATTCGTCTCCTTGCACATGTGCATTATGATAGTATGTGTTCATGTAATTAAAGATGATTTTTTCCCACAGGACAGAATTGCTCTGGGAATGAAGCAGGGTTGCATAGCGAATCTAAGTGCCCCTGCCTCATTTGTTGCAGAAGTTGGAAGGAGTGTGGTGAATAAGGCAGGGATTGCAGGAAGAGAAAGGAAGTTGAATGCTGTCCTGGAGTGCTGGATTTTATCTCTGCCTCTGCTACAGAGTTCTCATGTGATGCTGGGCAAGTCTCTTAAACCAAACTTTTCACACATGGTTACTAACTGTGTTCTTCAGTTGCTTAGTGTCCAACCTGAGGTCCTGAACTCTGAGATACAGAAGTGCTGAGCACTCACAGCTGCAACTGAAATCAATGGGATATTGCTTTGAACATATAAGTGCCCTATAATGCTAAGTATCCTGAAAAAAATCAAGTCCTGTGTATCTCAGATTGGACCCTTCCCAATTTAGTGGCTACTTTTAACCTTAATCTCCCTGTGCCTCAGCCTGTCATATGTAAAATGGGGCTAAGCAGCCATCCCCTTCACAGGGGATTTGTGCACAGGCCATCTTAGTTCTGGAATTGCCTAACTTTTGAGTGTTTGAATTTACAACCTTAGTTTTCTTTAAAGTAGTTTGTGTGTAATTAAGCAATAATGCTGCCTTTGCATATCCCTGTCATGTTCAATTTAAAATTCAACTCATTCTTGAACAGAGTTCCCAAATATCAATGGCAATGAGTTCACAACCAAGCAACTGTGATTGCCACCTATATTTAAGGACTGTCTTTTTGTGTGTCTTTGTACGGTGCTTAGCACATTGAGGTCCTGATCTGTGACTGAAGCCTCAAGGAACTACCCCAATATAGATAGTAAGTAATAATTTCATCTCATAATTAAATCTAAATATTTCACCCAAAGACATGACTTTTTTTTTCTTTTTATCATCAATGGTTAACCAACTAATTCAAACTTCATTTTGGTAACAAATCAAGTATGAAACAAAGTTAATTACACCATGGATCAGAAATTCATTGACTTTGTAATTAAAAGTTTGTCACAAAGCCACAGAATAGTCCTTGTGGGTCCTTTCCAGAGAGTCCTAAAAATAAGGAGCCTCAGAAAGCAATTCTCTCTTTAAAAATAAATAAATAAATAAATAAATAACGAGAGAGAGAGAAAGCGAGAGAGAGAGAGAGAGAAAGAGACTTTGTGCTGTACTTTCTATAAAGAGACAAATCCAAACAGAAAAAGAGAAGCCAAAACATCTGCAGCTCCCGCAAAGAATACCATAAGAATATTCAGCCTGATATTAAAACATGAAAGTACCAGCTATTTTAGTATTTAAGGTAACATAGTAAAGAACTGTTAGAATCTGATGTTATGATGAATTATAAAATAACTCCAACATGTGCCTTTAGTTAGAGAGAAATCAAAGCATAAAATTACATATTTTCTAATGTCAGTGTGAAAGTTTTTAAAATGTGAGAGTTGCATTTGAACATATAGGTTAGTATGTAATCTGCTCATTTGCAAATATAAAGATTTTTAGAGGGGAACACAAATCTTCATATTTCTGTACCGTCCCACTTTCTACCCTTTTTAGGACACATGCTCAACCTTTCCTTTTCTATGAGTCCCTGGAAAAAATATAAGTAGCTTAAGGATCTGTGAATACACAAACAAGATGGTCCATCAGCGAACACCACAGAGCTTCACATGAACACACACAAATCTCTACCTGGTGTGCTAATAAAGCATCCTTGACTAACTTAGCCAATAGAGGGAATGAATACACTGAGCAGACATAATAGATATTCCTTCCTGTAGAGATCAGTGGCAGTCATGCATACAAATGAATACATTTAGTTGCAAAATGCCAGGTTCAAACATGTTAAAATGGCCATCTTCCTTCTGTTGTTTTCATGGTGAAGTCAACACAAAAGTAAGAAGGATGCCTAACCTAAATAATCCAAGTTACAAGGACTGCCATATTCCTCTTCCACTCTCCTTTTTATTATAAGATCTTTAGGGGCTATGTCATCTCATGCCTGTTAAGCACTATGCATACTTCTGGCACTGTATAAACATCAAGTACTGATTGCACCATAGCTCATAATGTTTCAGAGTCATACTATACACCATGAATCAGAAAAGATTTATTATTGTGCTGTCTTGTACTTAAGCTGGAAATTTAGTGCAGAGGTTTTGTTCTTGGTTTAATAAAATCTACTCATTGTAAGGCACCTGTGACAATTAAGGAGCTATGTAAATAGTGCCAAAAGGCAGTAGGAACTTTAAAAATGTTAAGTATTTACACTTCCTTGCAAACCAACAAGAAAAATGAGTATCTTATAAACCTCACAGTCATGTTGTTGCCTGCTGGTCTCCTATTCAATAAACAATAGCTGTAAAATGGGGAAAAGAGTTACTAGGAATTCTGATTTTTCTTTGCAGATTATGAATGGATCAAAAACTTGTGCAAGGACTGAAATGCTACTGGTCATAAAAGCAAATTATGGTCATAGAACAGCTATCCCCACCTACAGCGTGACAAAACACAAGACTTTTTTGCTGCAAAGCTTTTTTTGGTGAGGACAGTGGCAACACAAAAGCTTTTAAAGACATTTCATTGTCCAATAGCCTTGTAATACTCTGCATTGAATTAGAATATCAGAAAACACATTAAGAATGATTGTATACTAGCCAGAAAAAGCAAACTGGTCTTTCCCTGCTTCTGATGAGTCATGCAAATGATGTGATTAAGCAGATAAGTGTAGCAATGGTCAATGCGTTATGGATGGTTGCCTTGAGATGACAACTGCACTACAGAACGTATGTGTCACACTGTTCAGATTTAAAAACAGAAAAAAAAATAGCAAATCCCCCATACTTCTAACCTCATCCTTAAATAGTTATTACTCACATTGTACTGGGCACTTTTCCAAAGGTAGAGAGACAAGGCTCACTGATGCGGACAATTTTACAGGCTTACACTGCAATTAAAACACCCCTGGCTGGCCCAGGTCAGCTGACTCAGGCTTGCAGGCCATAAAAATCACAGTATCGATGTTTGGGCTCCAGTCCAAGCCGGAACATCGACACCACAATTTTTTAGCCCCGCAAGCCTGAGTCAACCAGCCAGGGGTGTTTTCATTGCAGCGTAGATATACTCGCAATCAGACAAACTTAGGAAGGGGCAGACAGAAGGAAGAGGTTAAAACATAGGGAGAAAACGGTTCAGGCAAAAACAAATAATGAGATCAGTATTATGTTGTAAATAGAGCATATGAACTCCACAGAAGTCAGTGGAGCTATGAGAAAAGGAGGACTTGTGGCACCTTAGAGACTAACCAATTTATTTGAGCATAAGCTTTCGTGAGCTACAGCTCACTTCATTGGATGCATTCAGTGGAAAATACAGTGGGGAGATTTATATACATAGAGAACATGAAACAATGGGTGTTACCAGACACACTGTAACCAGAGTGATCACTTAAGGTGAGCTATTACCAGCAGGAAAGCCGGGGGGGTGGGGGGGGCTGTGTGTGTAACCTTTTGTAGTGATAATCAAGGTGGGCCATTTCCAGCTGTTGACAAGAACATCTGAGGAACGGTGGGAGGGGGATAAACATGGGGAAATAGTTTTACGTTGTGTAATGACCCATCCTCTCCCAGTCTCTATTCAAGCCTAAGTTAATTGTATCCAGTTTGCAAATTAATTCCAATTCAGCAGTCTCTCCTTGGAGTCTGTTTTTGAAGGTTTTTTTGTTGAAGTATTGCCATTTTTAGGTCTGTAACAGAGTGACCAGAGAGATTGGAGCTATGCTAATTTACACCCTCTGAGGATTTGGCTCTCTAAGCTCTGGGCTGGTTTTTGGTTTGGCATCTGACTTGTGAATTTCTGAAATGTGTTAAATTTTACATTAGCAGTTTCAAGAATGTTTTGTGGCAATGTCTGCTCACCGATCAGGATTAGCTTCTCCCTAGCAGTGTGTGAATAATTCAAATTGCATGCATTGCTTTTGTAATTATTTTAAGTGACTTCTAATCAGGATTTAAGGACCATGCCTCTACTCTCATTTCTAATTACAAACTGATGCTTGAAGGACTTTAGCTTGACTCAAGTGCCCCTGATATATGCTGCTCACGCCTAATGCATGCTGGCCTTCTGACTATTTCAAGGTGGCATGAAAAAAGAAAAAAACAACCTCTTCGGTTAAGGAGAAATCATTTTCTACTATATGCTGCTGTAATGCTGATCTGATCCTCTTAACATCAAAAGTAATGTGATGATTTGGGGCTCTAACTCCCTCACAAAACTATTTTAGCTAGGTCTGCAAATATATAGGTGAGGTGTAGGTATTAGAGGCAGTGTTTTATTGATCAGGAAACATCTCTATAGTCGGATTTCAAAAATGGGTCAGATGGAGGAATAAGGTTGCAACTAAAGCTTTCTTGGACGGCGTGTGTTACGGATCTTTGGATACAGTCTGATTTTAAAGTAGCATAACATTTGGGAAGAAGATAATAGAAGAATAATTGACAGAGGTTAGGTGTGGATAGAAAATAGCTGCTTTAATAATGTTTGACATTTCCCTGTATCCTAGGGCTAGTCTATCTGTTGAGTTTTAGCCCGCAGACATGTGCAGTCCGTGGGCAGGCAGCAGACTAGCACAGACTTGCCTGAGGAGCACACTGTAGAACTGTCCTTGCTTCAGAGCTCCCACATCCCTCACTCAACATGCTGTGGCTCAGTCCTCTTTCTATTTCTTCCCCCTTACCAAAGGCACCCTTCCTCCAGTAGCTACCAAGGCCAACACCCAGGCAAGCAGACATTCAGTGACTGTCAAAAAAGCAACCATTTTATCCAAGATACCATAGCTATTGGGTTTATTTGCAAAATGAAGCCTTTTCTGTATGCAAACAATACCTCTCTTAAAACACACACACTTCTCAGCAAAGCGGCAGCGCTATGTTCACAACTCATCCACCAATTCTCTTTACCTCTGTCTTCACTAGGGGAAAGAGTGATTTAACTCAAGTTAAATAACATGAGGTAAAATGCTACTGAAGACAAGGCAGTTTGTAGTTAGCACATGAGCTAGGAGATCAAGGTAAACCCTACCAAGTTAGGTGGTCAAAGTAAAACGCTCCCCCCGTAGTCTAACTTGACCTGCAAACACTCAGATGAAAGCTGCAGACTGCTTTTCTTTAGGATTTAACCTTGTGTTATTTAACTCCAGTTAAACACACACAATTCTCCCCTAGTGAAGACACATCCTTGCTGGTTGTCGGGATGCAATTACTGGGGGGAATGGGGACCGTGGGGGGGGGAACGACACACGACTAAGCGTGTCCCAAGAATTTTGCCTAAACAGCTCTCAGATATGGAATTCAGATTTGGATACCAGGAATGAGGGAGAGGACAGGAGGGAGAGGCCAGGAATATTGTGCTGGGGTCATGAGGGGTGGCTAGACAATAACTATCTCAGCTATCTGAATTCCAAATCACTTTCAGCAAAACAAATATTTTCTGTACTATAAAATAAGGCTGCTTATCTGGCCTCCTTATCCCAAATAGTAACAGTTTCTGGAAATGTGAATAATACTGGATCTAGTTGCTAAACACAACTTTGACATCCACCCCCCACCCACTGCCCAACTAAAAGTATTGTCAAAGTGCACCACAGCCCCACGTGTTTCTCATATATACAGTAAACCAGGAATATTTCACCATATATCTGAAGATTACAGTAGCTAAGATCTACGCAATTTCAGTTTAGCACTTACTAAGCACAATTGTGGGTGGGAAATCAGTCACTGAAGTGTCAAAAAGGCCCCATTTTTATTGGTGCATCATTTTGGGAAATAGAATATGCTTTAAATATGCTTTTAAAGTCATACCTTTCCAGTGCTTATTAGTAATGGATGACTAATTGAGGGACCATTGTAATCCTAAATTCAGGGCGTAAACACTATTAATTAATTGTATTGACTCAATTCATTATGAAAATTGTAATAAACAAACTGAATTGGAAGCCCTATATTAAGAACACAAAGCTGTTTCAAGGCTTGTCTACAGTTTGGGGGGTGATTAATATGTCTAGTCAATTGAGAAACATTTATTCCTGGTAGGTACAACAGAAACACACACGGCAAAATTCATTCCAGGTGACACTTCACTGAGCTTAGTGGAGTTACACCAGGAAAGGATTTAAGTTTGTGTAGAAACACCTAGATTTTTCAGTGAATAAATATCAAAAAGTTACTTCCAGCTTATTTTCTCTTGGTTAGTTTAAAAAGTAATACTTCGAAACACATCGGGACAACTCTTCCTATCCACACAAACAACACTGCACTCCTCATACAGTCACTAATTTTAATATTAAAATATTAATAATCTACTTTCTGCTAACACTGAAGTACCAAATCTGACTTCTGTGACTAATTTATCCCTAAGCAATTCAGCAGATTGTTTTATAGTCACAGGGTAAAACACCAAGTCCTTCAGTATGTTAACCATTGGGACCATCATGAAATACCACATGTGACTGTAGAAGATTAGACAGTTGAAGCATCACCCTTTCTCTAGAGGAAGAGATATTATGGGCTAGGGACTAAGGGACTAAGGGACTTGGGCACTGGGGACACTCAGCATCAGAACACAACTTATAGGGGCACACAAAAAAAATCACTGGGGTTCCCAAAGCCTGGGTTCAGCACCTAGGTCTCTACACAGTGAGTGAGGAGAGAGGGGCACTTAGGAATGGGATTCACCAAAGGGTGCATGCTGAGCACAGAGACACCTAAACCTAGCCCATGACAGATGTCAAGGAGAGCAGGGTGTGTGCCAAGCCCTATCCTGCTCTGGAGAGGGCACCTAAGTCTAGGAGGCACCTACCTCTGCTTGGGATTCAGTCGTGGACCCTCTCCTGGAGTCAGGTGGCTAAGGCATTTCTTGCCAGAAATGCTGTTGCGGCTGTGGTGATGGTGGCAGCCAGAGAATGACCTCTATCATAACTTTCAGCCCAGTGGTTAGGGTACTTACCCATAACATGGGGGACCGAGGTTCAATTCCCCCCCCCCCGCCCCTTGAGAAGAGGGATTTAATCAGGGATCTGCCATGTCCCAGGCAAGTGCCCTAGCCAGCAGGCTAAGAAGCCATTCTTTCTCTCTGTTCCAATGATTGAATTCATACGCAATGGAACAGCTTCAATAGGGGAGATTGAGGAAGCCCCAGAGCAGAATATCGCATAGCACAGTGGCTAGGGCACTCACCTGAGAAGTGCAGATCCGTGTTCAAATCCCTTTTACCCCCCCTGGAAGATAAGAACCTCAACCAACGTGCTAAGAGTTATGAAGAAGATTCCCCCACACTCCCCGGCAGTTTTGCGTGAGTGCGCCCACTAGATCAGGTCCCACAAGCAAGTTAGATGAAGGAGAGCCTATCTTCCACCAGTCCTGTGGGTCAGACTTCTGGTTGCCTAGAGGGAAGCAGCAGTGCACATGGTCAGCGGCACAAACATAAGCATCTGTGGAACTTTTACTGCAAAAAATTAGGTGTCTACAAGGTTAGACAGCCGCTGAATGGGGGTTTTGTGAATACCAATAGCACCTACACCTGGGACTTGGGTGCCTAACTGCTACTTTACGTGCCCCTGTCACTTTGTGAATCTAGCCCAGGAGCCAGGACTCTGGGTTCTGTTTTTAGCTCCGCCACGGACTCCCTGCAGGACTTGGATAAAGCACAACCACTCTGTGCCTCATTTTACTCATTGCTAAAATATATATAGAACCACCAACTTCATACTGGTGTTATGAAGTTTGATTAGGACCTTAGCTTGCATTTCTTGTAAACAGTTTTCAGTGAGAAAGTGTAAAATATTTAAATACGGATTCAAGAAGAAAGTTTTAGTTCTCTCTTGGTATCCTCACTGCCCTCCTATAACTGAAAGCTCTTGATTTGTTTCAGTGTTTATAATGGCTACTTGGATTTTCCAATTAGTCTGCATAGCTATCCTATGGGACAAGGAGACACAGAAAGAAATCCAGATACTGGATTCAATGGAAATCTAAGGCTTGTATCTCAAGAATATAAAGTGAGCAACAGTGACTTGTTATTGTTAAAACTCTTATTACACCCTGCAGTACCTAGGGCAGAAAGTGTCTCTGAAGTATCACAGAACAAGAAAAAACAAAACTTTCCTCTGCCTCTGTTCTGGGATTTCAGAGATTTCAGGAAGGAACACCCCTCTCCTCTCCCCCCCCGCCCCCCCGGCCACCTTTTGTTTTGTTTTGTTTAAATTAAAGCAAATTCAGGGAAATGCAAACAAACAAAAGCCTATAAAAGCCCACAAGACTCTCTCTAAATCTCCTAGGGCCTAATATGAAAGACCCACACTAAGTTAAGATTACAGACACCACCACCTAAATCAGGGGTAGTCAATTATTTTTTGTCAAGGTCCAAATTTCTTGGTCAATCCATAGTCAAGATCCAGACTCCAGGGGAAAATAATAAATAAAAACCCAACAATAATTATAAGTAAATAGTAAGATTTCAGGTTCCGTTCAAAAGCATCTGTCAGTCCAGATTTTCCACCTACTGACTATCCCTGACCTAAATTAACTTCAGGAGAGGCTAGAATCTCACACTAGCAAGGGAGGGCCTCCCCTCCACGCTGGGCCTGAATGAGGGTTGTCGTGCTGGAGCTGATGGTGCTGTTGGGGGTGGTCAGTGCCCTGTAACCAGAGTGAGGAGGAGGAGGTGGCGGCAGTGGAAGAGGAGAAGGACGTTGGCCTATGATTTTGGGAACTGAAAGCAAGAGAACTCCTATCCATTCCTACGTTTTGCATGTCACAGTGATTACGTCTAAAGTTAACATTTCTATACACCTATCAATTTGACATAACTGATGGGAACAGTACAACTTATATGGAGACAGTTTTGCGACAGGTTCTGAACATCTCTTCTGAGGGTAGGTATGCAAAGGCAGCCAGAGAACAGGGTATGGGGAGACTGCTGCTTCAGCAGCACCATTCCCCTTTCTTTGTGACTCTCATAGACGTCCTTTCACTCTCTCGCATGGAAATTGCTGTCATATGGATAATTTCACACAGACAACCCAGAGAAGAGAATCCTGCAGCCTCTAAGGCGAGGTGATGACAGGTGAAATTTCTTAACCTTATCCATGCTGAAAAATGTTGCCATTTGAACTATGCAGGCATAGAAAAAAAGCAAAATCCCACTGTGTATATGAGTGGCTACTTTTGAAATGTCCAGGGTGCAATAACACCTACAGAAGTCAGGCCCAGATTAACCAATGTGCGCTGGGTGCAGCTGCACAGACCTCCTCTTCCAGCTCAGGTTTAGTCTGACTGCCCCTCTGTCATGACAGGGCGTGGCCTGGCCAAATATGCGTGAGTGGTGGTGTAAAGTGGCTCACAGGCTGAAACACCCAGAGCAGGGAGCAGGGTACAGCCCTGTAGGACAGAAGTCATTGCTGCGGGGTGAATGCAGGACAAGCTTGCTCTCCAATCCCCCAGTGTCCCCACCTCCGGGGCTCCCCTCCACACTGGGCCGGGATAAGGGCTGTGGTGCTGGGGTAGATGGTGCTGTTGCAGGTGGTCAATGCCCCCTTAGCAGAGTGAGGAGGAGGTGGTGGCAGTGGAAGAGGAGAAGGACGCTGGCCTATGATTTTTGCCCCCCCCCATGAATTTACACTAGAGTTTAGTAATTTGAATTGGGGGCTACATCCACATCAGTGGAGACAGTTACACACTCTGATATGAGTGTTTTCCCCAGTACAGTTTATTCCATTTCAGGGAAGCAAAATGAGTTATACTGCTACAGAACTCCTTGTCCTGGCATAAGTGCATCTGTGCTAGGACTGTCACCAGCACAAATAGGTCTGTTAAAAAAAAAAAAAGGAGAGCGAGAGAGAGACAGAGACAGGCAGACATCCCTTATGGCAGTAGAACATTTTAAGTGTAGGCCAAGTCTGCAACCTACACTTTCCCCTCAGTCTCAAGCAAGGGGCACGAACAGAGTTGTCATTCCTACTGAGGCCAAGGCTACACTGCAGACCTGTATATCGGTATAACTACAACACTCAGGGGTGTGAAAAATCTCCCAACCCTGCCATGTAGACTGCACTCTGTCGACATGAGAGCTTCTCCCGTCAACATAGCTACCACCTCTCGGGGAGGTGGATTAACTATGCTGATGGAAGACACTCTGCAGTCGGCGTAGTAGCATCTTCACATACAGTGGCGCAGCTGCACCGGTGCTGCAGAGCCGCTGTCGTGCTGTACATGAAGACAAGCCCTGAGTTGTCTTCATGTACAGCACTTGTACACATGTACATCAAGCCTTGGTAGGCAAACACAAAGAAGAGTCTGAAGGACAAAGCAAGAAATGAGAGTTGGTGTTGTTTTGGTCACAATGCTCATATTTTAGACAGTCAATTTGTTCATTACAGTAGGTCCCAAATTTGGGGGAAATCACAGGGTTCCTTTGCCAAAACCTGGGAGGAACCTCCCCCCACTATTAACAAGACATATTTGGCAAAATGTTGCTCTTAGTTAAATGCGTGCAGACATTCACTTACATGGAGTAGGGACATTTAACTTCTAAAAAATTTATAGCATTCTACTGTTGATGTTGCCTGAAAGTACTAGAAACAGCTCTCTTTTTATAAAAGTGTAATACTTACTGAGCTTGTTCCTGCTCTGAATTAAATTAATAGCAAAAACCACAATTTATTTTATTAGCAGCAACATTAAGGCCAAGAGTCAATTCTGTTCTCTCATATTCAGTGTCGTATTTGTAGCATTCATTTTCTCTCTTTGCATTAGCTTTTTAGCTGCTCTTACTCAGAGGGAAAAAAAATCCCTTTAGCAACAAGATCAATCTCAGTGAGGTCATGCCATACACTAACTTCCTGAAGCTGAGATACAGAAAGATGAATTTAAGCCACATGATGTTGTTCTATTCTGTTTCTTCTATCTATCCAAGACAGATCCCAGCTCAGAAGGGCATTTTACTTCAATTTGATTCTATACAAGGAATTTCATATTCCCCTCCAAGCTGCATCGCTTTATGAAAGGCGTCTGTACCTTAAAGATAACTTTACACTAAGCACAAATTAAGCTATTAGGAAAACTTTATATTTTTTCTAAATGTATTTCCAGTGCCTAAGTTACCAGGGTTGTAGTCAGGAATTATGGCGCTCAGAACAAGAGGTAAAACCATTCCAGTTTTTCCATGAATTTGACCAGACACCCCCGTATTCTAGTTCCCTTAAAAAAAAACAAAACACCAAATCCAAAACCTAGCTGAGTTGTTATTATTAAAAGCTTATCAAATAGCTCTACATAGAATGTATTAGTAACAATGTGTTATCTTCCCCAGATTATGCCAGAATCCAGAAGTTCCCTTACAATACATGACACTCCAGCCCTTTAAGAAAATGGTTTTCAAGATTAATCTCTAAAACACTTTTCAGGTCACGCTCTATTCTCCTTTCTCACCCTAAATCACTCACTCATGCTCACACATCACTGTTTCTCTAGTCTCCAACAACAGTCATTTCTTCATTTCACACACCCTGACTCTGTTCCCCTCTCTCAGGGTACACTTACAATCACACCTTAATTTGTGGCGTATGATAGGTATGCCTGCCCACACTAGCTTTAATCTAGTTAGTGCAGGTCACAATATTAGGGAAGATGAGGAAGAAAAGATTTCAGCATGGGTCAGCAACCCAAGTGTACCCCCAGGGTCCCTGGTGGGTATGTACTGGGGCAGCTAGCCCATGCTGAAGTCCATGCTTACCTGGGCTATAATCACACCTTAATTCATGGTGCAGATGTACCTTCAGGCCTGGACTACACTTGAAATGTATCCCTGTTACAATGATCAGTGTAGCTGCACTAATGCGACCACTTGTGCTTTGCCCATCTACCCTACAATTTGCTGTTGTAACTACACCGGTGTCTATACTGGGGGTTAGCCCTGATTACAACCAAGACCTCATCCTGCTCAATCTCTGTCACACTTACCTCCTCCCTCCTGACTCTAGGGTTGGAACAGGAGCCTGAAGCAGTGGCAATCTCCTCCCCTCGTTCCCTCTGCGGAGGGCCAACTTCCTCCCTTCCCCGCTTTGCCACCATGGAAGAAGAAAGATGCACATTCATACCTAGGAGTCTCTTCAGCACTCCCTGCTTCCATTCACAGGATTGCTATCAGCAATATAATCAACTTATTCACACTAATTTCCACCCCTAGGCCTCCTGCTAAGACCAAGACAGGCCAACAATCCCAGCTGATCTCCCTGCCACACACACACCCACCCACCCTGCAGTAACCCTGTTACAGGGAAGAGCATGGTCTGAACATTAGTTTTTACACTAAAGTGTTATTAAAATTGCCCCCCTAAAGTGGTCAAATCCTGCTCATTTTATTCATATAATGAGTCTCAATGAAGTCAATGGAATGATTCACATTCAGAATGAATAAGACAAGCGAGATTTGGCATGTGCCATGTAAGTGAGGTATGGGCTAGTTGCAGAAGGAATATTTGTTAAATGCAGAACTACTATGTGACAGGAAATGGCACAAGTCTGTTTTTCTGAGCAAACCCTAGGAGAGTGTCAAGAATCAAATCTGCTGAACAGTTTTATTTTCTCCACAGTGATCAAATCCCAATGGAATGATGATCAGTTACTGAGAGATCATGAAATTCTTCTCCTTCAACTAGTTTCTGTTCTTTGTAGCAGTCACACTTTCTTTCGGGTCTGCATCAATAGTCATCTTTATTTATTGATACAAGCTCTGTTAAGTGGTTTGATTTAACCAATTGCTTTGGTTAGTTTTGACACCGATTGACTCGAGTCCGAGCTCCCATTAATCTTTTCTGTCTACCATGATGAAGCTTTCTTAAATCTCTCCAACTCACACAAGTGGCAGATCATTTTTCAACTTCATCTCATGCTACTCATTGAGGAAGAAGTCTCTTGCTTGCTCGACCAAGGGCCGTGCCCGCTAAACTAGTGCACAGCATTTAAGAACTGAGTGATAGCCTGCTGGCTTTGATAGAACATTTTCCCTCCAACAAAACTTTATAAATCAAGGTTGGAATTTAGCAATAAGTCACAAACTAGAGCAAAGTTTTGGGAATGACCTCAGGACAATTCTTTCCTCCCCCATAGATACTGCCATGTTACTAAGAAGAGAGGATAATGTTTCCCACTACGTAGCACCTTTCATTAAAAAAATCTCAAAGCAGTATACAAAGATGAACAAATACCATCCCCATTTTTCAATTGGATAGACAGAAGCAAGAGAGCATTTAAGTGACCACTCAAAGCCATTTAGAAACTCAGTAACAAAGCCAGCAAATGGGTTCTGGCTCCCGGTCCAAAATTTACACCATTAGACAAAACTGCCTTGAGGGTTGCTGAGCTGGCTGGTCTGCTCTCTAGGCACTCTCTGGTGGCCAGGGTGCAGCATATCATTGACATCCGGTTCAGGGAAGGTTATTTGTTCTCCCTGTTTTCTATCTTCTGCAAGCAATAGGAAGCCATGATGAGAGGCTGAATGCATTCATACAATGGAGGCAGGGAGGTCTCAAGGGAAGGGAACAGTTAGCAGACGAGGAAGTGTCTCCTAGAACAACAGAGAAGGAAACTCCATGCCTCTAAATGATTGAATCATTTGTGAAGGAAGTAGCAACCTTTTAGTACAGTGAAAGGTGCTTTCACACAGTTTTAGTTTCATCCCATTGAAACACCACCTGCAGGAGATCAGTTTTACACAGCCATCATTAACAGTACACATTAAAGCTTAGGTTGCCTATATGAAACCATTACAGTAATAATCCAGCATCAAAGCTGTAGACATGTAACCTCTACTGAGGTGATGACTCCTCTATTCAATAGTGGAGCTAAGGGGCTTAAGGACATGACAAGGCAACACAGGCTAGGCCCACCAAATTAACGTAAACTGTAAAATTTAAGGTTTTTTTTTTAAAGAAAAAGTTCTAGCTCTTTTAGCTGTGAAGCCAGACCCTGCACTAGTTCAGACTCAAGATGACAATCTTCCAAATGTGTAGAGAGACTGAAAAAATGGACCTGTCTTACCCACTATGTAACTATGTCAGAGCAACTTGGTATACAAAAATACCTTTTCCCTGACACAGTTAAGGAAGACAACAACAACAAACGAATTCCATTCTCCAGAGTAGATGGGATTTGAACATTTAACCTAGAACACGTTTAATTAAGGTGGTAATGAAAGACAGTAGACTATAATGTATTATTTGGAAATAGTATGTAGGCACATCTTACATAATTTTGATTTTGTTCTGACTTTACCTTTGAGAAGACATTAGGTAGGACATTAGCCAACAGTTGAATGTTTCAACAAGGTGATGAGCATCTGAGCGCAGGGGGTTACAGCTGGAACTGTTGTACAGACTTCACTATAGTAGTCACTACCCTGTATCACTATAATTCAGGAACACATGATTTTTGGAGCAGGTAATTGAAGAAATCATGTCAAATGTCACAGTGCTAGTTACAACTGTATTTGCTGAAGTTGTTTCCCCTTCTTACCTACCCTGTTTAGACAGCAACACTTCTTTCTCCAGCCTACTCTAGAGACATCACCAATGCTGAGATGTATAGCTCTTTGTTCACATGCCAGCATCACTGCCATTCAGCCTGAAAGCTGGGTTTCCATGCCCTGAGTTTTCAAAAAGACAAGCAGCTGCTGAAGGGAGATTATAAGTTTAGAGCAGTGTTTTACGAGAGAGAAAGACAGCAGTTCAGACAGGTGCCCCCAATTTCCTAGTAACTAATCAAGGAGGCAGGGCCCAATTGTGGGAATCTTAGGGCTTTCCAGCTAAAGCTCTTTTCAGGCAATCTTGCAGGAGTGACTCCTACACAAAGGAAAAGAAAAGAAATGCAAATGAGAGGGGAAGAAATTAGTCTGAGTTCTGATTTATGCATATATACTGCATGCTTTGAGGAAAAATGCACTTGGTTTTCATAGTTAAACAGTTTGCCTTAGCCATTTTCAATGTCAAATAGAGTTTAAAAGATAATCCTCCAGCTTTCTTCTAAATGTTATCCTGTTTAAACTTATCAAGTGCTTCCCAAGCTTCCACTGATACCACCAATTTATTAAAGGCTGGGTGGCTTTTCTTCTCTTTGCTGGTCAGATAATATCTCCATAATCTCTCGTGCCATCAGAGTAACACACATTCCTGCTGATGGCAGCAGAACTGATCAGCTACATGCTTCATGTACCTTTTGACCATATAACCACAGTAACTTTGCATGTGAGGCCAGGAGAAAGAGAAGGAGAGGTATCAGAATTATTTCACCCTGTTTAGGTTCAGTCTTTCCCTGAGGTAGAGTCACAAGATAATAATGAGAACAGGTAACTTCCTTCCCCAGAAACATATAAAGCAGAGAGACACAAAAGCCTACTAAGCCATAGTTCATTGGCTTACCTATGTGGTGTTGTTCCCTACAGTATACTGTTAATTTCTTTGTACTGTACATTCTAGTTTTAAATGACAAGCAATGAAGCAACCATAATTTCCCTTGGGAGTCTATTCTATGGTCTAACAGAACTTGCTATTAGTAAATAAAAAGAAAAGAAATGCTGAAGCTTGCTAACATGTCAGAGATTTTAAAAGGCCAAATATAAAAATTACACACAACTGTTAAAAGAACAGTGTTAGGTTGCAAAGTCAAACACTCAAAAGTTAGGAAATGCCAGAATTAAGGTTGCCTGCATAACCTTAATTCAGCCCCCTTGTGAATATGCACACTGATACAGTCTCTAATTCCATGATCACTATTATTTCCACAGAACCTCTGTCTTCTTCAGTGCACAGGTTTTCTATTTCAGTCCAAATCTTCTTACTCAGGCCAGTCCCAGTTCCTCTCCCCTGGGCTCCTCATCTGATCTGTCTTTCTCCTTCCACCCTGGCTTCTAGTTGCCCAGTCCCACTTATCCCAACCCTAGTCTCCCTCCCTGGGCTTCTCATTCAAACTCAGTGTCACCTAGTCCACGTTCTCCCACTGCACCCTGACTCTTCCTCAAATTCAGTCTCCCCTTCCACTCACTTTCTTCCTCCCCATCCCACTAGTTCCCACACAAGTCTCCGTAACCAGTCAGTCCGACTCCCACCCCCAGCACCTCATCCAATCTCAATCTCCCAACCTCACAAACACTTGCTCCCCATCCATCCTCCACTCCTAGACTCCTTGCCCAGCCTATCCCAGTCCCCCCCCCGCACCAACTCACAGTCCCCATTTCCTCTCTCTTCCCCCACCAACCTCCAGTCATAGTCTTCTCTCCACCCCACAGGTCTGTCTTTTGTCTCCTATCATTCAAATCAGGCAGTTTATTCCTGCATGATGCCTGGGCCCAGCAAGCATTTGGGGCACATTTGGGGAGCATTTGGGGCACAGTAAAGACAGGCTCCCTGCTTTCAGTTTATCTACCTGGACTCTGCATGGCAGTCCAGTGCTGCAATTGCAGGGAAAGGGCTGCTCAGCCATAGGCTAGAACATGTCCAGGACAATCTTCAGAGAACCTAGCTGCTAAAAATCTAAGAAATCTGAGCATGTGTAAAGCGTAATTTTTCAAACGCTTATAATTTGGCCAAATTTGGGCAGATTTTTATGTAAACAGTAAAGGCACATCCCTGACACAAAGGTCACTCCCTGCCAAATTTCAAGTCCCTGCTTCAAAGCACGCGGGTGCTGCAGCTCTTCAAAGAATAGATCACTAGAATTTGTTAACGTAGTCAAAACATCTTTCCTTAGCCTTGTTCTCTAAAACAGCTGAGCTGTTTTAGCTGAAGTTTATTTTATTTATTAACTTAATCTATATATATATTGCCAATTTAAATTCCTTGCCAAGTGTCTGCCTAAGGCAAGTCTACACTTGGCAAGGGAAATTTCAACCCCACAGCAGTTACAGTTATAAACAACTATAAACAGAATTGTAGCAGCACCACCTACACTGTCTGGGTGAAGGCTAACCACTACCTCAGTTTCTCCTTCCTCAGCTACGATCTCTCAATTTGCCAACCTGGTTTGTTCGCTCTAGTAACCTAGCCCTCTGATTAAGTCATCAATGAAAGGCTAAATAAGTAAAAAACAAAGAATCAGGCAGATCATAACCCCTTTTTTCTGAGAGAGTATCTGTTCTTCCCAGCCCCTCCTGGGTTCCTTTGAATCTCTCCCTTCTCTCTATCAAGCAGCAACTCCTAGAACTTTCTACTTGGAATCTCTCTCTCTCCCCTCCACACTTTCCATAGGCTTCTGTTAGGTCATGTGACCAAACCAGGCCTGTGAAGTGTAGCGGTCTGGGTGAGGGCTCCGGCTCGGGGTGCACGCTCTGGGGTGGGGCCAGAAATGAAGAGTTCACGGTGCAGGAGGGGGTTCCAGATGGGGCAGCAGGTTGGGGTGTGTGTGGGGTGAGGGCTCCGTCTGGGGGGGGGCGCTCTGGTATGAGGGGTTGGGGGTGCAGGAGGGTGCTCTGAGCTGGGACCAAGGAGTTCAGAGGGTGGAAAGAGGATCAGGGCTGAGGAAGGGGATTGGGGTGTGGGAGGGGTGCAGGCTCTGGGTGTTGCTTACCTCAAGCAGCTCCTGGAAGCAGCAGCATGTTCCTCCTCTGGCTCCTACACGGAGGTGCGGCTAGGTGGCTCTGCGTGTTGCCCCGTCCACAGGCGCTGCCCCCACAGCTCCCATTGGCCTCACTTCCTAGCCAATGGGAGCTGCGTGGGCAGTGCTTGGGGCAGGGACAGTGGCAGCAGCAGCATGCGCAGCCCTCTGGCTGCCCCTATGTGTAGGAGCCAGAGGGGGGATATGCCACTGCTTCCGGGAGCTGCACGGAGCCACAGAATGCACAGAGTGGGACAAGCCCTCAACCCTTCTCCCTGGCTGGAGCACCAGAGTGGGGAAAGCCCCAGACCCTGCTACTCGGCAGGAGCTCGAGGGCCAGATTAAAACATCTGAAGGGCCGGATGCAGCCCCTGGGCCGTAGTTTGCCTACTCCGATCTAAAATAACATCTTGGTTCTTTATGTCCAATTTGTGCGCATTAAAGGTTGACTTTCCAACCTGAAATTGTCACCCACACACATTGGCAGTGGTGTTGAGGGAAATTAGAGAGTCAGAAGAAAGATTAAAAAAAATCAAAAAAATAAGTCATGCTTTTGGGGCCAATCTAATGATTTTTGATTTCTTGAGTCTGAACCCATTTCCCCTTAAAGGGCAAATCAGTCTGTAATAGTCCTCTAGCCAAGAGCCTTTTCCACCACTGTAGGCTACTGGCTGTTTCCACAGCCCTGGAGGACTCTCTGCCTTGCCCAACTCTCTCAGGACACAGTTTTGTTTTTCTAACATAAAATTAAGGCAATATCTCACAATAAAAAGCAGTTCTGTCTACCATGGCTACAGCTCCCCTTGCCTCTGAGTGCTGAAAGGAGGATACCCACGTCACGTCACATCACTGCCTACTGTAGGAACTTTTCTCCCTCCAAAAGGTCCTTCTCAATTGAGCTTTTTATAGGGATCACCTGACGATTTCCCTTCTGGATCTGCTAATCAATCAGGGGTGGCAAGCCCAAAACTCCCTAGTCCTTAAAAAGAACAGGAGTACTTGTGGCACCTTAGAGACTAACAAATTTATTAGAGCATAAGCTTTAGTAGGCTACAGCCCACTTCATCGGATGCATAGAATGGAACAGATAGTAAGATTATATATAAATATATATACATACACACACACACATACAGATAAGTTGGAAGTTACCATACAAACTGTGAGAGGCTAATTAGTTAAGATGAGCTATTATCAGCAGGAGAAAAAAACTTTTGTAGTAATAATCAAGATGGCCCATTTAGACAGTTGACAAGAAGGTGTGAAGATACTTAACATGGGGAAATAGATTCAGTATGTGGAATGACCCAGCCACTCCCAGTCTCTATTCAAACCCAAGTTAATGGTATCTAGTTTGCATATTAATTCAAGCTCAGCAGTTTCTCCTTGGACTCTGTTTTCGAAGCTTTTCTGTTGCAAAATTACCACCCTTAAATCTTTTGCTGAGTGGCCAAAGAGGCTGAAGTGTTCTCCTACCGGTTTTTGAATGTTATGATTCCTGATGTCAGATTTGCGTCCATTTATTCTTTTGCGTAGAGACTGTCCAGTTTGACCAATGTACATGGCAGAGGGGCATTGTTGGCACATGATGGCATATATCACATTGGTAGATGTGCAGGTGAACGAGCCCCTGATGGTGTGGCTAATGTGATTAGGTCCTATGATGGTGTCGCTTGAATAAATATGTGGACAGAGTTGGCATCGGGCTTTGTTGCAAGGATAAGTTCCTGGGTTAGTGTTTTTGTTGTGTGGTGTGTGGTTGCTGGTGAGTATTTGCTTCAGGTTGGGGGGCTGTCTGTAAGCGAGGACTGGTCTGTCTCCCAAGATCTGTGAGACTGAGGTATCAGTTTTCAGGATAGGTTGTAAATCTTTGATGATGCGCTGGAGAGGTTTTAGTTGGGGGCTGAAGGTGACAGCTTGTGGCGTTAAAAGGAGCAGATCATGCTGTTACATACCTCCCCCTTAGCTTTTTGTACAGCCCCTGAGGAAATTTTACAGTCTATATCCTCAGCAGTCATGAGTGCCTCATTTCTCGCTCAGACCCTTGACAGTCTATGTTCTAGTCTGCACTCCCTCCAACTCCCCTTCCAGCTGGCTGATCTCAGAAAGTAACTGATCTCTCTCCTGGAGTATTCACTATCTGGAAATGGAGTTCATCCCTTTCATCCTCCACCATTTCTACCTGGAATTCCGAGCCTCACTTGTCTGCAGTGAGCTCATCCTTTTCTTTAGGGCCTGCTGCCTGACTTCTTTCAAAGAGACAAGGTGGGTGAGGTAATATCTTTTATTGGACCAACTTCTAGTAGTGGAAGAGACAAGAGCTTCACAGCGCTCTTCTTCAGCTCCGGAGAAGATAACCAGAGTATAATAGCTAAATACAAGGTGGGACAGATTGTTAAGCATAAGGGGTTTGCACATGGTATAGCAGACCACTTAAAATGAAGTGGGCAATTAATATGTCCACAGTTATTAGACAAAGGAGGGTTAATAGGCATCAAGTATCTCTGTTATGTCCATGGTTTTTGATGTTCAGCAGAGTAATGAATTTACGTTCCCAGTCTTGTCTTTTGAAGGTGTCGTACAGGTTTCCTTTGCAGATGAGGACTGAGGTCAGATATGGAGTGATCACTTTGTGAAAAATGTTTGCCCAGGGATGATTTTTTTTGTGTGTGTGTCTTTTATAATTTTTCTGTGTGAGTTCATTTGAGAGAATAGTGATTATCTGGTTTCATCCACATAGCTGTTGTTGGGGCATTTGATGCACTGAATGAGGCAGATCATATGCTATGATAGCCATGTGTAGGACCCATGGATCTTGAAAGGTGTGTACTGGGAGGGCATTGATCATTGTAGCAGTGGAGATATGTCTGCAGGTTTTGCATCTGTTGTTCTGGCAGGCTCTGGTCCTGCTTTGAGTTGTGTGTGCCGCTCTGTGGAAAGCTTGCATCTGATGATGAGCTTGGAGAGGTTGGGGTGGAGGGTTGTTTGAAGGCCAGAATACTTCTTCCAAGGCAGCAGGTACCACTTGGTGCCTCTGAGCCTTGTTCATGCACATAGTCAGCTTGGCAGCTGTACAAAGTACTGCCGTATTTGCACATTCCAGTTTTTCTATAGCCACCTTGTTTGTGCCTTTCCACAGACACTGTTCCTCCTCTGCTGCTGTACAGCCTCTGCCCAAGCCTGCAGTTGCCCTGTTTTCTTAATGAGCTCTCTCCACTTAACCTCCACTTTCATCCTATGTTTCATCTTCTCCACTTGGAGTCTGAGCCTCTCCAACTCCTCTTTCTGATTGGAATCCCTATCCCCACCCTTAGTTAGGAAAGATATCAGTTTCTCCAGCCCTTGTACTTCTCCCAGCAGGTTACACTTCCCTGAAAAGTGAGATTCTGATGCTGTGAATGGTTGCTCAGCCTTTGTCTCTGCTTCGGGGTCTCCTGCAAAGTCTCCTCCTTGGCCTCTGCCTGGGGAATATTTATACTGGGTCCACAGGTCTCTTCTGCTCTAATAGACACCATGCCCCTCCCACCCATGCAGAGATGACCCATAACTCTTGATGGTGGTGGTGGGGAGAACCATAAAATTTAAAGATTGGGGATGGGCATGTGACCACCCCAAGTATAGCCTCTGGCCCCTTTTCCACTCCCACTGTGCCTCCCACACTCACTCCAAGCTGGCAGCACCTTGCCCCACTTCCCTCACAGCTCCTTCGCCGCTTACTTCTCCCATCGCCTCTCTTCTGTGGGTGTGGCACAGGCCAGAGTGGGCTCCAGACACCTACTACTGAGTAGGTAGCTGTGGTGGCGAGGAAGGGATGGGACTCAGAGGGCTCCCCTGCACCCGCTCTGGCAGAACTGAGCTGCCAGCCCCATCTCTCATCCCTTCTCCTAGCTGGGCTCAGCAGGAATGCCAGGTGCTGGTGCAAGTCCTCAGCCATGTCCCCCACAGCCATGCTCAGTCTGACTCCCACCCTGGCAGAAATCTGGAGCCGGGGGGCACATGACCCTCTGTCCCCTCCCGAAAGTGTTGCCTCTGCCCCCATGTTCTTCATTATTCAAGGGGCAGACCTGATGGTTGCATCCCACCTTTCCACACCTAAAACATTCATACCTTTCCAGGTCAGTTCCTCACAGCATCTCCAGTATTGCCTGACCACACAGTCATCATGTTGCCACCTGGGGCATTCAAACATTTGCCTCCAGGTTTCCCTACCTTTGAAAGAGGAGCCCAGGTGTTCCCTCTGTTGCTGACCGTCATGGGCCTGAAGACACACCTCCCATTTCTGTTGGGACGCTCTCAGTATCTCCTGCTGCCTCTGCTGATCCTGCAGATGTTGCAAGAGGACAGCCTGAGTCTGCTGTTGCTGCAGCAGGTATTTCAGTGTCTTTTCCAGTATCTCTCCTTGATACTATATATACCTCTTCTGTCGCTGTCTTTGCTCCTCCGTCATCCTTCCTTAATGGGAGGTAGGTCTCACAAAATCCTATTGACTACACTAGTTGTAACGGCACCACATACACAGTCTGGCTTCAGGCTAGGCGCTGCCTCCGTTTTTGTAGTGACTAGGCCCTCTGGTTAAGTCATAAAAGAAAAGTCCAAAGTAAGCATGAAACAAGACTTCCAGCCCCAGGCCCAAGCTGATCACTGCCCTTTCTTTCTGAGGACCTGTCTTTTCTTTCCAGCCTCTCCTGGGAACCTTTCAATCTCTCCCTGCTTTCGGCTTGGAGTCAAATCTAGTCTCTCCTCCAAGATCTTCCCAGGCTTCTCTGAACTACCTCCCCCACCCCACCCACCCAAGCCTAACTTAGCCACATGACATGTCTCATGTGACACTGCTCATTTTCTCCACCCGGGGAGCTGAGTGAGCTAAGTATGTCACAAGTGGGATTGGACCCATTTCCTCTTAAAGGGCCACTCAACCTGTGACAGGAGTCTTATAATGGGAAGTGTTGGGCAACATTAATAATAGGCTGTTCTTCCAGCCCCATATATTAGATAATAGATTATGGATTTGGAAAGATTCAACCATATTAAGGTTTATATTGATTTTTAGCTATATATAGTATTAATATGTTCCAGGACTAAGGAATTAACTGATACCTATACTGTGCCTAATAAGTTTTAAACACACCACTCTCTCCCTGGCTGGGAAGAAAATACAGATCCTCAGGAAGAATGGATGGTGACCAATTTGAGACTGGGGCTGGAAGAGTTTTGTTTTGGGTTTATTTTGGCCTTTTCTTGGATGATTTAACTAGGGGGTCTAGTCTTTGCAAAAACTGAGCAAGACCAGTCCTACTTATGTGCTGGTAATAAAATTACACAGGACCACAAACAGTCCTCTCAGTATCCAGGCAGAACCCTTTCTTCCCACAGCTACACACAATTAAAGAAAAAAGCCTTATGTCCACAACGGATTGTCAGCAATGTTTGAACTGAAACTTCTGCACCAAAGCACAGATCTCCACCACTTGAGGTAAGGAGCAGTGGGCTGTTATTCTGTTTGTGGGACGGCATGACACACACTTTACCAGAATGTTGCACATACACTGTAAGAACCAAGTCCAAAGCATGGACATTGGAAACAGGCAAAACAAGAGACCATCCTCCTTGTGGAAGTACCCTGTTCAGCTGAATGCAGGGCCTAAGTGACTTTATGCATCCTAATGCACTCCCTGCTGTCATCCTTATTAAATAGACATCATGCTAATGATCAAAGTGAATATTTTTTCCAAGTGAGATTGTGTATATTCATTTGTGTATAAATACTTCTGTATTTATATATAGGTATATTGTATCTCTCTGTATGAAATATCCCAGATTGTGTTTTTAAATTGTACTTTAAATTGTTTTCACTGAAAGAGTTTTAGTAGTTGAGTATCTGAATAAGATGGAAAAATGGGGCTATATAATGTACTCTGAGAGGAAAGCAATCAGGGATTCCAAGTGAAATTTGAATAGTTGAAGAACTACATTGCTAATTACAGATTATGAAATTTTATGATCAGTTGATTAACCATTTAATTTGTCTTTTGAAACCCATGTGGAAGTTAGTAATGACTTGATTTACATACAGAACATTTATCGATTCAGGGGTGCCTATAACATTAGATTTAAATAGGTAGTTTGGTATTTCAGTGAAGTGACAGGTACTTGTTAAATATCAATAATGCTAGCCTTAGGGACAAACACTGAGAACAATTTGTCTGATTCATTTCTTTTTCAGATGACCACAGCCAAACTCTGAATGTCCAAAGAGCTCTGCTTATTTATCATCCATTTTCTGTATTTCTTTTCCCCTCAAATTTTATTACTGTGGACATTTGCTTGAAAACAGGAATTTCACTATTTAGGAGTTCATCACTTCTCCTACAGCATCTACCATCAACATCAGACTCTTCACGTTAACTAACTGTGATGTTTCAGATAGAAGAGTATGGCTTCAGGGCAGGCTAACTCTCTCTTGTGTCACAGTCCTGCTTGTGACTCCATGTGGGTGGAACTCTGCTCTGCACAGTCCTAACATCCTGCATGAAGTCACTTGCAGGATCAGAGCTTTAAGGAATAGAGATAATGGTTTTTAGGCAAATGTCCTTAATACTAAGAATCAGTGGTAAAACAAATATTTATTTTCTATATTTTAAGCAGAATGTCTTTTTCTGCAGAGCTTTCCAGTTGGGACTAGCATGTTTTTAAAGGTAATAACCTATACCCCTTGGTGAATAAAGGCTACACCACACATGATATGCCCATGAAACCCAAGTGAGTGTCCCCTTCACAGAAAATAGCATATACTGAATTCTGGTATTCAAATAGTGAAATTTGGTGAGAAACTAAAGACATTTTCCCTGATGTATTTATCTCTGTTCTGCTAATTAATGCATTGTTGATTAGGACAGTGTGTTTGAGACAAGTATACTTTAGGTTGTGACAACTTTTCCATTATAAATTCCTATTTATAAATCAGGGAACATAACCACACTATTTTTCACACATGGGTTGTCACACCACTTTTTAAATGATGTTGGGGACGGGGGCGGGGGGGGGAGAGAAATTTTTTTTATCCACAGGAAAGCCATTGAACCTCCCTATAAACAGACTTATTCTTCCCTTTTCTCTGGTTTTGAAAAGGCTTGAATATAAATTCTACTTCAGTTGCAGAAAAAAGGAAACATTTATCTGGCATGCTGGTATTTTGCCTTCTTGATAAGTTTGGAATGTTCAAAGTACTACCTGTGGAGACTGAGTAATGGGCACAGTGCGGGTGATGTGGTTAAAATGCATGCAAATGAAGTTCATCCCATGGCTCTGTAATATATCACACAGGGCCACAATTTATCACATGGCTAAGCTCACCAAAGTAATGTGTGTTTACACACACCATATCCCAGTATGTACACAGGTGGAGAAAATTTTTCAAGCATTATGCACAAGTAGCTAATTCTCTTGATTTTCTGGGTTTCCAGCTTCTTCTGGTTTTGCTTGCTATGGTGACTTGTTCCGACAGTTACTTGTTCCTAAAGTGCAATAGGACACAAAGCATGCAAGGTTTGTATATATTGCAACCAGTGGCAGCTACAGGAGCTCAGCACTTCTGAACATCAGGCTACTTATTTAGGTGCCTAAGTATGGATTGATATGCCTAACTTTAGACACCCACGTTTGAAAATGTTGACTGTTTTCCCTTAATGGGACAAGGCATAAACAAGACTGGGAGAATATTACATCTATGCTAAAACTTAAGTGCCACAGGGTATGCTCTGCTTTGTTATAGAAAGGTGTGAAAAGGGCTAAGATCTGGAACAGTTGCTACAGAATTAAACTGTATAAATTAATTCATGTAATGCCAACAATTATTAAAAAATGTTTATTGTTATTGGCTATATATGTGGCTATAACAGCCATTGGTGAACTAAATAAAAAAACATGGGAACAGCGTGTGGTATAAAATGAAGAACTCTGCACGACTACAGATATAGCAGAATCTGTAGTAAGAGACCAAAGCATGTGGAAATGTGCAGTGACCTTTCTTCAAGTCCTTTCCAGTCTGAGATAAATCCAATACACCACCTATTTACTGATGGCTCCTGTATACTCAAAATATCTTCTGAAATGTTTATATTTTGTGACACAGAAGTGTACACTTTTGCAATATACACAGTTAACACTGACCTGAGCAGTATTAATTCAGTACTACTTTATTGTTCCTTTTGATTTGTCTATGTAGCATATATAGTACCTTGGCTTTCCCTTTACTCTTCTTGCAATTGTCAAGCCCACACCTGGTTTCTTGGAGTTTGCAGATCTTTGGTGGGCACCATGTTTTTTTTTGTCATTGGGTTGTGCAGTACAAAGCAGTAGGTTTTAGCTTGTGCATAATGTTTACAGGCAGTTTTTGTAGTAAATTGCTACATTTTCTCTTTTGAACGTTTAAGCAAGGAACCAACTATGCTAGCTATGCAGCACTATCATCTATCAAACACTGACAGACAATAGGAATCAATCTGGAGGAGGCAGGCGTAACAGTGTCTCAATCTTTCTAGCACATTTATCTCAGATGAATTCATATATATTCAGTTTTCTGTATAAGGACAAATCCTGCTTTGCACAGGCATGCAATGTACAAACAACAGCAGAACCACCAAGATTGCACTGCATAAAGAGAGGCTGCCCAGGATGTACCATGCACCCTGCTTTATGGCTTTGGAATGATGGCGGCCCTCTGTACCCTGTGTCCTCAGGGTAAAGAGGAAGTGAGGTCTGAGAAGGGTGAGCGAGATCAGTGGATTTCAAACTACAGATCAATCTTGGAGAACATTACACATAATCTCAGACCAAAGTGCCATGTCTTCTTTGCAATAAGACAGCATGGAAAGGATTCAGATCTGGACTATAAACAACTGGTCATGTCACTCCCTTTAGCTCCTGCAGTCTGGAGGCTGTAGTTGTGGAGCGACAGCACAGTGCCAGGCACCTTCAGAAAACAGTTGTGCTCTCATTTAATTCAACTTTCAAGTAAACCAACGCACACATTTTTCAGGAATATTTGTGCCATGAAAGAGGTTAGCAGTACTGTCAGCAAAATAAAAACCACTGCTATGTGGATGTGCTAGAACTGTGGCTGATCTAGGTATTATCACAGCACTGGAGAATCCTGGATGATATAGTGATTCCTACATCATGCCCCTCCTCCTCTGCACCAACCTAAAGGGGTCAATGCCCACCTCATCCCCAGCAGTCCCCTGGTGGCCCTTTGAAACAACCAGCTGGCATAAGAGAGAGCTGCCCTGAAGCTTTTTTATTATGGCTCATGGGTCTGGGTCAGCATCTGCTGACCAGGTTTGAGTCCAGTGAATCTGGACCACTGAATCTAACTACTAGCTATTATTTGCAGTACACAGGAGAGAGACCATAACCATGAGCAGAGCGGAAAAGAGTTTAGCCGTATGATTGAGCTGTATCAAATGGTCTTCGCTTCATTTTTTGCAGTGAAAAAATAAACTTTTTTTCTAATTCAGTTAAAGGTGAAATTTCACTATTTTTAATCAACAAATACACCTTTTATGGCAATTTAAAAAAATCCAAAATCTATGCTAAAACCAATTTTAAAAATAACGCACAGATATAACTTTGCCCTAAGGAATTTTTTGAACCATTTTTGCAATGAAAATAGAGATTTAAAAATTATTAGTATTTACATCCTCCAAGCACATTACAAACTCCATTGACTTACTGCGGGCGTGAATTCAGATCAATCTTCACAATACCCGGGTGCATGAAACTGTTTCCCACATGGGGAGACTGAAGTGCTTAGATTAAATTATTTGCTTGAGGCAACAGGATGTGCCAGTGTCAATGGGGCTATTAGAACTCTGGACTCCATGATTTCCAGTTCTGGACTCTGACCACTAGGCCACAGCTGTGAAAGATACATTTTATTTCACAGGAACATGAAAAATTTTGAAGTACATAAGAACTGGGTCAGACCAAAGGTCCATCTAGTCCAATATCCTGTCTTCCGACAGTGGCCAATACCAGATGCCCCAGAGGGAATGAACAGAACAGGTAATCATCAAGTGATGCATTCCCTATCACTCATTCCCAGCTTCTGGCAAACAGAGGCTAGGAACTCCATCCCTGCCCATCCTGGCTAATAGCCGTTGATGGACCTATCCTCCAGGAATTTATCTAGCTTTTTTTTTTAAACCCTGTTATAGTCTTGGCCTTCACAACATCCTCTGGCAAAGAGTTCCACAGTGCAAATGTGCAAATGTGTAAATGCAAGTTTTAGAGGCAGATCCAGGACCAGATTCTCAGTTTCTCAGTCAGATAAGCACCACCACAGTCAATGAAGCCCTGCTGATTTGCAGTAAATGAGAATCTGACACATAGACTACATTGGTGTAGAGAAATTCGCACCAGCAGAGAACCTGGTCTAAAACATGACTCTATCCACAGCCAGAGAAAGTAGTTGTCTGTTTTGCTGATCACATGCTTTTCCCAATCCAGCTCAGTAAGATTTGTGTTATTTCATTTTTACGCCCAGAGTACACACACTGCTCTTCATTTTAGAATTTATCATGGGGCTTTTGAACTTCTACTCCACCTCATAATGTCTGGCACCATCAGTACCTCTCCCAGCATGAATTAGTACAGGCGCTGAAGCTGACTCAGACCTGGTGAAACTGATCAATGGTGCACCCGTTTAGTTAGCTGATGTTCCTGATATAAATGACTTTAAAAGATGATTTGTGTGCTTTGTGCATTGCGGCTGCATTCACTGCAGGCTCACAAGAGAAGGCGGCAGTTCAGGAGATAACACTGATGGATTACTGGAACAAGAATCTTGTTCAGAATACAGGAGCTTTAGCTGCTGACACTGTTTAGTCTGTTTCGTATGAAATGAGGGTGGCAAAGTTTAGCATTCACTACAGCAGCTATTCCTACTAGAGATGGGCAAATTGTGTCAAAAAATTCAGGTGATACTTGAAAATAGGGATTATATATTCAGATCCACCAAACCAAGTATTGCAGTATTTATCTTACCCACCCCTGCAAGTAAGGTAATCCCTGTTTTCCTCACAAGTCCCCAGGAAATTTAACTCTGACTCCTTTTGGGTGCCCCCTCTGCTCCAGCCCTGGGAGGAGCTTGCTCTTCCCTTCCCCCTGCCTGCCCTGGCAGGAGCTCACTCTTCCCACCACCATGGCTCTTGGGCTGGAGGAGTTCTGTGCCCCGGACAATTATTGTGGGACCTGCACCCGTGCTTGTCCCCCCCTTGTGCATGCCCCTGCAAGTCTCTGAGCCTCTGTTTACCTTTGCCAGGATCCATAGAGCCTTCCATCTCTTTTTAACAGAACCCTCTGACTTTCTTTCCAGTGTCCCCTCTGTCCATATCCCCTTCCTCTGAAGTTCTGTTAGTCCCCCAATAATATGGTCTGCATTTTTTCAGCCTCTTTCCACTTCCCTCCTCTCCTCCTTCACTCTGTCCTCTCCCCTCTTTTTCCTCCCACAGTTTCCTCCTCTCCGTGGTTGTCCTAATTCCACCTCTCTTTCTCTCCTTTTTTTCCAGGTCAGTCCAATCTCTCTTCCTAACTCCCAACCATTCTCTCCCCCCACTTAAACTGTCCATGGCCATGGCAGGTGAGGAGCCAGCATGTTACTGAAACACTATTCTGCACCCCTCCACCTTGCCCCAGTTCTATGCCACTATCTGCTGTAATTGCTTTCTTAATTTCCCCTAAATCACACATACAGCCCCTGATTTATTCTGCATAACTACAATAGGGAACGCCCACACAGAGACACCAGTGAGCTCAGTAATGGCATCAGCTAGAAAGTTCTTTATTTCCAATGAAACATTACTTCGTTTGGGGAAATGGTACCTCATAAAGAGGTAGCTGTTCAGAGTTATGGTTTCATGGATTTGTATATTTTACAGTGAAATTCTCCAGCACTGCCTATGGTGCAGATAGGAGATATTCTGAGAGTGCTGAACAGGATCCCATATTAAGAAATTAGTGGGTCATATGAGGCAATGCAATATGATTCCCTAAAATCTGTGATAACTAGCTGACACCAGATTTGTACCCAATAAAGGAGAATAGACAACAGATAATGGTAGCTAGAGAGCTGGCAGCTTCATTGGCAGCATGGACAGCCAAACATTCTGCCACCTCCCATAGCATAGGTTACTACATGTACCTCAAGTGAAGTCAAAATCAATTCATAAAGATATTGTTGCTGAAGAAACCTTGTCAATATAGACATCAAATAACCTGTGTCAACTTGCCAGGACAACAGTCTGATTTGCATTCCAACCCCCAAAGGGAGCAACTACTATTGCAAATTGTTATCCCTGTATTTTCTGTTTCTCGCTGGGGACCATCCACGAGTTCAACCTTATAAGGGCCCTGAACTCCTGCTGATCAAAATATTGTCTTTTGTACATGAGATTTGATAGCAGGGGAAGTAAAGATGAGATCACAGTTCTGTGAATACACTACTTTTAAAATGATCATAGAAACAGCACAGACCTTATTCTCAGACAGTAGTTCAGGGTCAAGAGGTCAATATTAGAATAATTCATTCTGCCTCAATCACTTCACATTATTTAAAAGAGTTCTTAGAGGAACAATGAAATTAACAAGCTTTTCAGAAGTTGGGACTTTTTTATGATCATTTTCCTAATTTGCCTTGGCTTCCAAGCAACCCCATGCAGTGTCATGTAACCAGATGATACAGCACCTAATACACACCGTAGACAGCACACATTACTCCACTTGACTGGTAATGTAGAAATAAAGTCAATTTTCTTTTCTGCATTTAAAAAAAGTAATGGAATGTATTTATTCTCTAGACTTGGTGATGTACTGGAGGCAGTAAGTACCAGCTTAATTTACTTGATAATAAACTTTAGCAAGGACACAGTATGTAATACTCAGAAAGGAAATTAGCATGTCACTTATTGTACAAGATGGTACTCACTAGATGCATGGGTGTCTTCTGTATTCTTCTCATTCCTTGGCTTCTTCACCTCCATTCTCAGTCCTTTATACCAAGTGACAAGCTTGAATGCTTATCCACAAACACACCTTTCTATTTCTCATTTTCCAAGTAAATCAACAACGTTTAATGGGTGACAGAACCAATGCATTTTTACAATATACATGCCCTCCATTAACACCATCCCAGTGACATCCATACTGGCACTGAGTTCTTTGGGTATCTCTCTTAGATGCTCCAGAATCATGAATGCAGGAAGTGCAGAGTTACACAGCACTCCTTCACTAATGTTGCGTGGCCTTTCAGTAACACCCTCCAAAATCTCCGGCAGCATTTCATATTCGTATCTTCTGGTGAGATACCAAGGTGGAAGAAGGAAGTTCTTCAGGCTACTGTTTGGGAAAAACTAATTCTGCAGTGGACTCCAAAGGTTGATCTGTGAGTGTTAACAGGCCTTAAACCTAATCCTTATGAAGCTCAGAGAAGTATTGCTTGTAGCATGCTTTCCATGGGTTTTCCCATGCTACCACTGAAGCCAAGGGATCAAGAATGAGAAGCAGTTCAGTGTTTCTATTACCTCAGGCCTCTAGTGGGCTGGAAGATTTTCACAATGTTATAGCTGCAAGTATGGACCACCCTGTTGAGACTCTGCCAAATAAAAGTAGCAGCAACCAGAAAAATCCGTTTTATCAAAAATCTTCTAAAAAAGTCTCTTATGGTTTCATACACTTGTGGTCTGCAACTGTCCTTGATATTGTGGGTTAAGTGCCGTGACCAAAATTTTATGTTCTTCATCACCCCAGCCAACTGGCCAAAGTCCCCCACGCACACATTTCCCAATTGGGGGAGGTCCCGGATGACTGGAAAAAGGCTAATGTAGTGCCCATCTTCTAAAAAGGGAAGGAGGAGGACCCGGGGAACTACAGGCCAGTCAGCCTCACCTCAGTCCCTGGAAAAATCATGGAGCAGGTCCTCAAGGAATCAATTTTGAAGCACTTTGAGGAGGGGAAAGTGATCAGGAACAGTCAGCATGGATTCATCAAGGGCAAGTCATGCCTGATTAACCTAATTGCCTTCTATGATGAGATAACTGGCTCTGTGGATGAGGGAAAAGCAGTGGACATGTTATTCCTTGACTTTAGCAAAGCTTTTGGCACGGTCTCCCACGGTATTCTTGCCAGCAAGTTAAAGTACGGGCTGGATGAATGGACTATAAGGTGGATAGAAAATTGGCTAGATCATCGGGCTCAAAGGGTAGTGATCAATGGCTCCATGTCTAGTTGGCAGCCAGTATCAAGCGGAGTGCTCCAAGGGTTGGTCCTGGGGCTGGTTTTGTTCAATATCTTCATTAATGATCTGGAGGTCCCTTCCAACCCTGATATTCTATGATTCTTACTAGCTCCCAGTCCCAATCTGTCCCTCCCTATCCAAGTCCCAGCCTCCCATCTGACCATTCCCAGCCTTCTCTCTTCCTCCTGGTTGTGACTTAGTCTTCTTGCCCAGCAAGTCCAAGTTTCTCTCCCTGTCCTACTCCCAAACTTATCAGATGCTTGTCCATATGTACTTCTTTCACTACACCCTGGTTCACATTTGAAATCAGATGGCTTCTGGTTCCACGCTGCCTGGGTGCCAGCAGAGGGAGGGTCAGTGAGAACATAGGGGTGACAGGCTCCCTGCTCTCAGTGCCTGGCCCACTCAGCCTGGAACAGCCATTACAGAGAAAGTCCTTCTGAGCCCTGGTGGCCCTGATCTGGAGCGTGCTTCATCACTCTGTGGGATAGCATATGCACAGACTATTCACATGTAGGAGCTGTGAGGAGATGGAGCCTGCTCACTTGCTCTGTGGGGATGGCACATGTGAGTTCCTGTTACATGTAGGAGCTCAGTCGCTCTGTAGAGCGTATGCACATGAGCAGTCTGGTCAGGACTAGTAGCTGTGAAAGACTTGAGCAAGCTTAGTGGGGACAGAATCTTCAGAGATTTTAGCTGCTAAAGGCAAAGAAGTCACCACTGATTATGTGCAAATGACAATTTTTCAACGGCTTTATAATTTGGCCAAATTTTGACAGATTTTCACAGGGATGGCGAAAGTCACCCCCTGCCAGATTCCAAGTCCCTGCTCCAAAGTATGAAGGTACTAGAGCTTTTCAAATAAAAGGTTTCCAGAATTTTTTAACATGGGCAAAACAATGTGATTTTTCCTACCTTTGTTCTTGTAAATGGCTGAACCATTTGGCTGATATGTTCAGAAAAGAAATCAGCCTGAGGCAGACACCTGGCATGGAAAAATTCATTTTGACTGGTTAAAGTTTGGCAAAGTTAAAAACAACAGTTAAAACAGCGTTTTATAATGGGGAGTGTGTAACAACCTTAATAATAGGTGGGGCTGGTAGCACCACCCATAATAAACAAAAAGGTTACTTAGATAGCTGATTGGTCAATGCAGTAATGTTATTTCTATGACTACCACTTCTATGGCTGTCAAGGGAAAATGGTAGTATCATTTGTGAGATACCAATAACTGGAGTTAAATATTCCATAATCCCCTCACCAACTGAAACATGATAAGCAGAAATACATTTGGGATCCTAAAGGATCTCAGTTAATCTGATCATAGAATTATAGAATATTAGGGTTGGAAGGGACCTCAGGAGGTCATCTAGTCCAAACCCCTGTTCAAAGCATGACCAACACAAATTAAATTATCCCAGCCAGGGCTTTGTCAAGCCGGACCTTAAAAAAGCTCTAAGGATGGAGATTCCACCACCTCCCTAGGTAACCCATTCCAGTGCTTCACCACCCTCCTAGTGAAATAGTGTTTCCTTATATCCAACCTAGACCTTCCCCACTGCAACTTGAGACCATTGCTTCTTGTTCTGTCATCTGCCATCACTGAGAACAGCCTAGCTCCATCCTTTTTGGAACCCCCCTTCAGGTAGTTGAAGGTTAGGGTTAACATCATGCTAAACCATTCCCAGTTATTTATGCATCCTGCAAACCATACTCTTAATGAACTCATCTGAAATTTAACATTAGAATCCCTTAAAGCATTCATCTTAGATGAATACTACATTTCTGTATTTCCCAAAGTAAAAGGCTTGATTCTCAAATCCCACCCCCTCCAGCTAATCCTGCTGTAGAAATTAAGTCTTCACTCTCTCTTTTCCTGAACAAAGCTGTTGCTATACTATTTATAGAGGAAGGCTCTAATAGAACTATGGCTAATAGATGACAGGTTCCAAACGCTTTGTGATGGTGTGACATTCTTGTGGGATAAAATTTCAGCTTTTTCATGTTTTGGGAAGAGCTAAGGTTTTATTTTGCCACAGAAATTACAAGTATCATGCTTACTTAATATAAGTGTATCATTCAATGTCCAGAGACTCTGAATATCTGATTCCTATGGACTATTATATCTCCCTAGAAATAATGCCAACTTCTCGCTCTAGCGTTTTGTCTAAAAAAATAGTAATCTTGGTCAGAAGGGCTGAAATCTTAATTTGGAGCTCTGTGGAGAACACAGTGAATGACATAATGAATGTATTGGTTTCTCTAAGCCTGCGTTCATCCTTTTTACATCATGCTGGCTGGTGGGTAACATAGAAAGCTTGTATTAAGCTATGGCCTAGCTATCACAGAAGTTGATTCCTTGTCATTTCCATTAATAACCAGATTCTTTGCTGCTCTGTACTGGTTGCTATCTTGTATCTGCAAGCTCCTGGGTAAATCTGGCAAATTCCCTGACATTCAGTTGAGGTGTTTAATTCTTCATTACAATATAAAAATCCTTACTGGGTAAAGCATTTTCTGATCATTCAAAATCAAGCAAGTCAGGTAGTCTGTTATTTCACAATGCATCTTTCACTACTTAAAAATTCAAAAGGGCAAAGTGTGACACCATTAAAAAAAAAATAGCCCTGCTGTCAAGCAACAAGCTGCCCTGCATGGAATCTAATTTCAAATCCTAAGCACTCCAAATAGCAGAGGCTAGGAGTGTTGTGGTGGTAGTAAACTCAATGCTTGTGGAAATGGAGGGAGGACTTTTTGTTGCTTTCTATTGATCCCATCTGGTTTATACAAGAGAAGAAATGACAGAGTCCAATGATATCTTTGTCCAACTTCCTCTATTAGAGGAGAGGTTACACCACTGTGGTGCCTATGAGGAAAGAGATAGAAAGTGCATACAATGGGGAAATATTCAGGATCCCAAAGAATTTGGAGGGCTTCCTGAGGGGGGAAAATTGTAAGAATATTCTCAGAAAATTTCTATTCCTCCAAAGTCATGGGCATACGAACACAACAGTGTCGTAATTATGTCTTTCGATAATGGAAAGTTACATCAGTCAGAGCTTAAATAATGGACTTAATGACTGCAATAAAGTAGTGAATAACATCTGAAATGATTCACAGCAATTTCCATAATTTTACTCTTTATCCAAATTATGTAAACATACAGTAGTAGCCAAAAAACATTACACAGAAAAATCCTCAAATTAAGTTCAAGTGTCAACAATTTTCCAAATGCATTAGAGATGGTGACAGATGGTGACAGATTTTGGGAATCTCTCTATGTAATCTTATGAATCCCATTTGATTTTATGAGCTCAGTTTATGGCTGTAACCTTCAGAGTAGATTAAAACTTCCATTTTATGGCAGAAGACAGACCATGTCTATGCATCTGAAACAGAGCTATCAAGGGCTATGAACAATTGAACAGTCTTAATTCAGTGATACTGTAGCTGGCTGAGAGACAGACTTAAAGATCTTCTGTCAGCAACCCTACTCCTGGGCAGGGAAAATGGAAAATCCCAGCATGGGAAGAGAAGCAAGAAGCGGTGTGAGACCCTGCTTTTAAAAGGGACAGGTTCTCTAGCAAGAAAAGAGGCAGATCACCACCAGAATCAGAAGACAGAGTAAGACGAGTAGGAGCCAGAAGGACCTGACCCCCTTGAAGGACACTGACTAAACCTCAAAGGACTCCAAGGAGTTGTTAGGCTTCTGAGGGAGGGAACTGTGTTCAGCTGTTTGTTGTTTTTCTATTGGTCTGTAAATCTCTTGTGCTATCTATGAGAATAGTGCATGGGTTTAAGAAGGTCCTTTAAAGTGCTTACAAATTGATTGTTTAATAATTTGTTCCAGTATCTTTCTGGGTATTAAAGTTAGACTGACTTGTCTATAATTCCCCGGGCCCTCATTGTTCCTCTTTTTGAAGAGAAGTACTATCTTTGCCCTTCTCCACTTCTCTAGGACCTCACCCAATGTCTATGAGTTCCTCCAGATAATTGCTAATGGTTCTGAGATTGCTTCAGCTAGTTCTTTAAGTACCCTACCATGAGTTTCATTGGGCCCTGCGGACTGGAATAGATCCAACTTACCTAAATAGTCTTTAACCTGTTCTTTCCCTATTTTCGCTCATGTTCCTTTCCTGTGTTGTTAATATTAATTGTTTTGTCACTATTAACCTTTTTAGTGAAGAACTGACTCAAAATAAGCATTAGATACCTCTCCTTTTGTGTTGTCTTCGGTTATTAGTTCTTCTTTCCCACTAAGTAGAGGGCTTACATTTTTCTTCCTCTTTCTCTCATTTCTAAATTATTTAAAGAACCTCATATTGCCTTTTATTTCCCTTCCTAGGGACGTAAATTGAAAAACTGAAGCAGCAAAAATGTAATCATATGGAACCATCCTAGCCCCCTTTCGACTATGGGTTATCAAGACTCTGATCTTAGGTCCACAGCACTGCCCTCTACTACTTGACCTAACACAGTAACTGGTAGCAGTAAAAGGCTATAATCTTCTATATGGACCTGACACTGAAGGGGGATGGTAAAACACAATTTGCCAGTGGGTTTCACAGGTATTTGCTAGACAGCAAAGGTGTTAAGACTGAGGACTACTGGGTTCAATTCCCAATTCTGTAGGAGAGTATGCTCTAGTGGTTACAGGCCCTTCTGCCTTCTGGCCCTCCCAGCCTCTATCTGTCCCCTATGCTCCTATTCCCCCATCCCCTGTCCCTGCCCCTTTCCCCATCCCTGCTCCTTCTACCTTTCTTACCAGCTCCTGCCTGTATCCCTACCCTCCATAGCACTTGCTGCCCCTCCCTCTGTTCCTGTCCCTGTACCCTGTTATATCTTAACCTCCCTCCTGCTCCTGGCCTCCTCCCCAACTCTTGTTAGATTCCCCCATCTTCTGTCTCTATACCCCCCTTAGCTCCTGTTCCTAACCCCCTTGTCTCCACTCCATCTTTCCTCTTCCCAAAAATAGGGAAAGAACAAGTTAAAAAATACTTGGACAAATTAGATGTCTTCAAGTCACCAGGGCCTGATGAAATGCATCCTAGAATATTCAAGAAGCTGACTGAGAAGATATCTGAGCCATTAGCGATTATCTTTGAAAAGTCATGGAAGACGGGAAAAAGGAAAATATAGTGCCAATCTATAAAAAGGGAAATAAGGACAACCTGGGGAATTACAGACCAGTCAACTTAACTTCTGTACCCGAAAAGACAATGTAGCAAATAATTAAGCAATCAATTTGCAAATATCTAGAAGATAGTAAGGTGATAAATAAGTCATCATGAACTTGTCAAAAACAAATCATGTCAGACCAACCTAATAATTTTCTTTCACAGGGTAACAAGCCTTGTGGATAGGGGGGAAGTGGTAGATGTGGTATACCTTAATTTTAGTAAAGCTTTTGATATTGTCTCACATGACCTTCTCATAAACAAACTAGGGAAAGGCAATCTAGATGGAGCTACTATATGGTTGGTGCATAACTGGTTGGAAAATTGTTCCCAGAGAGTAGTTATCAGTGGTTCACAATCATGCTGGAATGGCATAACGAGTGGGGTCCTGCAGGGATCGGTTCTGTTCAATATCTTCATCAATGATTTAGACAATGGCATAGAGAGTACACTTAAAAGGTTGGGGACAATACCAAGCTAGGAGGGGCTGCAAGTACTTTGGAGAATAAGATTAAAATTCAAAATGATCTGGACAAACTGGAGAAATGGTCTGAAGCAAATAGGACGAAATTCAATAAGGACAAATGCAAAGTACTCCATTTAGGAAGGAACAATCAGTTGCACACATACAAAATGGGAAATAACTGCCTAGGAAGGAGTACTGTGGAAAGGCATCTGGGGGTCATAGTGGAACACAAGGTAAATATGAGTCAACACAAGGTAAATATGAGTAATACTGTTGCAAAAAAAGTGAACATCCTTCTGGGTTATATTAGCAGGAGTGTTGTAAGCGAGAAGTAATTCTTCCACTCTACTCCACGCTGATTAGGCCTCAACTGGAGTATTGTGTCCAGTTCTGAGCACCACATTTCAGGAAGGATGTGGACCTTCCTGAAGTTGGAGAGAGTCCAGAGAAGAGTGACAAAAGTGATTAAAGGTCTAGAAAATGACATATGAGGGAAGATTGGAAAAAAATACATTTGTTTAGTCTGGAAAAGAGAAGACTGAGAGTAGACATGATAACAGTTTTCAAGTATGTTAAAGGTTGTTACAAGGAGGAGGAAAAAATGTTTTTCTTTAACTCTGAGGATAGGACAAGAAGCAATGAGCTTAAATTGCAGCAAGGGGATTTAGGTTGGACATTAGGAAAAACTTCCTAACTGCCAGGGTAGTTAAGCACTGGAATAAATTGCCTAGGGAGGTTGAGGAATCTCCATCATTGGAGATTTTCAAGAACAGGTTAGACAAACACCTGTCAGGAATGGTCTAGATAATACTTAGTCCTGCCACTAGTGCAGGGCACTGGACTAGATGACATCTCAAGGTTCCTTCAAGTTCTATGATTCCTCTGAGTTCCTCACCCCCCTGTTTCCCCATGTTACCTGGGCACTAGCACAGGAGAGAGAGTCTCTGCTCTCAGTTCCTTTGCCTGGTGCCACAGTGGCGCATACCTGACCAGAGGAGCAATTGCAAGGAAAATCCTGCTCAGCCCCTATGGTCCTGGGCTGAAGCATGCTTAGTCACTCTGTGAGGACAGTGCCTGCATAGTCCAGTTGGCACATAGGAACATCAGAGAATTTAGCTGCCAAACTCTAACTAGTCGCGACTGAGCGTGTGCAAACTGAGATTTTTGGCCAAATGCGGGTGTGGTTTTTTTCCCCATGGTAACAGCAAAAAGCATATCCCTGATACCAGCACAGCCTCTGCTAAATTTCAAGTCTCTGAGCAAAAGCATGAGGCACTACAGCTTCTAAAATAAAACGGGATGTAAGAATTTGTTTAACGTGCAAAACACCACATTTTTCTCTGAGCCTGGTCTCACCAACAGCTGAAACTTTCCAAAACCAATTCCATCTGCAGCACACATGCAGCATGGAAAATTTCAGACCGAATGGTTTGCAAATGTTAGGAGCAACAGAAGACAGGGTCTTTCAGTAAAAACTGTCAGATAACCGTAACTATCGGCATCGCTACCTGCACCATCTATAATAAGAGTAAGGTGATAGAAATACTCAGATATGAACAAATAAAAGAAACGCGTCTGGAAATGTCCTCAGTTGTTGTTGTTGGCTGTACTTCCCACCACTGAGCCACCTTGTGCTGTCAGCCTGAGACATCTTTCAAGTTAAGCAATGTTAGGCTGAGTCAGCACTACGTAGCGCTGGTGATTCAGGACTGAATCAGTGCCACAACAGGATTTTATCAGAGGCCACTGTGATGCTGGAGGTTTAACGTTTTGATGGGATCTAAAATTGAGATCCTTAAACCCTTTTGTAAATAAGGTCGTTAGCCCAGGTGTCCAGAACAAAGTCCATCCCCGGTTACTACATTCTGAAAACCCAAATCCCTCTACAATTTCAACGGTATCAAACAATTTTCATACCCTAAACTGCTGCATATTGTTGATGAAATCTTATCAATAGCAACTGTGATCCACAAGAAGTGGTTACATTCAGTGGTGGATAGAGCGCTCCCCACATATCACTCCACAACATTTTTGGGGTGTTATGAAAAATAATTAATAACTGTATAGGGTTTTCATTTCTTCAGATAAAAAGTGCTGTATAAATGCTAAGCATTATTGTTATTTATGGTCAGTAAGCTGTCATCCTCAGGTCAAGATGCACAATTCCCTTTGCAGTAGAACACGAAGCAACAGGGACTATATCAACACCAACTCAATGATACAGTTTACAGTCACCTACAGAAGATTTATTTCAACACAACATAAAAACATACTGCTGAAATATTGTCATTAATAATCCGGCATGTAAACTTATAATACTTGATTAGTTAGAATTAAGTACGTATTACAAATAAAATAATTAATTTCCTATTTGAGTGTTGTTAAACAATAACTAAAAATCATTCTGAAAATGGAGCTGTAAAATGCCATTTTTTAAACAGGACCTAACCAGATGTTTAAAGAAACCTGGTGTCCCAGAATGGGAATGAGTCAGGCATAATCACACTTCACAGTGTCTAAGTTACACTTTGTCAGGTGTATATGTTTAATTTCCTGTGGGCTTTTTAATTCTGCCAGATAAGAAGAAGAAAATGTTTGAGTCATAAGATTCTTTTTTTTCTTCTCTAAAATTGTTAGTATCTTACTCTGGAGCTCATTAAGCCATTTTTTCTCTCTCTTGTCCTAAATAGCAACAGAATAGGGTGCCTGTAACAAGGCACTTGACCCTGGGGACACATGCATGTAGTGCACCTGTTAAGTACCCAGGCCACTCTAAAATTAGATGCTGTATTCACAGAGCATGTGACTACAAGAAAGCATTTGACACAAAGAATGCCAGATATAAGAATTCCTGCCTGGTTGGGGGGGGGGGGGGGAAGGGGGACGGACGACACACAAAGATCCAAAATCAGGAAGTTTTAGTGGCATGGCAACCTATGGGGAAAAAGGATGGATGAGCCCTCTCCCTTCTCTGCTCTCTGGAAAAAAGGTCTCAGTTAATAAGAGTTCTGTTACTTCAAGCCTTTTGCATCTTTTTTATTAGTAAAATCCAATCTGAGGAAAACAATATGGAACGGATATTGAACGGATATTGGGTTTTATTTAGATTTCCCTGGCTGGTGAATCTGCCCTCCAGCTTACAGCCCATGTTCTGCAAAGACGTAAGCATGCACTTAACTGCCCACACTGTGAGCAGTCCTGGATTGTTTGCTGTAGTGGGGCCTGACCTGTCCGTTATTCAGACCTGAGGAATGGCTGGAATTTAAGTTCCCTATCTGAGTGCCAAAGATTGTACCTTTCGGCCCAGCCCTGAGGAAAGGGTGGGTGTGACAGCTTCTCCAGTACTGACACATCTGAGAAGAAAACTGAATCACTACCTAGCAATTTAGGATTGGCTCATCTCATCTCCCCAGATAGGCACTTTTTACCTTGAGCATGCCCACAACACGCAAATATGAGCACATTCATGACAGAGTACCCAGCAGCCTTGCTGGTCCTGAAATCACCCTTCTAAACATTCCTTGGGCACCCATCTCCCATTTATGTTCTTGATTAGGAGCCTATCTGTACATGAGGATGCACAACTCTCTTGTAAATTGCCAACCTAAGCTGCTATTTTTCCAAGTGGAAAACACTATTTACTTTTTCCTAAGCAAGGTGGCTTTCATAAAAGTAAAATGGAGCCTCTGTTTAGAGTATCCATAAAAGCACATATAGCACATAATAAAAAAGCACATAATAAAAGAAAATCAATATGAGCCTTTTGACAGCTGAAATAAGATGCTCCATAATGTTGTGCCAGTCTCAGAGCATTGTGCACTTCACTGTGTATGCCTTTGTACTTCTCTATTTAAATCACTTGCAGTTTTGTCCTTTTTTGCCAACATTGCATATGCCTTCAGACTGTCTTTTTAAAAATGGCTAAGAAGTCAAAATCAGTGGTTGTATCATACTTAATTAGCTGGTGTTCAATTAGATTGGCAGGGAGTGTATTTGGGCTGTATCCTGAAAAACAAAACAAAAAACAAAAAAACCCCACCAAATGTATCACTTTTCATTGAGGGTTGTGTGGTGTGCTGCTTACAAGTATAAACAGTATCTTTGCAAGGAAGAATACTTTGGCAAGATTTGGAGGTTGTTTAGAAGGAACAAAAGCTGTTCGAGATCTACTGTATTTAGTAATGTTCTCCTGTCCAAATCTCTCCAAATGGGTTTTTTAATTTGAAGCAGACACATGCCAGATGTGTCATCATGATGCTTAATGCACTACTGGAAGGCATTCTGATACTACGGTGATAAGCAAGGTTTAGGAGCCTATATAGAAGAGAACAATGGTTCGGCTGGATGAGCTGCTGGAAGGATTAATATTGGACAAAATTGGGGGGGGGGAGGGTTGAGTGTTTACAGACAATAAAGGAGCAATCATTCCATGTATTAAGTATTTGAGAGTTGTGCAAAATGCAACTGTTTGCAATATCGACTGGTGAAGAAAAATACCATGGAACATTCAAACAGGAGGTGGGTAGGCGTGTTCCACTAGTGCTCAGTGCATGCGTGTTGTTTGTTTATGCAACCCTGATCCAAACAAGAGATCACATCTCTGACCTTGTTCAGTCTGCTTTGCATGGCTGAAGCAGTGCAAAGCAGTAGGAAAGTTACCTTTCAAGGAGCATCTGAAGATTCCCCTGACATAGGAGAAGCCTAAAGTGGTGCAAAGCTGGGTAAAGTGAGGGGCGAGGCATGTAAGGGGAAGCCCGGCCAATTCTCATCTGGTGGAGTGCTCCCTCTGCTTAAAGCAGCCCAAACAGCCCCCAATGATCCCTGGCTCAGAGGAGTAGAAAGGTGACTTAGAATATGTTGAGCAGAGCTGAGAATGTGGTCATTTTGTGTATGGGAAAAGTAACACCTACTGTGTTATTTTACTTTTTGGTTTTCCCCTCCCCACTGAGTCAAAAAAGAACACTAACACAGGGCTTGGACCAGGAGGAAGCAATGCTTCTTAGTACATGCTACCAAAAGAAATCCCACATGCAACTGGATCCCAGTATAAAAAGCATACTTAAAATGCTATATAAAGTAATACAGTATGTTGATGGGTTTTATTTTAAGCTTGTGATATGCATATTGGTATAGACACTGAAATACTACTCCCATATGTTAATAGGCTTGCAGATCTCTAGCCTCCAGTTTCTGAAATGTTGCTAAGGAACAGATGCACTTCCTGGGTGAGTTATATTTCTGCTAATGTTTACAAAGAAAAGCATTTCATTTTTTTTGCATATTTGACCTTCACGCACTGAAGGTCATTTTAATGCTAGAACATCAGCACTGATCCATAGGGTGAGCTAGAAATGGTGTGGATCACCATTCTGAATATGTTCCAGAGGACGTTATTCAGGTGCTACATGCCCTCTGGGACATTCAGTCTCCTCATATAGAACATTTTTCCCATTATGTTAAATAAATGCATACACTTCTAATAAAAGTAGTATAATTTTGACAAAAATTGAATAAGCCACTCAGAAATAACATTTAAAAAACTTTTTCACAGAGCAACATTCCGTGCTGGATACTGCCAGTTCTAAACTTTGTCTCCTGGACATTACTGTCCGTTATATGCCCTCACCTTTTGCTTGAGATACATATTAATCTTGCTGCAATCCATCATCTAACCAGGGAAGCTTGCAACTCTGTCTCAGGTAATGAATTAATGAGACTAATCAGTGTCTTGTGGGGAGGGCAAGTTATTTCCGCTCCTGTTAACACCATAACAGTGTCACCCTAGGGTGTCGACCGCATTCTCATCAACAAGATGAATGAAGCACAAGAGGGGGGCACCGCAGAAGAAAAAGTTCTGGCAACTGGTCAGTTTCCCAGTTGTTGAACCCTGTGTGTACAGAGGGAATTGTATAACACTCAGATTTTTTTCATTTATATATCATCAGTTATCTTTACATAGTAGGACTTATCCGGCATAGCTGCCCTTTATCCAGATTAAGCTGCTACTATAATGCTCTGACTGATAGAACAAGAATGCGAATCTCATGTAGGTAGTCCTTATTTAAAACTGATGACCAAGGTAATTGGGAAAACAAAAATCATATGGTATGCCTTTTATCAGGAAACTGTCTTATTATTACTGAGCATATTAAAAGGATTAGAATTAAGGTGTGCTGTGCACATGTGGAACACCTGTGATAAACACTCCTAAAAATAATTCGGCAGCACACAGTCTTTATCAGGGCATAAATTCCTCAATTAAAGCTGGCAAACTGAAGGTTTATCAAAGTGGTGATCATTTTTTCTTCACAGCTCACATTGTTTAAATATTGAGATTTGCTGGAATTCTTTTCATTCAGGTGCAAAAATCTAAGGTTTTGGTGATTTATTTTCTGCCAAGTTATTCCACTGTTAGCTATTCATCAGACATTTCACAGGTAACTAGAGAGAAAATGCAAAGCAATTCACTGGAGGAAAGAGAGCCAGTTTCCAGCATCCCTTTGTGATAAGTAATCTTTCCTGAGCTCATTCTCCTATAAAATGAGGCTTGTGATCGATCCCTGAAGTTTCTTGAGGTTCTGAGATTGACTGGACTCTTCACAGTAGAGTAGTCTAAGCTCTGCTCTAAAATTAGTCAGCAGCACTAACAAGCCTTCATCTGTTCCCTCGCTGCATGCTTGAAAGAGCCATAGATAATGAGGGAATACATTTTTTGCCAAAGGCTGACCTTCTGGAATAAAATAATCCAAGAGAAGTTTGGGTTTGGTACACAAACATGGCCTGTACTAGTATAATGAAAAGTCACAAATTAAGCAGTTCAGATGGGTACTTCAGGGATATAAATATAGCAACAAATAAATAAATCAAGTTACAGCTCATCCATACTGGGTTTGTAACTGAGAATTGTGACTTGTGCCTCTCAACTACTGTACTGTACTTTAATTTTAGGTGCAGTGCTGATTTCTCGGGGTAATAGATTTATCCACAGTCTCAAGTTCTGTGCATGATAATGCACTTGTATAATAGGGATTTGATGGAACCCCACCCTGAACCTTGTATCTTACAATTAGTGGGACACAAGTCCAAATCCAAATCCCCAGACTTTCTGGTGAGACCATTAGTAGCCCTTTATCTTTCTGACCCTCTGAAGAGTCCTTCCACCAGGGCATTTCTCAACAGGAAATTCCCTCCAGAACATTCTGCAGTCACAGTGTGAGTCAGGCAGTAGCAGGAGGAAATCAGGAAGATGTTTGTTACATTTGCCAGCTCACTCCTCCACACAGTGCTTTTCCTTGGTAAATACTAATAATCTCTTGGCAGCACACGTAGGCTCTTGGACAATAAGGATATACTGCAGGCAATCTATACTTAGAGATTTTCACTGAACACAGGGAGCTATTGTTATCTCACAGCACATTGCTTTAACTACAGAATTACATTTTCAGCCTCTAGGCATTGATTGTGTGGCAAAACACTGCATTTCTGAAGGTCCACTAACTTATTTCTACTCTTGCCAACTTACCTGCCCATCAAAATCTTAATATCCATGTATGTACAAATGGGGCCATTAATTCAAATTTTACTGCCCTTACAACTAGTGGAAAAATGCACTGAGCAAAAATACAGTGCCATTTTACCCCATGGTTGCCATGAGAATAGTTAGGGTGACCAGATGTCCTGATTTTATAGGGACAGTCTCAAAATTTGGGACTTTGTCTTTTATAGGTACCTATTACCCCTCCCCACACACACACACACACACACACACACTCCCTGTTCCAATTTTTCACCCTTGCTATCAGGTCACCCTAACAGTAGTCCACCCTATCATCTATGTTACTCTCTACCAATACTGCTTGGTTCTACTTTTAAATGAGCAAAGGAAAGGACAGAAACTTTCTCTCTCCTCCTTGGTCCAATTCAATGCATTGTAAGGAGGCTTTTTTCCCTTAAAATGAAAGTTGTCATATTCCTTTTGGGTCTGATCCAAAGCCCACTAAAGTCAATGGAAATCTTCCATTTGACTGCGGTAGGCTTTGACTCAGATCCCTAGTGAGTACTAACAAAAAGGATCCAGCAGTTAGAAATGGAAAGGTATCCTAGGCATTTTCTCCTTTATCACAGTAAAGTTAACTGATATTTAACTGAATAGATAGTGAACTCTATGATATGGATGGGTTTACTTGTAAGAATACTAAACAAAACTGAAAACTTTTATATCAGGGGAGTAGCGTGTTAGTCTGTACCCACAAAAACAATGAGGAGTCCGGTGGCACCTTAAAGGCTAACACATTTATTTGGGCATAAGCTTCATGGGTAAAAAAACCCATTTCTTCAGATGCATGGAGTGAAAATTACAGATGTAGCTTGCTTTACAGGCATAAATGTGATATATGTCATTATGTGCCAGCAAAGCCCTTCTGCCATGTACATTAGCCAAACCGGACAGTCTCTACATAAAGGAATAAGTGGACACAAATCAGACATCAGGAATGGTGACATACAAAAGCCAGTAGAACACTTCAATCTCCCTGGACATTCTATAACAGATTTAAAAGTAGCTCTACTTAAAAAAAAAAACTTCAAAAACAGACTTCAAAGAGAAACTGCGGAGCTACAATTCATTTGCAAATTTAACACCATTAATTTGGGCTTGAATAGGGACTGGGAGTCGCTGGCTCATAACAAAACCATTTTCCCTCTCTTGGTATTGACACTTTCTCATCAATTACTGGGAGTGGACCACATCCACCCTGACTGAATTGGCAACACTGGTTCTCCATTTATAGGGTAACTCCCTTCTCTTCTTTTGTCAGTATATTTATACCTGCATCTGTAATTTTCACTCCATGCATCTGAAGAAATGCATCTTTAAGGTGCCACGGAACTCCCTGTTGAAAAGTTTTATAAATTTCACTAATGCTAAGCTCCAAATATCACCTCCAAATCTGAATTTTGGATATGTGTCAAGAAATATTTGCAGACTTACTTGGAAAATATATTAATTTTTTTCAGGTTAGGAATACTAACATAGGTAAATCAATGATAGGATCTGACTCCCGTGTGTTCAGCAGGGAAAGAGTCAAGTAAGCTAAACCACCTTTGGGAGAATCAAGTCATAACATCTAAGGAAGCAGAACTGGACTGTACAACTTTTTGATCTTATAGTTAGGACCCTGAGTATTGAGCAAAACCACAAAAAGATCCTTCAGCAGAGACAAAAAGTAAGAGAATTACCAACTCTTGCTCCCTTGGACTGATGACAGTCTCTCAGCCATTTCCACTCCATGGAGCTCCAGCCACGACTTCTGGTGCTCCCCTGGGTAGAAAACCTCGAGAGAGAGCGAGAGTGCAGCAATCCCACTGCCTGCCTAGGGTAAAACACCCTAGGCACTGCAGGCCAGGCTTGAAAAGTTATGTCTCACTGTAGAATCTTTGGTGAATCTGAACCATGAACTGTTTTTCTTTCCAATTTGGTAAAGAAAATACAATCTGTATTTAACAGCTGATATTATCACCATCCAAAACTTGTTTGCTTCTCTGAAGGAGTCATCCTCTTTCCATGAGAGGGATTTGCTGTACCACACAGAACCAAATTAATCGTGTACTTTCTGATCACGCTGGGATAAAGAATCACATTGTATGTCCACGCAACAAATTCTTCAGTGAAATAAATTCTTCAGACAACTGATTATCCAGCATCACAGAGAAGTGACAGTGGGATCCATTAACCCGAAACCATCAATCTGGAGTATTGCAAAGATCATTGTGAGGATCTGGCTGATTGCATGGGAAATTAATCTAAAAGTTTTATCTTATGCTGTTTGGTAGAAGTTTATGAGGCTATTTCTGAGGAGTAGATACCCATGTACTTCTTACATTGGTTGGTGCAGAATGCCAAAACATCTTTGCACATCTTCCAGGGGGCAGAAGGGGGAGGCTAGGAGAATTGTATGGTGTAAAACACCAGAGCAACTGACGATAAAATGTTTCTGGTTTAGTAACAGGGTCTGATCCAGCTCCCAATTAAGTCATTGCAAGTTTTTTCCACTGACTTTAATAGGAACTGGTTCAGGTCATTAATCTTTAACCAAAAATAGAGGAAAAGGATCATCTTGTGGTTAAGGCACTGGACTGGGACTTAGATATGGGTTCAGCTCCTGGTTCTACCACAGGCTGCATGTTTGTCGAGTTAGCTGGTGCCTAATGCCAAACCCATTCAAGCCTACAGCGGAAGTGCTACTCCAGTGTCCCAGACTGTATAGACCACTTTCCAGTCTGGGACTCTAAAGCAGAATTTAGCTGAATGTGAGGGTATGATTACTGAAGCACTGCACAAAAGTATATATGCTCGTTAGGTGAAGCGAAGTGAACTGGTTTTAGTCTTCCCTTCCTTTCTTTTTTTCCCCCCCATCCCAGTTCACCCCCTTTCAGCATCTCTATCATACCCTAGGGTCAGAACCCACTTACCCAGTACAGTTCCCTCTAGAGTCATTCTCTGCATTTTAATCTAGCTTCTAAATTTAAATGGGTCAACTTTGAGGTTTAAGACACGGCTCATTGTAAGGATGACAGAATCTGTCCCTCGGTGATCATACACAGGTGTGTTGGCAACATTTACCTCAGCAGTTGTTAAGATGTCTTACTGAACGGAGAACAGTGGGCTTCACCACTAGACTGACAGTGATGACCTTTTTAAAAAAAATCAGATTCTTTTATGGATGCTTCTCACTAACTCAAGGGTCAGAGTAAGAAAAAGCTAATTGAAACTGGCAATATCTGGATGAGCCTGAATCCAAGTACATGTGAAGATAATGTTGGTTGGTAATGATTGCCGTGGGCTACATTTTGCTGCCCTTAAGCATGTTGATGTCTCACTCAGGCCGAACCATTGAAATCAATGGGACAACTCACAAAATAAGGTACTAAACATGACTAAGGATTGCAGAATCTGAGTCAGACGGAAAGCTTTATGAAGCCTTTTGCCATTGGTGGAATACCCCTAGACATACCCAGTACCCAAAATGGTTCACAACAAGGGATTTGCTCTTTCCACGATTTGACATTACAGGCTCGGGTGTAAATTAAAATTAAAGTGAATATTTATCATCCAGCTGCATAATAAACAATGACTGAAGTAGATTGAAACATAAGTGGGAACTCTCACCACACTAATCCAGGAGGAGACACTGTGGGAAGTACAGTTTACACAGAACTCGGAGAAGAGGTACAAAGGGAGAAGGTCTCCTTCACCTTTAAACTGACGACGAGGAGCCATGGTCTTGCCTCTCTCCCAAAGTAGGTAGATCTATTATTGATCCTTCTGGGTGGCACTCGATTAGCAAAATGATTTTTAAACACTGTTCCTTATAAATGTAGCATATAGGACTACTAAAGAATAAAGTAAAGACACTGACAGTCTGAGGTGGATGGTTTTGTCACATCTTGAATCTTTTAATGATCTCTATTTTGAAAGGTACTAATTTGCAGCATACAATGTATCCATTTTCTGCAGGCTAAGATATAATATGTTCTGTTATATCAAGTGTATATTGTACCTTTTTATCCTCCAATTCAAATATTTGAAACAAAGCACGCATCATTTCTGAGTATTATGTTGAATTCATCTATTCGGTTCATTTAAAGGAAAGCCTCAAAACCACTTCAAAATTTACAATGGAATATTTTCCAAGTGAGTTACAAACTTGATTATTTCTACTTTAGAGAGAGAGGGGGCTTTGTATGTCATATTGGAAATAAATCATCTTTGTATGGAGTAAACCTTGAATATTTTCATTTTTCCAAATTATGTCTCTTAGCTATGGGTAAATTCATAGCAGTTTACTTGAAAACTCATTGGCAACCAACTCTTATTCCAAAGAACTGCATGTTTTCATGATAGATGTGCAAGAATCTATAAAATGAACAAGCAACAAAAATGTTGCTTTTATTTTATTTTATTTATACTGGCATTAGAAAAGGTTCAGAAAAGGGCAACTAAAATGATTCGGGGTTTGGAACGGGTCCCATATGAGGAGAGATTAAAGAGGCTAGGACTTTTCAGCTCGGAAAAGAGGAGACTAAGGGGGGGATATGATACAGGTATATAAAATCATGAGTGGTGTGGAGAAAGTGAATAAGGAAAAGTTATTTACTTGTTCCCATAATATAAGAACTAGGGGCCACCAAATGAAATTAATGGGTAGCAGGTTTAAAAAAAATAAAAGAAAGTTCTTCTTCACTCAGTGCACAGTCAACCTGTGGAACTCCTTGCCTGAGGAGGTTGTGAAGCCTAGGACTATAAGAGGGTTTAAAAGAGAACTGGATAAATTCATGGAGGTTAAGTCCATTAGTGGCTATTAGCAAGGATGGGTAAGGAATGGTGTCCCTAGCCTCTGTTTGTCAGAGGGTGGAGATGGATGGCAGCAGAGAGATCACTTGATCATTACCTGTTAGGTTCACTCCCTCTGGAGCACCTGGCATTAGTCACTGTTGGTAGGATACTGGGCTGGATGGACCTTTGGTCTGACCCAGTATGGCCGTTCTTATGTGTTGCTTTTCTTTAGAACTGAGCAATCTGATTATTTTAAAAATAAATCATTACTTTTTTTCAGCCTGCCACATTCTGCAGGCAACAAAGAATATCAGAATTGCAAGTTGCTATAATCACCAGAAATGGGAAACTGGAGTTGATAAGCTTGGTTTCCCACATAATCATTTCAGCTGAGTTGGTGACAGCTGAAATCAGATTCCTGTGATGAACAGATGTGTCTTTAAATGGCAGAATCCCCCCTCCAGATTCCCACTGCAGGTAGATTTAAGTGAAAAATAAAAGTAATTTAAAGATCTAATTAATTCAGCTCTTGAACACTAACCATACTACATCATTTTCTTTGCCATCTTTGGTAATATGTTTAGAGGAGAAAGGGTTTTAGGTTGAGAAAACAGTGTGTTACACCCAGGCATCATTTTGAAGGACAGCTTGCTTCCCCTCTGTCTGAAATATCATAGCTGGCTTTGCTTTTTATTAACAACTATGCTTATTTGTTGAGCTATTGTACAAGAGTGACGAGGAGGTCTTGGACTTGTCAATCGACTAGAGGGCTGAGTACTCCTAATCAAGAAGCTAAAAGAAATTATTGCTTGTATTTTCCCCCCATGCTTCTCTACAGCTAGGAGAGCTGAGAAGAGAAATTCCATGCTGCAGCAGAGCGGAGACTGTATGATTTATGTATGATTATCTCTTCATCTTAGGAAGCACGGATTAGTTTTGCCTAGATTAAATACAGAGGAGCACTCCAGAGGGGATGGTCATGGGAATAAGAGTTTGTAACTCTGGGAACAACAGGGATGCTGAGGTGGGGTGAATTAAAGACAGAGAGAGGAGGGACTAGAGACATTTTCCTTCTTCGAGAAGGATTTCTCAGGTAGGAATGGCAAAGAGTCCTGTGGTACCCTATAGACTAACAGACGTATTGGAGCATAAGCTTTTGTGGATGAATACCCACTTCATCAGGTAGGAATGTAGGGAGAATGCTCCTGTTCAGGTTGTGAGGAGACTGAGGACAGGATATGTGATTTAAGCAATAAGAGTATCTGGGCCAAAACAAATCTGTGTCTCTCTTATCCTATTATCCCAACCTTATGGGTTAGATTTACCATTAATCTTGAGTAAAGAGCAGCACAGAGTTGCACTGTCCCCATAAAAAATGAGGGACAAAACCGATACTCAGACAGTCACAATTCAGTTCCTGGTCTCCCTCCTCCCTTGCTCCAGCAGGAAGTAATCTGCACCAGCCCTGTATCAGCAGCAGCTCATTTCCCCCTCTCTGATGTCTTGGTCACATTGGCCAGCTGGTTGGCATGGGGGAGACGAGATAGAGTCAAGGCTCCACTCACTTACCATCCCTGACCTTTCATTCCGTGCCCAGCTGCACAGAAAGCAGAGTAGCAGCCCCAGAAGACTGCTCTCCTCATTGCTCCATAGCCCTCAAAGCAGGTAGCCCAGGCAGGGGAATAAGGGCCATTTTAAGCCTCATTACTCTACGTGGAGCATAGAGTAAAGCACAATCTTGACCTTTGTGATTTAGCCTAGTATGATTTTCTCCCTCATCAGAAAGAGGCCCGACTGCAGGGGAGCTCTGGAAACAAACCAAAAAACAGGAAGTGAAGTGACCCAAAAAGAAAAAACACAAACAACTTAAGAGGCTGCACTGGGAGGCAAGAGCTTAGGAAACCCACTTCTACTGCTACTTGGGCAGGCCATCCCTCCCCAATCTAAACAGAACAGAAGAGAGCGTTCTAAACCTTTAAGGGGGCTTATCACACCCTACCAAAGTTCACCCAGCCATAACAGCTGTTCACCCCAGACTGTTCTCTGCCTTCCTCTGCAAGGGATATGTTGAGTGCTCCTCATTCTATCTAAGAACTGGAGCTAGGGGGCTGAGCTCTCACTGTGGTCCACATGTTCTCCAAAACTTCTATTAGGCAAGGGCCCCTCCTTATTTAAGTCATTTATTTTTGTCTGGTAAAGAGATATTGTGTATGTGATTTGGCTTTGAAGTGATGGGAAGTTTTAAGATTTGGTTGTTATGATTTCCCAGGTGGTTTCCATTCACCTAATATTTGTACTCGTTGTGTATAGGATATAATTGTCCCTCTGAGTGTGTAGTGTCAGCTATTGTCCACTAACGGCCCAGCATTACTCGCTCTCAAGATTATGAGAGCTGGTTTGCACCCTAATAAAATAATACTAATTAATAATAATAAATACTTAATTTGTATGTAGCATCTTTCATCCATAAATGTGAAAGCATTTAGCAAAATAGTAAATAGAGACACAGAGAAGCAAAGTGACTTGCTCAAGGTCACCCAGCAGGCTAGTGGCAGAACTGGAAAAGAAGTAAGATCTTCCCAGTCCCAATGAGAGCTCTACCCACTGAGTAACACTGCTTCTCTTAAGGTCCCATCCCAAAGAAATTAATGAGAGTTTTGCCACTGACTTAAATGGAAGCAGGATTGGGCCCTCAGTGAAGGACTTCTTGCCCAAGACGAACACTTCTTTTCCTCTTCGGCCTTTTTCATCTGGGAGACCATTTCAAACCGTAACCAAATAAATGTTTAAAATAAAGTTCAAGGTAAATTCTAACATCTGATCACATTCAAAGGATCTGTTTATTATTATTGGCTATGATCCTATACATGCCTCTGGTAGGAGATGGCTTCTGTGTTAGATTGGAATGAGCTATTTGTTCCTCATTACAAAAGTCTTGTAACATGAGAACTGTAGCTTATTTTCTCTGAAACGAAGAAACACAGCACATATACCAGCAGAGACTGCATGCACTCCTCTCCAAGAGCTACTGAGCATTATAATTTAGGAATGCAGCACTGCCATCTGGGGGATGAAAAAACCAATAAGTACAATCAGAGCCCAGCTACAGGGGAAAAAAAAAAAAAAACAAACATGAGGGGGGCGGGGGAAAGAAAATTACCAGCCTGCAGAAGCTGGTAATGATGATATGCTTTTCTTAAAGTGTACATGAATTAACAATACCCTCTTGGATTATTGCTTACAAATAGGGTAGCATTATTTTTCACTTAGATACAGAGGTTTTACCCATTCCAAAAGCATAAGTGGGGTCTTGCCTTTTAATGTTTATATCATTTAGCAACTGGCTATATGGTGCAAACACTCCCTGTAATGAATTCTCTATAATTCCTTGAATTACAGTATTATTCCCTCTTTGCTCAGTTATACCAGTAAACAAGGGCAGAGGTGATTCACTGAACCCAGCTAATAAACTGCTCTAGAGTCCAGTCTACAGTCTTTGAAATTCATAACAAATAATAATGCAGAAATTACCATATCCCTATCTCTTGACATCCTGCTGAGCTCACTGTCACATCCTTTACATACTGCATTTATTTCACAACACGTGGCTTGGTCCTGGGAAACCTGTTGTCTTTTTTCCCCAATATAGGTCTGAGAGGCAGCCCATCTGGCTCTCTAATAAAGAAAATGACTGCACATACTAATTATTTTTCTGAATTGGATTGTACTGGGTGAAGACTGGGGATCCAGTGGTCCCTTAAAAAGAAACCTGTGCAATTTCTCAACAGCTATACACAGAAAAATTCTGCATTCCACAACTTGTTTTAGCTATTCAAATGCACACACACCCAATATGCAGTAGCAATTTTATCTGAGTTGAGGCAATGTATTCAAAGCCCCCACAAAGGCTATTGTGCCAGAACATTGGTAGTACAGCCCCTTTCTTGAATGAATTTTCAAAAAAAAAAAAAAAACCAACAACAACAAAGAACCATTATTGTGTGTCTGCCCAGTACCTAGCACAATGGGAACCCTACTAGGTTTATGGCCATAAGTGCTATGGCAATGTACAACATAACTGTTAGATATTAATTGTAAGCATAACAAAGTAAGAGATTTTTTATCTGAATTCTCATATGACTGTTGCCTCACTGGATTTTAACCAGCATGGCAATGTTGTGACTGATCTGCTACTCACCTTTTAATTGTGGACTAGATACAAATGTCTGTCTTCTACATTAAGCCCCCACAAATTTTACACCATCTATTATTTTAAAGCGTCTGCCCATCGTACCTTGGCTGCTGATTCCACTAGTATCACAATAGTACATTGTCTAGAGGTACCTGGAGCACCCCAAAAAGTAGTATCTCAAAGGGAATAAGAGATAGTACTGCTTTTGCAGGTGTTGATTTAGTGCTCTTGAAGCTATAAGTGGCTCATGATAAAGTAGGATGAACTACTGGAAGATTTAAAAATTATAACACTACTTTATAAAAACTAACAAACAACCATAGGTGGATATATGTACTAGCATGACTGAGGGTCAAATCCAGACTCAGACCCCCAAGTAGCTCCTAATCATTCTAGTCTCTAATGAATGTATGTCCCCATCAGAGTTCAGAAGAACAAGCAATCATTTAGCCCATCAAAGTGTTCCCTAAGTGTTTGGAGGGTACCTCTGGCTGGTAGAGGAAGCTATTTGCCAGTTACCCGAGGGCATCAAAACTAGCACACTGTTTGTCACAAGCAACATATTTGCTGCTCTAGAAGGGCCAGGTTTGGAGCAGCAGCAGGAGGTCAGGATTTAGCTGCCTTAGATATGTGTAAAAGCTACTGTATTCCTGGGGGCTGCCTACCCTATGGCTGCCTTTATACGCTTTTATGAGTACCAAATCCAGCCACATTGTAAGACATTTAAAAAAAATAGTTTCTGAACAGCAGGAATCCTAGTTTTCTGTGATAAAACCCCAAAATTCTGATTAAAAAAACCCATAAAAGTCTGTGTGCAATGATTAAAATGAAACACTGAACTCTAGTTTCCCTAGTCACAATATATATAGGTATCAGTAGAACACAATGTTTTATTGCTATACAGTGGAATCCCATTCATCTGAGCCTCCACCATCCGGCTCTCCATATTACCCGAACCACCAGCCACTTGGGGCTGAAAGTAGCAGGGCTCAGGTGGTCAGCCCCAGGCAGCTAGGGCTCGGGTTGCCACGGACATGTGGGGCTGACCATCTAAACCCTTTGGCACAGGACTGATGGCCCAAGCACCCCCCCCCCCGCCATCTGAAAATAGGGATAGGAAGCTTTTTGCCAATTCTACTGGTTATCCCAGTTTGGTTATCCGATCTGGTCCCGGTCCAAATTAGATCAGATAAATGGGGTTCCAAGGTCAATTTAAAACGCATTCAAAAATCAACCATAAGAGGGTGAAGTTGTGCACACTGAATAAGTGACACTGGTAGTTTCAGTAAAATTTAGTTAATATTTAAGAAGAGCTCTAGAGGTGATCCTGGCAATTACAGACCGGTAAGTCTAACATCAGTACCGGGCAAATTAGTTGAAACAATAGTAAAGAACAAAATTGTCAGACACATAGAACAACATAAATTGTTGCGCAAAAAAGTCAACGTGGTTTCTAGAAAGGGACATCATGTCTTACTAATCTATTAGAGTTCTTTGAGGGGGTCAACAAACATGTGGACATGGGGGATCCAGTGGACATAGTGTACTTAGCTTTCCAGAAAGCCTTTGACAAGATCCCTCACCAAAGGCTCTTACATAAATGAAGTTGTCATGGGATAAGAGGGAAGAGCCTTTCATGTACTGAGAACTGGTTAAAAGACAGGGAATAAAGGGTAGGAATAAATGGTAAATTTTCAGAATGGAGAGGGGTAACTAGTGGTGTTCCCCAAGGGTCAGTCCTAGCACCAATCCTATTCAACTTATTCATAAATGATCTGGAGAAAGGAGTAAACAGTGAGGTGGCAAAATTTGCAGATGATACTAAACTACTCAAGATAGTCAAGACCAAAGCAGACTGTGAAGAACTTCAAAAAGATCTCACAAAACTAAGTGATTGGGCAATAAAATGGCAAATGAAATTTAATGTGGATAAATGTAAAGTAATGCACATTGGAAAAAATAACCCCAACTATACATACAATATGATGGGGGCTAATTTAGCTACAACTCATCAGGAGAAAGATACTGGAGTCATCGTGGATAGTTCTCTGAAGACGTCTACGCAGTGTGCAGCGGCAGTCAAAAAAGCAAATGGGATGTTAGGAATCATTAAAAAAGGGATAGAGAATAAGACGGAGAATATCTTATTGCCCTTATATAAATCCATGGTACGCCCACATCTTGAATATTGCATACAGATATGGTTCCCTCCTCTCAAAAAAAGATATACTGGCATTAGAAAAGATTCAGAAAAGGGCACCTAAAACAATTAGGGGTTTGGAAAGGGTCCCATATGAGGAGAGATTAAAGAGGCTAGGACTTTTCAGCTTGGAAAAGAAGAGACTAAGGGGGGATATGACACAGTTATATAAAATCATGAGTGGTGTAGAGAAAGTGAATAAGGAAAAGTTATTTACTTGTTCCCATAATATAAGAACTAGGGGCCACCAAATGAAATTAATGGGTAGCTGGTTTAACACAAATAAAAGGAAGTTCTTCTTCACTCAGTGCACAGTCAACCTGTGGAACTCCTTGCCTGAGGAGGTTGTGAAGGCTAGGACTATAAGAGGGTTTAGAAGAGAACTGGATAAATTCATGGAGGTTAAGTCCATTCATGGCTATTAGCCAGGATGGGTAAGGAATAGTGTCCCTAGCCTCTGTTTGTTAGAGAGCGGAGCTGGATGGCAGCAGAGAGATCACTTGATCATTACCTATTCGGTTCACTCCCTCTGGGGCACCTGGCATTGACCACTGTCGGTAGACAGGATACTGGGCTGGATGGACCTTAGGTCTGACCCAGTATGGCCATTCTTATGTTAATAGTTAATATATGTTTTTTATTTTTTCACAAAATGTAAAGACTAAAGATTCTCTGTAAAAACACAAATTCCATGTTTTTCCATGGGAATCAGATTTCTGGGATCCCTGCTAAACAGCAACCGATAATATTCTGGGATCTTTAATCAATTTATTACTGAGCAATAATATGTAAGTGCAGAGACCACCAAACACACACTCAGTTTTGGACATATGTTCATAATTTTAGCTGAATCAACCAAATTTCCTTTCGTGCACAATAAAGCAGGTTTTGACCACTGACTTCACAGGTGACAAGCTAGTGCCTATGGAATTAATATTAATTCTTTACGAACTACTTCATGCTTTTCTCTTGAAGATTTCAAAGCACTTACAAACTCAAGAAGAAGGAAGCTGAGATTTTCAAAGCTGCCTAGAGGCTTTGGTCACCCAAATCCCATTAATTATAATGGGAAACTGGACGTTCAACTCCCCAAGGTGGCTTTGAAAACTTCAGCTGGATGGTATTGCTAGTAAAGCACAGAACTGGGAGTCGTTAAGAGCTGATGTAAAGACCTGCACAAAGGAAGCCATTTGCTGTGCATAACAAGAAGTTTTATTGGTCCTACAAAACCCAGGAACTTGGCAACATAATATAGAGCATCCTCTACTGGTACCTTGCCTATTAACTATTTATATATACACAGACATCTCTTGTAACAGGAGTCAAGGGATCTCTCTCTCTGCAGGCCAGCTTCTCTGGTCCACTAGGGCCACTTTGCACCACATGGCCTTAAAGTAGTCAGAGATGGCCAGTGGAAAATTCCCCCTGTGCAAGGGAAATCTCAGCCAGCATAAGTCTGGTGGAGGCAACGTAAGGGGAATGAGCGTGTGTGTCACAGGGGGTTCCAGGGGAGGGGAGTAGGCTGAACAAGGAAAGGAGCTGCTACTCCTAATCCTCCCCTGGTGAAAGGCTTATGTGCAGATTTAACTGGCAGAGGAGTTGGATGGTTCTGAATCAGGAGGCAGCCACTGACTTCCTCTCTTTACTACATCTGGGTGTAGCTTGGCCATAGGGAATCCTGTCTTCTTTTCTTCTTACACTTTTGAACGAGGTTCTATTCATGTCTTCTGTGCCAAATTAGGCAAATCAATTAAGTTCTACAGTATGTACTCCAGTTTTCCTAGGTGTAAAACAGGATAATGGTACTTCCTGATCTCAAAGGGATTTTTTGACATTTAGCTTAGTGTTTATAAAGTGCTTTGAGATCCTCAGATGTCAGATGCTATGTAAGTGCAAATGATAATATGAAAACTACATGGAGGGACCACTTTATCCACCACACTTTGTCCTGAAATGCACTGCAGCAAGTTCTTAAGTGTGCCTACAACCGTTTAATGTAGAAAATGAAAAATACCATCTTCAACTTAAACTGCAGGCATCAACCTATCTAGTCATCAATTAAATGCAACAGTCTAATGTTTTCTGCTGTGTGGGAACAAGAGAGCCAAAGGACCAGAAATACTGGCCAAACAATCATAAATCACGGAAGGAGGGGAAATGAGGCTAGTTTGTATGTCCCCCTTTTCCGCTGAGGTGGCATACTCCCTTCTACAAAATATGCATTTGAAGCACTAGGGGGAAATGGTGCTGTGACTAGCCAAAGACAGATGAAGCCATTCAACAGCTGTAAGCATCAGCAGTGGAAGAATTGTTGGTTAACACAGACATCAGTTTTTCCTCATTCCAGCATTAATTTTCATTCCACAATTTCCAGCCCCCTCCAAAGGGGTAAGAGTATTCAAGCAACCAATGGGAGCACACCTCATTGGACTGTTAATTGCAGAGGGGAAGGCACTTTCCCCCAGTGACCTGGTTTGAATGGGATTCTTTCTGGATCCTCAGGCGCTAAGATACTGGCAGCCCACACTGGCTGCACCTCCTCCCAGCTACTACTCTTTCACTTAAAGGGAGAATTGTTTGGGTTCCATCCTAAGTCTCTCTTAGGGGACTATCAATTTAGTTCCTAAAGGCCAAACGAAAATTCCAGCAACTGTCCTCTTCTCTGCTCTGGCCCAAATTTTAGGGATTTGTTGGTTTATGGGAAGTCAGTGCTAGGGAAAATGCTTAATCAAAAATGTGAGCCTGACCTTTTGATGTGAATAGCTTTTCATAGAGTATAACGCCTAGAGGGACTTAAAATATGTGGTCTAACTTCCTGCACATCACAGGCCATAAATTTCACCCAAATGTAGGTCTGAGCTTGGTCTGATCTCCTCTGCCAAAGTGGTCCATGATCTGGCAGTCCGGCTGCCACAAATGCTCCACCCAGCACTTCAGAGCTTTACTCTGAGAGTCTTTGCAGCTCCATTGCTACCGTGGGGCATAGGCATCTCCAGTGGCTCAAGATGATGAGCTGGTCTTATGAGATAAATAAGTACTAATTCCATTTAGTGTCTTGTAGACTTGTCCTGATGGACTACGCCACCCGCTTCCCCGAGGCCGTCCCTTTAAGAAGTATCACCGCCCACACTATCGCTGTGGAGCTCGTGAAGATCTTCGCAAGGGTGGGCCTCCCACGGGAGATACTCACTGATTAAGGGACCAACTTCACGTCTAAGCTGTTCCGTCAGGTATGTGCCTTATTGGGGATTAAGAAATTGCAGACCTCGGTCTACCATCCCCAGACTGACGGATTGGTCGAACAGTTTAACCGGACCCTGAAGGGAATGTTGCGGCGTTTTCCCATCCAGGACCTCCGCCAGTGGGACCAGCTGCTCCCTCCTTTACTACTGGCAATTCGAGAAGTCCCACAGGCATCCACGAAGTTCTCCCCGTTCGAGCTCCTCTATGGGCGGTGACCCCGCGGGGTGTTGGACCTCTTGAGGGAGACTTGGGAACACAACCCATCCGCAACACTGGGTCTCTTGCAATATGTCTTACAACTGCAGGGGCGGCTGGTGCGGGCAGGTGAGCTCGCGAGGGAGAACTTAAACACAGCCCAAAGAGCCCAGGAGCAGCACTACAATCGGGGTGCCCAGGCTCGATCATTTGGGCCAGGGGACCGAGTATTCCTCCTGCTCCTCTCGGAGGAACCAAAGCTTTTTGCCCGCTGGCAGGGTCCGTATGAGGTCCTCCGCCAGGTAGGGCCGGTCACCTACGAGATTCGGCAACCTGGTCGCCGTAAGGAAAAACAGATTTATCATGTAAACCTCTTAAAACCCTGGCAGGACCGGGAAGGGCTCCTAGTTGCCCCATATCCCCCCGAACCGGACCTGGAGCCCCATCCACCCAAGGAGGCAGATAATGGTGAGCCCCAGCTAGCAGAGACACTCACAGTCGAGCAGCAAGAACAGGCACTCTGCTTAGTAAGGGCATTCCCCAAGACTTTCACCACAAAACCTGGGTGGACTACGCTCACCTACCATGTGATCCAGACGGAACTCGGGGTGGTGGTCCGAGAGACAACCCGGCCATTGCCTAGGCGAATGTGGGAGGCCGTAGAGGAGGAAGTCCAGGCGATGTTGGATCTGGGTGTTATTGAGCGCTCCCAGAGCGAGTGGCGGAGCCCCGTCGCCCTCGTACCAAAGCCAGATGGGAGCCGGCAGTTTCGCATTGACTTCCGGAGGGTTAACGCCATTTCAAAATTTGACGCCTATCCGATGCCCCGCATCGATGAGCTTCTTGACCGGCTCAGGGAGGCCTGCTATATCACCACTTTAGATCTCACCAAAGGATACTGATCCCCTTGGATCCCAGGTCCAAGGAGAAGACCGCGTTTGCCACCCCTTCAGGGTTATACCATTTCACCCAGATGCCTTTCGGCCTACATGGGGCCCTGGCAACCTTCCAGCGTCTGATGGACCGGGTGTTGCAACCACACACGAAGTACGCTGCGGCCTACCTGGACGATGTGGTCATCTATGGCAATAACTGGGAGGAACATCTTAACCAAGTAGCAGCGGTCCTCCGGGATCTCCGCGCAGCCGGGCTTACGGCCAGTCCAAAAAAATGCTGAATCGGGCGGGAGGAAACCACTTACCTGGGGTACACCTTGGGCCGGGGACAGGTCCGCCCCCTCATCGGGAAAGTCCAAGCGCTCCAGGACTGTCCGGTGCCAACCACGAAGAGGCAGGTGCATCAATTCTTGGGCTTAGCTGGTTATTACCGGCGGTTTGTACCCCACTTCGCAAGCATTACGGCCCCGCTAACGGAGCTCTTGACCAAGGACAGTCCCCACCGGGTGCATTGGTCCAACGAGTGTGAGACGGCCTTTCGAACTATCAAAGAACGGCTGTGTAGCGATCCAATACTCTTCAGCCCTGACTTTCATCGTGACTTTATTGTTCAGACTGATGCCTCAGGCATAGGGCTTGGGGCGGTCCTCTCACAGGAGGTGGAAGGGGAGGAACACCCGATTGTTTACCTCAGTCGGAAGCTGTTCCCCAGAGAATGGAACTACTCCATCGTGGAGAAAGATGCCCTAGCAGTTAAGTGGGCAGTCGATGCTCTTCGCTACTACATCCTCGGGGCCCCCTTTATACTGGTTACGGATCACGCACCCCTGAAGTGGCTTAATAAGATGAAGGACAATAATGCCAGGCTGATGTGGTGGTATCTCGCTCTGCAGCCCTATGCCTTCACGATTCACCATCGGGCAGGACGAGACAACACCAATGCGGTGTTTGGTCAGCGGGCGCGGATGGCCCCCCGCTGACCGAGCGGCGGGACTTCGGCTCCCGCCACTGTCAGGGCCCTGGGCTGGAAAGCAGTGGAGTTGGGTGGGCCTGCGTTCCCCTACCCCGGCCAACCTGCCTTGGGTGGCAAAACTGTGCGCTACCAACCCGTGCTGGCGCTCCCCTGCCTGAGGGGTGCGCTACCGACCCGTGCCGGCACTCCCCTGCCTGAGGGGCGCGCTGCAGACTCCGGCCACCACACCTTTTCCCGCTAATTCCCCAGTGCCCGAAAGGTGTGACTAAGGCCCGCCAGTGGGACCATAGCTCTCCATCGCCCCCTAGGGGCTCAGAGGACCGATTGAAACCTGTCACAATGCGCTATGTTAATTTTACAGCATTTTAATTTTTTAATATCAAAATTCTATGCAGTTCCAAGTCTAAGTATATTATGTCAGCACTATTATCTTTATCAACCAAACCTGTAATCTCCTATAAAAAAATAAAAAATTACAGTCTATTTTCCATAAACCCATGTTAATTTGCATTAATTATATTACCCTCATTTAATTATCTATTAATCTGTTAGATTAGGGCCAGGATTTTGAATTTGGTCTGGAAATGGGGAGCTACTGGAAGTTGCAGAGCGCAAATGTTGTGCCCTCAGTATTGCGTACCAGTTGCAGCCTCCATGTGGTGGGTCTCCTGGAGATGAAATTTACAGAGTTTGACAATTAAACATTATCCCCTATCTGCGTGACCAAATGATATGGCTCCTTGGGATTTTTTGCAAAATAAAATGAGTTTGTCTCTGGGCTCACAGCCTGCATTTCAAGTCTCCCTCAAACACAATATAAAATGGCTGGAATGTTAGAAACAGCCTTATAATACACACAAATGCAACCTGAACTATAACAATGGATAGTTATACATGGAGAAAACAATACATACAGTGGAAAAAACCCTCCACCTTTGCCTCACCTTGAAAGGAGACAAACATTTTTTTCCCCATGGTCTAGCCTGAGGCCATTCTTCTAGTCAGACTACTGAAGAAGAGCCTCAAGCAGTGATCACATGTCCCAGGCTGCCCTGTCCAATATGTATCTCTCTTTTTTCTTTTCTTTTCTTTTTTTTTGGTAAAGGAAGGAGCTTTAACTGAAAAATGTCTGACAAGGATAAGGAACTCACTCCATGGTGGGGGCCTGGAGGAAGGAACCAGCCCAGCTTTCTTAAAGCTCCTTTCACCTCGGGCGCAAACTGTCTTCAGCATTCAGCTCTGCTCCTATGCTATTTACTCCCTTTTCCCAATGGCTAATTTTATGAGGCTGATCCAATAGTTTCAGTAGAAATAAATCCAAACAGGATGCCTTTCAAAGCTCTTTGTTCAAGGTGAGATGAGGCAGGGCAAAGACACTGAATGGAGGGACACCAACCCTCTTTAGGTTAATGGTCAGGTCAATTCCCACCATCCACTCTGAACAGAAAAGAGGCTAAAGATTGCTAAGCTCCACTTACTGTTTGTAAAGCCACCCTGGCTCATGCTGTCCTAGTTATTTTTAGTTACATCATGGCATTTTGCCAATAAATAAATAAATAAATAAAAATATCCAACAACTAAAAGCTGCAAATTGTAGGCTAGGGATTAAGAATCGAACGGTGAAGTTTAGAAAAGTAGTGAAAGCAAGGAGAAAAATACATGTATGGTCCTGTTACCAATATTTGTGCTGATTTTTTTTACCAATGCTGAAAATGTCACCTTGGAACATGAAGCCAGCCTCCATCACAGTGAATACATTCAGCCTCTTGCTGTGTAGTCCCCACCCCCCTGCCTTTTTGTTTTTGCTGATCCAACACAACTTTTAAAAACCACATACACACACCCCTTTAGCCCTGTCTTTAGGAGATAGTTCCCCATCCCGCTCACTGGAACTTCTTTTCCCACTGAGTGAAGAGGGTGGCTGGATTTCATTAAGATAACAATTCATCCCCTCACAATAATTTCAAAGACAGCCATCTGAAAACATTCCATCTTCAGAAAACCTTTAGAAATACATTGCACTCCTGAAAGGCCCATTGAAAGTAGCAATAGAATTAGTGACACCTCATTTCTCCTGTCCTCTACAATCAACGGAGGATTTTGTGGGACAATGTTATACCATTGAAGCCTAAGTTGTGTGGGGAAAATTGATTCTTTCACCCTAATTCTCTCTCCAGTGGTGAAAGTTGAAGAGATTCCCTCCAGTTCCCTTGGAGTTTCATAACATTGCCTGTTGTTCCACTATGCTGCTCATGTCACCTCACATTGACTGCAGAGATGGCCCCAACTTACCTTTTGTCGGACAGAGAATCCATAATGAAAGCAGGTCAGTCACTGTCCTTTAGAAAAAAGAAAAGGAGTACTTGTGGCACCTTAGAGGCTAACAAATGTATTTGAGCATAAGCTTTCGTGAGCTCACGAAAGCTTATGCTCAAATAAATTTGTTAGTCTCTAAGGTGCCACAAGTACTCCTTTTCTTTTTGCGAATACAGACGAACATGGCTGCTACTCTGAAACCTGTCCTTTAGAAGTCAGCAGAAGAGGATGGGGACATCATAGCAGAAACACAGTTACTCAAAAGAAATTCATTGCCACTCTAGGCTAAATTTGATGGCAGATTCCCCAGCAGGCGTAAATCAGTAAAGTTCCATTCTAATTTTCATTTTCCATTAAAATCATGTTTTTTTCAAAGTCAGATGTTTTTTCCATCCTGTCTGCAAGCGGTTTAAGCCTATAGTGATTAAAAGGAATATTTTCCCAAATCACAGTTCTGAGTGATGTAAAGCCATAAATGACAACAGGTTATGACTGCTGTTATAGCATCCGTTACTCAATCAAAATGAACATGATGCTAACCAGCATTACAGTGAAAGGCAAACGAATTTGGAATGCATCAAACAGGACAGCAACAGAAGCAAATGAGAAACACTAGAATCTGATAAGTAGAATAGAAATGTTTTAGATTGAAGCATGATTTGTGTGAGGTTTAGTCTAAATTCTGGATATTTATGGCCTGTGACTCAAAGGCCACAGTTCAGAAATATATTTAAAGCATATGCTTAACTCCATCCCTATTCAACAAAGCATTTAAGCACATGCTTAAGATCTTTTGAAGTAAATGGGACCAAAGTACATTCTTAAACAGCTTGAGGCCTGATCCAAAACCCGTTTACATCAGTTGGAGTCTTTCCATTGACTTTGGATCAGGCCCTTGCTGAATAGGGATGTGTTGCTAAATTGGGCCTAATTGAGGAAAGTCCAATGTAGTTAAACTAAATAAAGTGGTGATTTGAAACTGATTCCAATTAACTAGGTGTGACTTAAAATGAATCTGGGACATTACTAGCACCGCACTTTGGTAATAAGGCACTGTAGACCAGGGGTTGGCAACCTTTCAGAAGTGGTGTGCCGAGTCTTCATTTATTCACTCTAATTTAAGTTTGTGTGCCAGTAATACATTTTAACGTTTTTAGAGGGTCTCTTTCTATAAGTCTTTAATATATAACTAAACTATTGTATGTAGAGTAAATAAGGTTTTTTAAATGTTTAAGAAGCTTCATTTAAAAATGTAATTAAAATGCAGAGTCCCCTGGACCAGTGGCCAGGACCCGGGCAGTGTGAGTGCCACTGAAAATCAGCTCGCGTGCCGCCTTTGGCAGGCATGCCATAGGTTGCCTATCCTTGCTGTAGACTTTACTTTTCCTGAAGCTTTGCAGTTCAATTTGCCAAATACAACGTTTATTTAATTTTATGCCTGCAGACACAAAAAGTTGTTCAGACCTGTCACATGAGATTAACACTCTGTTCCATAAATAGATAAAGGGTTCTAATTCTATTTAATCAATTGCGCCTTTTCTATTTGTTGTATTGATTAATGTAAGATTACAATCCCTCGATAAAAGTGATAGTTAGATGCATCAATCTATTGGTAATCTCCTTTTTAGTGCAGCAGCCGAATTTGGAATGCAAATCATTCACACAGTTATTATTCTAATACAGGAAAGTCACTCTGGGCCCAATCCTGATCCCAGCAAAGTTACTGTTGGTTTTGTCATGGTCTTCAGTGGAAAAAGGAGCAGTCCCTATTAGCCTGATCCAAAGGTCATTGCAGTCAATAGCTTCTATTACTCTCTAAAAGGAAATTAAGTACAATGCAAATGTCCAGGCAATGAGCGCCTTTCTTGTTTCGCTCTTCATGTTCCACATCTGGGAACTCCCATCACACAGGGAAGGTGATCTAATGAGTTTCTATGAAAGGCAATAATGTTATTATTTAACTATTGATAGTATTCACTGAACAGTGACAGTGAAGTTGCCAAGAAAGACGGGGCCGGGGGGGGGGGGGGGAGTGGTATTGTTCACTGGAAAAGGCATGGAAGTGGGCCCAAGGAGACCTGAGGTTTACAGCCATCTGGGCTATTGATTTACTGTGTGAGATTTAGCTTCCCTGAGCCTCAGTTTCCCTAGCTATAAAATAAATAGGAATACTTATAGTTTTGCCCACTTTTCTAAAACACTTTGAAATCTATAAATGAACAGCACTAGATACCACAGAGAACACTACGGCAACAAGAAGAATCCTCCACCCGGCTTCATTGTGCCGAACAGATAAGCTCCCTGGCAAAGCCCCAAAGTCAGAGAATGAAACAGGTAAAGGCCTTTTAGATGGACCGTTTACTTGGACCATTAGACACAGTTTAGTTACAGTCTCCTTATGCACTTACAGAGTACCCATGTCCAATCGTATTATTAGGTGGCTCCCTTCCCTCATCTCCTCAACTAGGAGCCTACACAAGCATCTGTTCAGCCTTCTCTAAGTTCCCTTATGGTTGCACATCACTTTTTCCTCACTTGCAGAGCTACTGGTGGAGCCAGGGTTCCCTCTGAGAGTCACTACATAACATCTTGTGATCAATACCTGGGCCAGAAAAGCCAACCTGCTGACTCCTCTCCAGCTGTCAGTGGCAAATATGGGATTATTGCCAACATCCCATCACAGACAGAAGAACTTCCTGGTCTTCTACTGAAAGTCTATTCTGTTCTTACAATCTAAAGAAAAACATGTATTTCTTCTTTATTATACACTTGATCATTGAGTGCAGGTGTTAAACAGCATCATGATTATAAGGCTCATAAATGGGTGCTTAATTTCCATATCTTCTTCTCTGCTTTAGGTGACTGGAAGGGCAAGGATTGGACCACAGGTCCTCTAACGATGGACAGAGATTTAGGCCCAGATCCTCAAAGGTACAGAGCATCTATACCCCAGATTTAGAGGCCTAAATCCCAGTTTTAGACACCACTGTGATCCACAAATCTTCCACTCTGCTGTTGCCTATAATTTCACAGATAAAAACCACACCCAGGCCTGTGAGATTAAGAGCCTAAAACTTTACAACCTTCTAAAGGCTTGTCTAAGGGCTGCAGTGTTTAGTGAAGATGCCACTTTTTGCCAATCGGAGAGCTTCTCCCATCAGTGTAGTTAATCCACCTCCCCAAGAGGCAGTAGCTATGTCAATGGGAGAGTTTCTGTGCTGTCTACATGGGGGGTTAGGTCAGTGTAACCACCTCATTCAGGGGTGGATTTTTCACACCCCAACCGATGTTGTTATAGCAATATAGGTCTGTAGTGTAGACCTGGCCTAAGAGAGATATGGACTTAAAGATGCACCTTGGATATTAGACCCAAGGAACACTGAAGGGCAAAGATAGACTTGTATACTCATAATCGAGAGAATATCACCCCTCTACCTACCAAGAGGGTGAAAGAGCAGAATAGGGCCCTGAAGTTGCTTTAAAATACAAGCATCTCTCTACATTGCAGTTTGGAAGTTTAATTGAATGCCGATTTACTAGATTTCATGTTCTCAGAACATAAATGCCAGCTTTTAGTTACAGAGTAAGGAAACAAATACCAATTTAAGATTTTTAATAGTAGAAAGAATCAAATTTCCACATTTGCTATCTTTCATTTTAAAATGGATTTTTTTCTGTTTACAAAGTTCTTAATAATTTAGCACATCTCTCATCCATCAGACATTCACTGTGGGTGCTGCTCTAGTGGTGAGGTGAATGATTTCATAAAGAAAACTGATGAGTTAATATGACACAGCAATTCCAGGAATCTACACATATTGTTTTGTTCACAGTGATTGTTCCTAGTATGTAGTAAATTACATCATCATATTCAATGGATAACATTAGTGCTTAAAAATTAATATTTCACGCTTCCTGGTTCAAACACCTGGAAAATGTGAAACATCAGATTTTGTGCAAGCTGCTTTTGATCAACTGATTCATATGAGAGAGTTAGGAGCAGAATCTAGCCACGTATCATGGCAACAAAAATGATCAGTCCACAGTGTCTGTTAGTTTTATAGCACTTTATTTTATGTCTGAAAGCAATAATTTTGGTCATTGAGGCACTTAGCTTCAAACTAATACAATTAGAAGGTTGGTTTGAAAACAACACAGTGATTTCTTGGCCTTTTAATGGCCTAATAAACATGGAGTTGGAGTTTATCAGTACAACTATGTATTAATGAACAAAATCTATGTATTAATGAACAAAATCCATATTCACAGGAAAACAGAAGACTTTTGATTAGGGAAAACAGTAGTAGGTGTTCAAATGTGGAAACTCATGAAGCCTTCCTTCCCCTCTTAACTAGGTGTTTAAGAATAGTGATCCATAGACTTTTTTCATATTAAGGACCATGACCCAAGGCAAATCATCTGATGGACTATCTAACAGTCTTTCCCAAGCATATAAAGGCCAGGTTTTTAATGAGATTTAGGCATCTAATGATTCAGAAAGGTACTTTACAATCCTGAGAATCTGTACAACACTGTAAACTGTCCCAAGGAGCTTATTATTTAATGCTTTTATACTATAACCATGCACAACATCACTCAAGTAAATAGCCAAATTGAAAACCAGGGGGCTCCTTGAATGTGTGGAGTTATGCTTGTGCTTAAGTGTTAGCAAGAGTGGAGAGTCCAAAGAACAGGCCTGAAGAAGAAAGGAAACATTGGGAGACCCAAAGGAGAGTGGTAACTTAGACTGCTGCATTTTAAAACAATATTGGTTGAGATCCTCATCCCTGCTCCAGGCCATGTATGCTGCATAAAAGGCACAGAGCAGCAAAAAGGATCCCCAAAAGCCTCCCTCCAACAAGGGAGGATTCCCCCAGTGCAGAAACTATGGAAGACAGCTGTAAGTCTGCCTCTTGAGAACCCGCTCACAAGCAAGTTCTGTGCTGCGTCTCTTCGAGGCACAGCACAAAAATCTCACCCTTTATTTAAATGTCACTCTTCCCTCATATGATGTGGTGGTGACAGTGTCGGTGATAAAAATGAACTTGCTTGTTGGAAACACCTGATTGGCTTCTTACATACATGTTGCATTTTTTACTGCCAAATTCCTCTTCCTTAGTTTAAGTCTTTACATGAAGAGTACTGAATATTCTCATTGTCTGGTGCCCTCCCTTCTATGTCCTGGTCACTTTGGAGTTTGGTTTTATCCACCCATGTGTTTGCCAATTCTTCAACAGTAATATCATCCAAAAATTAAAACATCCACTCAATAGAGAAACAAACATTAACTAGCTTCAATTCCTGTACAATAAACAGGCAGAAGAATCCAAGGGGACTCTGGTAGGAATGAAGGACCCACTATTTGACAGCTAAAATATGATCGGATTCCAGGATCAACTGTCCTTTCAATTATGTATATTTCATCAATGTGATAGAAACAGCTCCAGACACTGCTTAGAAGAGGGTCAGGATTATGGTACACAGGCTACAGTTCTAGAGCCACTGCTTTAGAGGTTCCCATACACTCCCTCCATTTGACATCTCAGAATGATTTAGCAGCAATAGTTTTCCAGACTGTGACAGGGTTCACTCACCACTGTGGCGCCTCCTGCTGGTTGTCCTGGGGATTAGCTCTGTTCGCCTCTTCTGGTGATGTCCTGCCACTGTCACTATTGCTCCAGGACTCATGTCACTCCAGGGACCACAGCGTCCTCTTCAGGACACAGCCCCCTGGCTGTGCCACACTCTGTGCTCCCTCCTTTCAGGGGTCAGTATCACAGTCCACTGTCCAGCTTGTTCTTTCTAGACCAGTGGTGGGCAACCTGCGGCCCATAGGCCGCATGCAGCCCATCAGGGTAATCTGATTGTGCGCCACGAGACATTTTGCTGACATTGACCGTCCGATCTCGGCCCACAGACCCTATAGATGGCTGTGACTTGCTACATCACCTTCGACTACTCAGTAGATTTCCTTGGGCCACTTCCCCGTGGCCCCAGCACTCTCTTTGCCCTGGCCTCAGCCTGCAGGTCCCTGCAGCCTGCAAGGATCTGCCTTTCACTCCCTGCCTTCAGCACTGCTCTGTCCAGGGTGGCTTGCTGCCTTCAGCCTACAAGGCAGCCAGTCCACCTCCCTCCTCCAGCCCCAGGGAATGACTGAAGCTGCTCTACTCTGCAGCCCTTCTTATATGGCCATCCCAGCCCTGATTTGGCTGCCCCTTGCAGCCCCTCTCTAATTGGCTGCCTTCTGTGCAGCCTCCCCAAGGCTCTATTAACCCCTTAAGGGCTGGTGTGGGACAGATGCCCCATCACACAGACTATCCATAATATCGTTGTCCTGTGCTAATCAAAGAAACTCCTTTTCCCAAAATGCCTAATCTTGTCTGTAACCAATCCACCCTTTCCAGGGCACCCCCTGGCCTGCAGTACCCCACCATGAATCTCCTCCTCTTGCAGTCAGCCAGCCCTCAGCTTGGGCTCAGCCAGAGTCTCTTTTCGTGTCTTGCCACTAGGGCCCCATGGGAGCCTGGGCAATCTCAACATTCCCAGCAGAAATTCAGTTCGGTCTCAGGGTCCCTTTTGAGTCTAATTGCCTCTAGTCCCTGGTGGCATTCCCCAGGTCTCACCACCACCACCACCACCACTGGCTAGGAGCAGCCTTCCACAGCCCCTCACCCATATCAGGCTTGCAGTGTAGGTCTGCCCCCAAACAAGTGGAGGAGGAAACTGACACTGCCTCAGTGTAGGAATGCTCCTTAGCCTTTCTATCAGTTGGTTGAGGGCATGTCCTATCTCACCCCTCCTCAGGGCCCTCCAGCTAATCTCACAACAGATCAGTCTTGCAGGCTCTTTCAGCCAGGCTGTATTTATTTTCCAAGAAACAACAAATCCAAAATGAAAACGTTAGGCAATTACCCTGCTGCTGTAGTCTGTGATCTCAGGGTCTTTCCTCCAAGGCTAATGTCTCTTGCAGTCCCTGCAGTTCATTCCTTTTACTGTAGTTCCTGTAACTTTCTCAGCTACAATTTTTCCGCTTCCTACTATTCTTTGCAGGACATCAACTGTCTTTGTTCAGGTGTACCTCCTTAGTAACTAGGCTGGCTGGTCCAGGCCCCAGGCCCTTAAAGGAGCATGCCATGCTGCTGTTACATTTCCAGATTCCTTCTGTGCAATTAAGACACCATTAATATTAACTTCCTTCTGAACTAGCATGAGTCAAGCTAAGTCAGAACTACAACTGTGTGGAAAATCTTCTACTATTTAGAAAAAAGAACGAGGAGTCCTTGTGGCACCTTAGAGACTAACAAATTTATTTGGGCATAAGCTTTCGTGGGCTAAAACCGACTTCATCAGATGCATGGAGTGGAAAATACAGTAGTAAGTAAGATAGATAGATAGATGATATATGCAGAGAATATGAAAAGATGGGGGTTGCCTTACCAACTCTAATGATACAATCAATTAAAGTGGGCTATTATCAGCAGGAGGAAAAATCACTTTTGTAGTGGTAATCAGGATGGCCAATTTCAAACAGTTGACAAGAAGGTGTGAGTAACAGTAGGGGGGGAAATTAGCATGGGGAAATAGTTTTTAGTTTGTGTAATGACCCATCTACTCCCAGTCTTTATTCAGGCCTAATTTGATGGTGTCCAGTTTCAAATTAATTCCAGTTTGCAATTTCTCGTTGGAGTCTGTTTTTGAAGTTTTTTTTGTTGAAGAATTGCCACTTTTAGGTCTGTAATTGAGTGTCCAGGAGGTTGAAGTGTTCTCCAACTGTTTTTTGAATGACAAAGGAGAAGAGAAAGAGGATAACAATTATCAATCCTTATCAATGATTTCTTCTGCTATGGAACTTGTCACTAAATAAATAATTCATCCAAAAAAAGAAAAGAAAAAAAAAGAACAAGAAAAAAGCAAAAAAAAGCAAAAAAACTTTGCCATTCTCACTTGCCTAATAAAACTAGTGATAGGGATAAGATACAAAATTGAGATTTGGATCAGAACGTCCCTGAAGAAAGAGTATGCAAGTTTTGGTTAGCCTGCTCTCTAAGTAAAATTTATTCATATAATAATGGTGCTTTAAAAATAAACCTCCCCTCTGGGGAGGCATCACAACGGCCAGAGACTACAAAATGTTTCTCAACAGTTCAAGTACTAAGAACATATATAATAATGAAAGCTTCCTGGGAAACTGTCTAAAAAACTGATACTATCCATCTTTCCTGTGCAAGCTCCAAAGGGCTCTTCTATTCTTATTAAAGTAATAGTTAGATATTATTTATCCATCATCATTTTCATACACATTCTCCACTTTAGTTCTGTCATTGCCTTTGAATTTCCCAGATCTTATAATGCAGCCATTGTAGTATAAAAGCACCAGCTCTGAAACCATAAAGCACTTTACAAACAAAACAGGGTTCATAACATGGTGGAAATCTTAAATAAAGCAAAATAAAACAGCCCTAACACAAACAAAACTCAGTGAAACTCGACTTAAACATCAGCAAAGTTAAAAGATGTACATCTTTGTTAGAATTTCTAGTAAGATTTACAAAAAGTAAAAAATGAGGCATCTTCGATGTTGAGCCCCTTCTAAAATCCTTTGTGTGTCTTTTTATAATGTCAGTACTTCAGAGCAGTATTTCCTCTTTCTAGATGTTTCAAAGTGCCCTTGCACTTTCTGGGGCATCATCACAATATAAATAATCAATACTAAATGAGTATCTGTACACAGCTGTGTGCAATGTTAAATATGATGGCCTGTTAAGAATAAATGCCTATCTTCTGGACTCTTTCTTTGGTTCATTTAAAAGAGAATCCTGACAGCTTTTACAAAGTCCTGAATTTTGGGGAAATCCCTTAACCTCTCTACTTTACTATGCTTATCTATTAAATAGGGATACTGCTTCCCTCCCTTGCAGTGTCACACACAGAATTATTGAGTAATATTGTAATACAATGATCTACAGAGTAAGTGTCTGTTCCTGACTCCCACTGAAGTCAATGGAAAGACTCTCTTGACTTCAACACAAGATGGATCAGGCCTAATGTGCTATACTCTAAATCCATTTCCTTGGGATTTTAATTACTTTTTAATAAATAATCTTTGTATTGACTTTTCAGGTCATATACTAACAGTGAATCTACAGATTCTTTCTAGTCTATCTACACAGTACAAGAACCCTGATATATTGCTCTTTTCTGCTGTTTTAGGCTAACCCCTGCATGCTGCTGAGCTCTGATGAAGAAATGTGAAGAACCTGAGCCCTCAGTACTTGCTTCAGTGGCTTCTGCATAGTGAAGAACAGTATCCACAGTCCTGAGCAATGTGAACAAATCTCCATATCTGCACTACATTTTACTGAGCAAGAGGAACAGAAGAACAGCCATACTGGGTCAGACCAAAGGTCCATCTAGTCCAGTATCCTGTCTTCCAACAGTGGCCAATGCCAGGTGCCCCAAAGGGAATGAACAGAACAGGTAATCATCAAGTGATCCATCCCCTGTCGCCCATTCCCAGCTTCTGGCAGAGACTACGGACACCATTCCTGCCCATCCTGTCAAATAGCCATTGATAGACCTATCCTCCATGAAAATATCTAGTTCTTTTTTGAACCTTGTTATAGTCTTGGCCTTCATAACATCCTCTGGCCAGGAGTTCCACAGGTTAACTGTGCATTGTGTAAAAAAAATACTTCCTTTTGTTTGTTTTAAACCTACCGCCTATTCATTTCATTTGGTGACCCCTAGTTCTTGTGTTATGAGAGGGAGTAAATTACACTTCCTTATTTTCTTTCTCCACACCAGTCATGATTTTATAGACCTCTATCATATCCCCTCTTAGTTATTTCTTTTCCAATCTGAAAAGTCTCAGTCTTATTAATCTCTTCTCATATGGCAGTCATCCCATACAATCCATACAATCATTTTTGTTGCCTTTTTCTGAACCTTTTCCAATTCCAATATATCTTTTTTGAGATGGGGCAACCACATCTGCACACAGTATTCAAGTTGTGGGCATACCATTGATTTATATAGAGGCAATATGATATTTTCTGTCTTATTATCAATCCCTTTCTTAATGATTCCCAATATTCTGTTAGCTTTTTTGGCTGCCACTGCTCATTGAGTGGATGTTTTCAGAGAACTACCCACAATGACTCCAAGATCTCTCCCTTGAGTGGTAACAGCTAATTTAGACCCCATTATTTTATATCTATGGTTGGGATTATGTTTTCCAATGCGCATTACTTTGTATTTATCAACACTGAATTTCATCTGCCATTTTGTTGCCCAGTCACCCAGTTTTGTGAGATCCTTTTGTAGCTCTTCGCAGTCTGCTTTGGATTTAACTATCTTGAGTAGTTTTGTATCATCTGCAAATTTTGCCACCTCACTGTTTACCCCTTTTCCCAGATCATTTATGAATACGTTGAACAGAACTGGTCCTAGTCCTGACCCTGGGGGACACCACTATGCACCTCTCTCCATTCTGAAAACTGACCATTTATTCCTAATGAGGATGAGGGAGCAGACACAGGGCATGGCCAAGGTACAGTCTTAGGTGAGAGGAATCAATTATTGATCCAGTGAACAGATTGATGTGTAGAGTAGCCATCTTAAGCAGTATCTGTTACTCCAGCTGCCAGTCAGGAATTAGAAGCTTATGCGAATGTGTTTGAGATATGCTTTTGGAAGAAAGGGAGAACTGAACAATCCAAAAGAAGCAAAATGTAATTATACTGACTTTCACTTCAAGGCTCCTTTACACTGCCAGAGTGGGGTGACTACAGTGAAAATGAAACTCTAGCCCCTTGTAAGTGGAAGATGCTCAGTTCTTCTCAGGATCAGGCCCTTAAGGAGCAGACTGGGCAGATGCAGAAGGGAGTCCCATCCAGTCCTGTCTGAAATTCCAGTTGTGTTATATCGAGGATGGTGACATAAGCAATGATGAATAAATGGTAACGTGGCCCTGAAGGAGGTGAAGAGTCCCAGTCCACTCAGAAAAAGGGATAACGAGAGAATGGTCTAGGAAATGCAAGTCTCCCCTACATCTCAGAGGAATGCATCAACAGTGCTGTTTACTAACATCCTCAGTGTAAAACAATGTTTTGAAACAGCAAAATATTGCAGACAGAGCCCTAGATAATCTGGGAATCATTTTCACATTGCCAGAAATCTGTGTTGCGAAGCAGGGGAGCAAAGCTAACATTTGGCATGCTTTGCGACTTTTTGAAAGCTGACATGCTGACTGTACACCCTGGTGCTGCTAGGCTATTATTTTCCACCCTGCTAGTCTAGAATTATAGTTCTGTAGGAAGACTGGCTTTTGTCATCTGGCAAAGGCTTTGTATTGTGTGTTTTACTAAAAATAATGCGGTAAAATGCTGAAATGTTGACAGCTGAGTGGATCCAAACTCAGCATTTTCTCATGGTAATTCCAGTTTTGTCTTTTTGCCACAGCAGTGTACTTTCTGTCTTCAATTTTGCCATGTTTGCTTGCCTTTCACTTTCTTATTTCTTGTCTTTGATTCCCTGCACCTCTGAAGATTTCACAGGTTGAACAATCCAGGGGACATGCTGAGTCCCCTCCCCCATTTACATGTTTGTAAATGCCTGGATTTTTCTCTGTCAAAAATGTTGTATTGTATGGCACTCTGCTAGCATTTCCATGTCCTGATTTATGTTACAAATAAGATGATAATTATAACATTTATTTAAATTAAACCATTTATATGCACATAGGGTTCTTTGAAAACCACTCTGTTTGCAAAATTGCCACTACCATTTTTAGGACATGAATATTAATTGTTGTAATCAAATTATGATAATTGGAGAGCTATAAAATGTACGCAATAACACAATGCATTCCTCACTCATCAAGGGCATGATCCATAGTCCACTGAAGTCAATGGAAGGAGTACCAAGACTTCAGTGGGCTTTGTATCAGGTTCTGTCTACACCCAGCAGCCTTGTCACATCTCATGCCTTCGGCATACCTCCAAAGTGAATGTGTAGGCTGACAAATGCACACACCAGAGTGTGTTAATAAATAGGCAAAGAGTCCTGTGGCACCTTGTAGACTAACAGACGTATTGGAGCATAAGCTTTCGTGCGTGAAAGCTTTCACCCACGAAAGCTTATGCTCCAATACGTCTGTTAGTCTACAAGTTGCCACAGGACTCTTTGCTGCTTTTACAGATCCAGACTAACCTGGCTACCCCTCTGATACTTGTTAACGCATAGTTGGATTGTTTTTAAAAATCTGAATTTTTAGACAAACAGTTTTAGGGAGCATGTGAACCCAGATTTGAAAAATATCTCGATTCTAAACAGGCCGTAGCTCTTTGAAGATGAAGTGCCTGAAGAGGAACAAGCAGACAGCTCACAGCTGGGTTCAAACAGCCCTGGAAATCCTGGGGAGCAGCATTTTTAGCTTTGACATTTTAAACCGATGAATTCTCTCCCACCCGCACATCCCCACTTTCTTTGTGATACTCACTACTCAGATGCTGCGGTCACACCACATCGATTTCAAGGGTTCTGTCCTTGTGCAGAACTGAGACATGGGGCTTTGAAGAAACAGAACAGACAGGCAGCTCAGGGCTTGGTTCACATAGCCTTGAAATCTTGCAGCAGTAATAGAGGACAAGCAAAGGGGTAAAAATAAACATGCAGTCATTCTCAAACTGGGGGTCATGACCAATGTTCCCTCTAATTTTTGACAGGCCGTGTGGGCAAAAGAATTCTTCTGTGCAAACTTTTGACAGGCCGTGTGGGCAAAAATTTGTTCTGTGCTAATTGTTGTGCTTCTGTGCAAATTTTTGTGCGTGCGGTGTTTCACCGTGTGTGCGGGGTTTAGGATCTGCGTGCGCACGCACACGCACACAGCTTACAGGGAATAGTGGTCGTGACCCCCTCAGAGGGGTCACAAGGTGGTTACATGGGGTTGTGAGCTCCGTAGGGCTGACAGCCCCGAGCCCTAATTAAGTTAAATTAACCTCTCGTTTTTAATTTTAAGGGGGAGGGGGGGAGTCACACTCAGAGGCTTGCTGTGTGAAAGGGGTCACCAGTACAAAAAGTTTGAAAACCACTGAAATACAGGTTGAAGGCAGCACCTCTATTTCAAGCATCCATCAAGATCATTATAAAGTTCCCTGCCCTGCCCTAAAAGAAAGAGAGGGGGGGCTAGATTCTTGGTTAAGAACATAAGAACAGCCACACTGGGTCAGACCAAAGGTCCATCCAGCCCAGTATCCTGTCTACTAACAGTGGCCAATGCCAGGTGCTCCAGAGGGAGTGAACTTAACAGGTAATGATCTAGTGATCTCTCTCCTGCCATCCATCTCCACCCTCTGACAAACAGAGGCTAGGGACACCATTCCTTACCCATCCTGGCTAATAGCCATGAATGGACTTAACCTCCATGAATTTATCCAGTTCTCTTTTAAACCCTCTTATAGTCCTAGCCTTCACAACCTCCTCAGACAAAGAGTTCCACAGGTTGACTGTGCACTGAGTGAAGAAGAACTTCCTTTTATTTGTTTTAAACCAGCTACCCATTAATTTCATTTGGTGGCCCCTAGTTCTTATATTATGGGAACAAGTAAATAACTTTTCTTTATTCACTTTCTCCACACCACTCATGATTTTATATACCTGTATCATATCCCCCGCTTAGTCTCCTCTTTTCCAAGCTGAAAAGTTCTAGCCTCTCCTCATATGGGACCCTTTCCAAACCCCAAATCATTTTAGTTGCCCTTTTCTGAACCTTTTCTAATGGCAGTATATCTTTTTTGAGATGAGGAGACCACAGCTGTATGCAGTATTCAAGATGTGGGCGTACCATAGATTTATATAAGGGCAATAAGATATTCTCCGTCTTTTTCTCTATCCCTTTTTTAATGATTCCTAACATCCCATTTGCTTTTTTGACTGCCGCTGCACACTGCGTGGACGTCTTCAGAGAACTATCCACAATGACTCCAAGATCTTTCTCCTGATTAGTTGTAGCTAAATTAGCCCCCATCATATTGTACGTATAGTTGGGGTTATTTTTTCCAGTGTGCATTACTTTATATTTATCCACATTAAATTTCATTTGCCATTTTGTTGCCCAATCACTTAGTTTTGTGACATCTTTTTGAAGTTCTTCACAGTCTGCTTTGGTCTTGACTGTCTTGAGCAGTTTCGTATCATCTGCAAATTTTGCCACCTCACTGTTTACTCCTTTCTCCAGATCATTTATGAATAAGTTGAATAGGATTGGTGCTAGGACTGACCCTTGGGGAACAACACTAGTTACCCCTCTCCATTCTGAAAATTTACCATTTATTCCTACCCTTTATTCCCTGTCTTTTAACCAGTTCTCAGTACATGAAAGGATCTTCCCTCTTATCCCATGACAACTTCATTTATGTAAGAGCGTTTGGTGAGGAACCTTGTCAAAGGCTTTCTGGAAAGCTAAGTACACTATGTCCACTGGATCCCCCTTGTCCACAAGTTTGTTGACCCCCTCAAAGAACTCTAATAGATTAGTAAGACATGATGTCCCTCTACAGAAACCATGTTGACTTTTGTGCAACAATTTATATTGTTCTATGTGTCTGACAATTTTGTTCTTTACTATTGTTTCAACTAATTTGCCCGGTACTGATGTTAGACTTACCGGTCTGTAATTGCCAGGATCACCTCTAGAGCCCTTCTTAAATATTGGCGTTACATTAGCTATCTTCCAGTCATTGGGTACAGTAGCTGATTTAAAGGACAGGTTACAAACCATAGTAAATAGTTCCGCAATTTCACATTTGAGTTCTTTCAGAACTCTTGGGTGAATGCCATCTGGTCCCGGTGACTTATTACTTTTAAGTTTCTCAACTAATTAATTGGTTACTAATAAAGTCCCATTTGTGGCACAAATAGGACTTACATCTGCCTTATGTATTTTTAAATTGAAAACTGCACAGAGTTCTCTAGTAAACCAGTTGGCAAGGAGACTGGACCATTCTTATGTGAATCTTGGTTTGGAAAACCATCCCGAAGGTCAGGTGCTAATTCAATTAAACAATTAATTGCAAAGTTGTGAAATAAGTTATCAAGATGGAGAAATGCAGCCATTGCCCCTACATGGCAGCATGGAGAGATTGCTCCCTCATGCTGTGCGATTAGTAGAGCAGTCTTGTGTCTTAGATTGAGAAAGGACACCATGTGATTTATTATATGTCTTCCTTCACTCAGTATACAGCTAAGATCAGGACATCTTCTTATTTTAAAATCCTTGTCCCCACTGAAGACAATGAGAATTTTGCCATTAACTTCAGTCAAGGCAAGATTTCACCCAAGATGTTACTTATACTATGGTTTGCATATTGTGAACTTTTTGGTGCTGTTTGGGTTCAGAGTTACTAATATCGGGCTGATTGCATTTACCATTAATAAGGTACTTTGGGAAATCCCAATTTCCATCACCAACAGGTTAACTTTTGGCAGAGAAAAATATCAAAATCTTTCTTTTCTCCTCCTTTATGTGAATCCATCTGCCTGGCTTTAGAAAATAATACAGCTATCAGCACAAATTCTACAGTACTGAGGACATCAAGGACATTTCAGTAGGCGACAACCATGACGATTGATTATTTTTTTCTGTTATTGTTTACAGAGATTCTTTCACTATGTAAAGATACTGCTGAACCAGCCAGATAGCAGTGATATGCTATTGCTTTGGTTTCTTGGATTACAAGACCTCGTTTATTAACTCTTACACTTCCAGCACAACAGTACATGGAGAAGTTCAAAAATCAATCAACCAAGCCTTAAGAAAGATAAAAGCATATTTCATTTAAAAATAACCGCCCATAATCTGATATTCCAGAACAGCTGAACAAAACTCCCCAGTCATGTACCAAAAAGATGTGCGTAGGTTAGAAAATACCATAAAACCAGATTTAAAAGAACATTATAAAAAGAAAGGTAGGCAAACCCTTTTAAGAAAAAGAAATGGCATTTCAAATAATTATGAAAAGGTGTGCAGGCTAAAAAAAATATGCCAGCCATTTGGTACTGGCTTTAGGTGCTGTAGTTGCAATCTAAGCACTATCTGCATGCTTAGGATCATCTTTTTAAATTATGAATATGCAACCCTACACACTTTAAACCTAAGATTTCCTGTTGCCATGACAACATGAACAGTTGTTCCCTGTCATTATGGATCATGTGCTTTGGGAATTGGATTATATCATCGTAGTACTTTGGTTACCCTGAGAACACCCTGCTGTTTTCAAATGTATTTTGTTCATTTTTAATGTGACAGGTTTTATTAGTCCTTTTGGAAAAGACTATTACTAAGGGCAAAGCATCAGAAGTACATTAGAATAGGAAACAACCTGCCGGCCAAACAAGATTCAGCATTGTGTTGGTGCATATCCAGGAGAGTATGTTTAATTAATGTGTATCATAATTCTTTAAAATCATGTAATAGACTACTGTACATGAGGATTAGCGTCTGCTAATCTGGAACAGTAATTGTGTAGTATCAGCCAATACTATATGCTTTCAGAATATATTAGCCTCCTTCATCCCTGACTGCTACAGCACTACACACAAAATGTGTCTCACATGTTATGACTCGTAGGGGTTGAAGAGTGAAGGTAGCAATTACATGGGGTAGGGGAGGAGGTTATACTGTACCAGGATCTCCACATGCTGTGAAAGCTATACATTTATTTAGTTTATTTATTACATTCAGGTGAAGTGGGGGACAGCTTGGCTCCTATTGTTGCACTGCATAGCTTGCTGGCTACTCAGAATCTTCCTTTTATACCATAAATATAGCAAATAATCAAGGAGTCAAATGAACAGATACAATTTGAACGACTCAGAGTTTTAGGTTATAGACAGATTGGATTCTTGCTCATGTGCTCAGGGTTAACTGGTTGCCAGATATGAGGTGGCAGACAAATCCCCCCCTCTATGGTATATTCCCAGAGATCTTGTTCATTTCAACTTTTTCTGGAATATTAAATTATGGAAACAAGTCATTCATTAGCATCAGGTGGGCATACCCACATACCATTGGCGAGTAATAATTGGTGGACTTAGGCCCTTCTTGTCTCCCTGAACCTTCCATTGTTTATGTGGATATAACAGTAAATTGAAAATAGCTTATCATTGTCCATAGAGGGGGAAGCTATTTTAAAGGCTCAGACTCTTCTTCAGATTTGGGTTTGAATTGATGATGGGCAAGTTCATCTATTCCAGTCAAAATTCTGTCTATATTGAACAAGAATACTGAAGGGAGGGAACACTGTATTAGCATAATTCAGATCTTCATTTTTCTCTCCTGTTAAATACAGTATTGTACTACAGAGGCTATAAATATTAAATTGAGTTTGGCAAACTCAGAAATTACTGTATACTTACTCTAAATCCCAGAGTGGCCTGTGGGGTAAAAGCGAACAAGTGAATATTGGGCTCCCACATTAAGAGCCATTTAAGTGCTTTTTCTAATGATAGAATATACTGTATGTAAAACCAACACGGAGCCTGTATGGTATGATGCAGCATCTGAGAAGCATCACAAGGCAAGAAGCAGATTACAGCAAATAAACTAGAATCTGGCCCCGGAGAGATGCAACATCTGGCAAACACCTATGATTAAATTCCTAGTGGATTTAAGAGGGTTATATAATTAATCTGATTTAACAATTAATACATTCCCAAGACACACAATGGATGGCTTAAAATGTCATTAAATATATGTGCTATGCAATTTTTGGTCCTGCATTCTAATTTCCATCAATGAGAATGAATCTACATGAGCCTACACAATCATACAGGACTCATCCATTTGTGCAACAGAGGACAGTGTTACAAAGCTATTCTGATTATAATTTTAGGTAAGACTAACAAGGTTTTACCCAATCTGAGGCTGAATCCTTCTGTTTCACCTTTTGGGGCTTCCTAATAAATTTACTCCCCATTGCTTGCAAGTCAATAAACACCCCTCCTTGGAATCTGGCTTATTAAGTTATCATAGTTCAAAAACAAGGCCCTGCTCCACCACTTCTATAGCTTCTACAGCTCAGGACTGAGCTCAACAGTTTTATTCCCAAAACCCAGGTCTTGCTGCCTAGTGTTTCCTCAAGCCTCTTGCCTCTCAATGCTATTCCTCCCCTTAACGCTTCTGCTCCTGCCCCCACAGCAGGTCTCTCTGGCTGGTGTCGAGTACCTCTTCTCTGTACCTCTCTGACCCCAGATCACCAGATACCGTTGCATCAGAGCTTCATGCCCTAACTCTCTCAGCTCCCCGGAGTCCTGAAAAGCCCTGCCCTAGCCCCTGGTCTTGTTTTCTCTGAGGGAGCTTGCTCTTTCTTATAGGAAGCCCCCTCCCTTGTTCTACCTGGTCACCTGACCCAAACCGCAACCTGCGACTGGATGACAAGGCACATGTGGGGAAGAGCCCAAATCTCCGAAAGGGCCAGCCTACCATCTGGCAGACTTATCTAGTAAACACTGAAAATTTCCCTGCCTATATTTAGCACACTAGTTATTTTATTTTAACAAGAAGAACTGAATTATTTCCCCCTCAGTACGATAATTTATTTCCTGATTTTAATCCAATTATAATCTTGTGGCCCAATGTTGGATGCCATAGCATGGGAAACATTTTGCCATAATAAGCCTCTGTGTTGTTCTGCTCTAAGCAAATATATTTCTTGGGTTTCCCAGAAATCTTAATAGGGTTTCCAAGAACATGACAGGACTTGCTGACAAAGAAAAGCTCTTCAAAGGGCAGCGCTCAGAGCCATGCACATATCACAACATCTAACACCTCTGAATGGAATTATAGCACTGCTGGTTCCTAATCTTATTTATTCTTTCAGAGGAGCACCAGTATTTTTACTCTGGTAATATAGTGATTTTGTGCAATTGCCATTGCCATCCGTGTTTTAGTGTGAAGAATACATGCCAAATAATAAAAGTTGAACCATAGTGGCTGCTTATATTTTGTTGCATAGGACATAATTAACAATTTTGCTATGTGTGTGTGTATAGCATTCCCACTGCAGGATCACCATGCTGTCTCATGTTATATCTAAGACATGTGTGGTCTGCCAGACATCACCTGTAAGAATTTCAGTGGGACACTGATTCAGCAAGGCAGTGGGGCACAGGCCCAACTTTTAACACACAGGAGGTGCCACTGACATCAATGGGACTATTCAGGTGCTTAAATGTAGACACATGTTTCAGTTCCTGGCTCATTCGAGGCCTGAATCAACAAAATGGCTAGGCAGCAGTTCTGCAGAAAAGGACTAGGGGTTACAGTGGACGAGAAACTGGATATGAGTCAACAGTGTGCCTTTGTTGCCAAGAAGGCCAATGGCATTTTGGGCTGTATAAGTAGGGGCATTGCCAGCAGATCGAGGGACGTGATCATTCCCCTCTATTCAACAGTGGTGAGGCCTCATCTGGAGTACTGTGTCCAGTTTTGGGCCCCACACTACAAGAAGGATGTGGAAAAATTGGAAAGCGTCCAGCGGAGGGCAACAAAAATGATTAGGGGACTGGAACACATGACTTATGAGGAGAGGCTGAGGGAACTGGGATGTTTAGTCTGCGGAAGAGAAGAATGAGGGGGGATTTGATAGCTGCTTTCAACTACCTGAAAGGGGGTTCCAAAGAGGATGGATCTAGACTGTTCTCAGTGGTGGCAGATGACAGCAAGAGGCAATGATCTCAAGTTGCAGTGGGGGAGGTTTAGGTTGGATATTAAGAAAAACTTTTTCACTAGGAGGGTGGTGAAACACTGGAATGCGTTACCTAGGGAGGTGGTGGAATCTCCTTCCTTTGAAGTTTTAAGGTCAGGCTTGACAAAGCCCTGGCTGGGATGATTTAGTCGGGGATCGGTCCTGCTTTGAGCAGGGGGTTGGACTAGATGACCTCCTGAGGTCCCTTCCAACCCTGATATTCTATGATTCTATGAAAAGAAAGTGAGTTGAGTTGGAACCATTTTTTTGAGGTATTTACACTCAGTTTGTGGTGGAAGGGCCATTGCAGTGTTTATACCCTAAATATCTGTGTGGTGCACTATCTGGAGTAAACCACTCAACAATACATTTAAAGTGCAAGAGTGAACTTCTGTTGGACACATGACATTGGGATGCTTTTACATAATAGGTCTTGGAGGAACTAGTGGTATTTAGCCATATTGAAATGGAGTACAATAGCGCCTTTGCAAACAAAAGCCTAGAGTCTCAGCTGTGCCAGAGCCCCGCTAAAGTGCACCGGAGAAAAGGCAAAGATGTATCTCAAAGCCTGATTTGCACTCATCCAGTTCCCACTGCTGCAATGGGTGGGTTGGTCTCTGAAGATGGAGTACGCTCAGGGATGCTTTAACCACTGCTGGCTTGTACGTAGCCTGAAGGGACTATTATGATGGTGTGAGATTGGCAAAGGGCAGTACACGCTAGCCATGCCTTTTCCGACCCTCTACATGCCCTGTGTGCCGGGGCAAGAAGAGGATAGCATAGAGGAGTTAGGGGATTCCTCACACTAGGGCAGTTATATCAGAGCAATTCTATCTGGGTTTAGTTGCTCTGCCAATGCAGACCAGCCTTATCAGAGGCAAGGTTTTGGCCTGTAGCTTTATGGAATTATGGCCAGGCTGAATCCTCATAGGTCAGAGAGGAAGCCTGGTCACATTAATAACATGAGGTCAGATTAAATGAGCTCCACTAGTTCAAGCAGGAGAGCCAATACCTCTCCTGAAGAGAGGTCAAACAAACTAAATGAAATTGCCCCGCTAATTATGGGTAGCATACATTGGGTAACACACCACAAGAACATTTTTCAGAGCTGGAAGGTGATCATGCAATTTTGCTCTTTCCACCGAAACAGTCTATGTATTCAACCATTTAATGTATTCCCAAATCCCACTTGACTTATCACTATGTTCATAACAGACACCAACCCACTCTGCTAAGTGCTTTTGGTTCCTACAGGCATAAACCATGTCAATAGAACTAGTCTGTGAGCAGACAAATATGCAAAACACACTGTATGTGGAACAGTGTGATCTTTCAGAAGATTTTTTTAAAAGAATGTTTTCCAGTCCCAGAACCCGAATTGTTGCCAATTCTACACTTAAAGAAATAGGTCAGCAAGAGCTGCATTGCCTGGGGTCCTTATTATCTTTCAGCTGCAGTGAAACAGAAGCTGTCTTCAAAAGGCAGAAAAAGAAGGCAGAAAAGTCTGTTAACAGCTCTAAATTTAAAAACTAATAACACTGGGGCTCATAATAGAAGTAGAAAGCTGACTCACGGGGTTCTCACCAAATGTCAAGCCAAGCTTCCCCTATGTTTGTGGGCTTTTGGATTCTGTGTCACCGTTCAAGCCATTATAGAAAGCGGCAGAGACATTTGGATTCAAAATCTGAATATCCCCAAGACTCAGCGGGGTTCATATAGCGTGTTCCATTGCAGGCCTCTGTAAGAATAAAATTAAATGCAAAACCTACAGTTCCACAGTGTTACCATTTACATTTTTAAGTGCACAACAGTTGGGAAGTTCCAATGTCCCCAGCAAATATAGTCCCCCTCCAGCCCCCCTGAATGTATGCATTATTTTGTATTATTCGAATATGTTAATTTTCAGACATCAATCCCTTCGCTCATGACACTTGGGAATGATCAGTGGTGAACGAGCAAACTCAGGATGAACGGGTGGGCAGTCACAGAGAAGAAGTGGGTTAGGAAATGCGGCATAAATATCTGGCTCATGCTAGGCCAGCTCCTCTTCACCCACTTCCTTCTCACTGCTCAGCCTGCTGCCCTTCTAGGAAAAGCTCTAGAAGGGCAGCAGGCTGAGTAGTGAGAGGGAAGTGAGTGAAGAGGAGCTGGCCTAGTGTGAGTCAAAGAGGCAAACCTGACCAATAAGCAACAGCCAGCCAGGTACACCAGGGTTACTGCAAGGTGCTGAGGCCTAGCACCTCACAGGTATCTAGGCATTGCTCCCCTCAGTGTTGCAACACCCAACCCATAGGCAGGTGGAATCTCCAGCCTGCAGTCAGGCATCCAGGCTCCCCATGCAATGCGAGGGGAGAGTTGGGCACCTAACAGATCCTTAGAAACCAGCAAGCTGAGCAGGGAGCTACTTAAGCTCTCCAGAAATGAACTGGTGGAGAGAAGAGAGGTGCTTAGGCACCTAATTGGCTGAGTTGGTGTGCTGGCTGGTAAGCCAGAGGTAGGTAGCTCCCTCCACTCACAATCCTCAGTTGCAAAACCTTTTCCTGAAGTTAGGGTGTGTCTACACGGCAAGCTGTTGTGTGGCAAGGCAGGACAGTGCGCCAGTTTGCCATGCAGTAACGCACTGTGTGCACACTGCTACAGCGCAGTGCAAGTCCTAGAGTGTGGCTTAACAGTACAGTGACTGGCCCCATTAGCTACCGAGCTGCCCAGCAGGACTCGCACTGTGCTGCAGCTGTGTCCACACCGTGAGTTACTGTGCAGCAAGCTGGTGTGCTGAAGATTCACACCCTGCACAGTAACTCAGTGTGTAGACAAGCTGTTGGATACCTAAACCTGGCCAGCTGCTTAGGTAGCCCATGCCTTTTCAGCCAAAACAGTCTCTCTTTCTGTGGGTCTCCTGCTCGCCCTTGATACCTCTCCCACACTCACCCTACATCACCCTGTGCCCCCTGCTGTCTTTGATCAGGTGCTCCGCACCACCACACCCACCAGTGGCCTGCATCTGGCCCTCCTGCTGCGGCTGATAGCTCTGAGGTGTTTGGCGTGCCCAGAGCACGCCTGCAGGATCAGCCCCTACTTCCCAATTTGAGAATCCGGCTTTGGGCCACTGGGGCTTTGAGCTATCGCTCTGAGCAGCTCATTGGCTGTGGGGTGGCAGCAAGGCTTTGCCAATGCTGACCTGCAGGGACTTGGGCACCTACAAGGTTACGTGGCAGCAAAGCAGCACTTTCTGAAAATCTCAGTGATGCTTAAATGGTAGCCTCTATACCTTTGAGGGGCTGGACCTGGGAGTCTGTACCTTTGGGTGCCTAGTATAGGGAACAGTTGTGGCCAATGGAACATGCCTACACAAGGGAGTAACCGCTCATAAGGCTGCAGTGGGCTTTGGATCAGGACTCTAGACACATATATTTCCCTCCTTACTATAGACGGTTGCATAAAGTTCAAGGAAGTAAAGTTAAGGTGGGGAATGCAACTTTAATATTCAAATGTCCTGACTTTCAGGGTATGGGATGAATTTAGCTCTGCCTGAATTTAGCACCTGCTCTGGCATTGATGGAATGAATGCTTGGCACTGAGATTACTAGGTGACAGTCTGGCTGTTCCATTTACTTCAATGGCAGGGCTAGTGCCAGACTGTGGTTTTGATCAAGCCAGACATTTGTGCATCTTGCTGTTTAAATGTACAGACTTCTGCCTACTTCCCAGAAGAACATTGCAGACTAACCACAAAGACTGTCATCTTTGCAGAGATTAGAAAACAGCAGAAAGACAAAGAATCCCATCCTTGGTGATTCTCTCTCCTTGGAGGTAAACTCCATCTGTCCATAAAGAAAACCCCTTGCTATGATTCTGGGGGTTTTAGAATTATGCTAGATATGAGAGGATTTGAGCTATTTTATTTCTAAACCTGAATGTCTATGATGATTAAAGAGGAATGCAAGCCCGTTCAAATATGGCAGGAATTCACTTTCCTAAGGAAATGGCTCTATGATGCCCCCTCCCCAAAAAATCACTGTACCAACAACAAGCAGGACACATTGTACATTTCTAAGTGGTACTCCAATCAAATTCAGTTCCTAATATCGGCAAGCATTTCTGCTGCCAGATAGAATCCACAGTGACCAAGGCTGAATGCAGCACGCCCCGGCATCCATTTTTGGATCAGATATTGTAACAGTGATTTCTGGGGAAGATGGCATTTGTGTCACTTATATCTGTCACGCTTAGCAGAATAATGCTTCCCATTGATTTGTAGCAGCAACGCTGCTTGCTTTTTCTAGACATGACATTTACTATTATCTCTTTGTAAAGCATGGCAATCGGAGGGTAGTGGAAAGAAGGCTCGGGTATTGATTAAAAAAATGAGTCATTAAAAATGCTGCTGACATTTCCAGTGTTGTGGTATTCTTTTCCTTAGCATTAGACAATATAATCATTTAGAAATCTTAAGGTCGCTATACCATACATGTTCTATGTTTACAGTACATGCCATTTACAAATTCTTTGGGGTTGGAAAATCAGGAGTGTACACAAGAAAACAGTTTGGCACCACAACTCCTGGAAGCACTGCTTCCTCTGCTCTTCAGCTGAGCACCCTGCAGGTAGGAGGAAGATGAAGATTTAGCAGCTGCATAAGGAATTGGAGGGGACGGAGATGGCGGGTGTGGAGAAAAAATATATGCTGCAGCCACAGCAACAGGCATGGAACAAGCTACTCCTTCCCTCCTTTCCCCAGGGTCTCCCTGTGGTCCTACCAGCCTAGAGATTTTGCCCCTTTCTGAGCTGGTGTGTATGGGTAGGGGAGGGGGTTGACCCAAGAGGTGCCCCCCATAACCAACTTCTAGCTTGCAACCAACCAGATGAGCCATGCTCTTTTAGAATGTCCTCTACCTGGCATGAAAATCTTCCAGACCCAACATGTGTCAGTTCACTAAACACAAACAGAGACATCAGACAGAGTCTGCAAGGCCATTAATCTTGTTATGTCCAAACCACACCCATTATGCAAACTAGAGTATGTATGTGCAAATTGGTATTTGTCCCCTTTACTCTGCAAAGAGATTAATAAGAATTGCGTAGACTTTGGAGAGTCTGTGAGTGGCCGTGCTCACTCTATCAAAAATGTCTGACAAGCTACTTAACCGTCTAAGCTGACTCACAGTGGGTCTATATTACTTACTGCGGTGCCTATTATAGCCATCTCTCTCTTCCATCAGAGCTAGGAACAGCAGCTAGCCACACAAGTAACACCTTCTTCATGCTGGCTGCTGTTTTTCAAAACCCATCTCAAAGGTTCAAAGGCCGCTCCAGGACCCATCCCCAACTAGTTTTCACCCTGTTGACTTTGCACCAATACCTGCTTCAAAAACAAGACAATAATACTGTAAAATATAAAACTGGTTTAAGAACAAAAACACGCATCAACGTTAGTAGTAAAAATGTCATTAGAAAGACAGTGTGCGGCAGGTACACAGTAAAACTCATCAAGAATGATTAATGGACTCCGTGAAGAAGAGGCACACTAGCAGCAGCACAAAAAGGAGACCGTGTACCCTGCCAGTACATCATTGTATAAAAAGCCATCAGTCCTCTAAGAAGGTGAAAGTAAAGAGAAGCTAGAAAAATGTAGCCCTACCATGGTAATCCAAGAGCAAGTTTTTCTACAATGGGGACCTAGGAGAAACTGATCTGGGATTTTCTTTACCTAGAAATGGGAGTCAGCTACAATTTAAATAACTTTTATTTTGTTGTCTGTGCCAAACAACAGTAAGATTGTGACACTGGCAAGACACGTCAGATTTCTAGGGCTCACTTGTTTATTTTCCCCCAATGTCCTGTTAACAAGTCTCCAGTTCACACAAAGCACCTTAGAGTACCTTGACCCCATCAGTGTCAGTCAAAAGCAGCCTGTATTTGAAGGTTTTCTAATGCAACCTTAACACAGTGCTGGAATGGGCCCAAGGTAGTTACCAAGGTCACACAGTGTCAAGCTCTAAACTTTGATTAACAACTGCAGTATTAGATAACTTCCAAACAGAATGAGATTGTTAAAACATGTTCACTTCCTTAAATGAGATTAAAGTTATCCATGATCAAAAGTTCCAGCAGCTTTTCAGTATACAGCATTGGCTGTGTACATTATAATACAACGAAAGGGGTTTTTTTAAATGGAAGGGAGAAGGTTTGTTTTTAGAGAAAGTTTTCAGCATCCAATAGAGTGATACATCCCAAGGAATTCTAATAAAAGCCAAATATATCAAGCCTTACCATCTGTAACATAACCACTAGATGTCAACAGCCATATAGACCATTTAGACTTAAAAACGTCTGCCAGGATTATTATAGTTCTGTTTCTGAAGTAGGCCAAACATCTCAACTAGGTCATCATCCTAGAGAGTGCGTGAAGCCTAAGATATCACTAGGGAAGCTGATTTAGAGCCCTCAAGTAATTTTTTTCACAAAAGAGCACTGAAGCCAAGGCAAAGCTTGTAACTTTATTTCAGAGTAACTTATTCCCCTTGAAATTTTCTCAGCTGGAAAATCAATAACCAGAGATTCAATTTTCTGTAGAAGAATTTTGACTACTTTGTGAGTCCAGGAGATAATTTTCCTGTAAATGCTGTCACAGGTTTCCATAATGGACAGTTTTTTTAAAAAGATTGTGTGACTGAACCAATTGTTCTCAAGACTGAGACATGTATGTTCCTCCAATCATGTTTGAATCTTTCCCAGAGGAATTCTCCACCTCATTGAGACATGCTGGATATTCTGTAAAGATATGTAGGAGAACGGTCTTAAAGGCCAAAGTCAACTTATTAAAATCACTCTCTTCTTCCTCTATATTTTTATTATTGAAACTCTTGGGCGCTGGGGAAAAATGTTCTCAGGAGAGGTGCCCCAACTGTGGAGCAAATTACTTCAAGAGATCAGAATGAGGCCTACTTGTCCATTTTCAGAACAAGATGCCAGACTCTTTCTTCAAAAGCATTCCCTAAATAACAAAGCCTGAAGAGCCACACATCTTGTTATGGATCTGCTAAGCAGGAGACTGCAACACGCCTCAGCCCTTCTCCCACTGCACTTCCCTTTGTCCTTGGCCACGGGGAAAGGTCCTGAACCAGGAGGTGGCCGGGGTCTTTTGGGAATTGGGAGGCAACTGTTGTATCGCAAGCCAGGATCTTCAGAGAAGCTTGGATGCAGAGCAGAATCCCTAGGAACTGAACTCAGAGCTGTGTGTGGAACAAACTGTGACTGCCGGACTGTGGTGTTTAGATGTTGCTTGTAATTATTAGAATTGGGAGCACTTGCTGTTGGGAGTCTGAAAGGACAGGAAACAGGAAGGAGGGGGGAGGAGTTGAGAGGCTGGGAGAGAGCTACAGAGGGTGCAGCAGCAGCTTGGTAAAGAGGTTTCCACTTTGAAAATAAAGTCCTGTTGAAGCTTGTTAGTACCTTGCCTGGTTGATACAACACGGATGTTACAGTTGGGTGCAGGTCTGCATGGGGCTTCTGGAGAGAGCCGAAGCGGTAGGGCAGGGAGCCAGTACAGTGCCCAATGAAACACACTAACTGAGAGTGGCCTGGAAACCTGCAAGCTCCTATTGACTTGAATAGACACCGGATTGGAGAAGGTGCCCTAGGCACTAGTCCTGAAGAGCCCTGACTTTTGATTAGAATGCCCCAGAGACCCAAATAGAAACTGTGGTTGCTCACTTTAAATTGTAACTTGTTAAGGCTCTGTATCTAGGGTATGTGCAACCTTTCCCTTTCCTGCCAGCTCTAGTTAAACACCCTTTCCCTTAGCCATGTCCCTGAGTGGTAACTGGGACTTACCAGGGTTAGCACCTACAAGGCCTAATTACTGAAGCAACTACAATGCTTACTTCCGAGGCATGGTACACCTGACTGGCACCTTAGTGGTTTGGTGTACTCCAGCACTGAGCAGCCCCGATAATTACAATCATTTTCTTGGACAAGTGATGATGAGAGCGTGGAAGCAGGAGGAGTAAGAGAGAAAAATCTCATCAGGACTGAGTTTGCGCTGATTGAGCTAATTGGGGTTTATCTGATTATAAATAAGGGTGAACTCTCATTAACTTAATAGATGCAAACCTCTGCATTTCCTTGTGTACATTTAGCTATGGCTACCTTGCACAACTCTTGTGGCAGTGTGTAAGGTACATGCAGCTACTCATTATAGTGAAAAGCAGGTTGCGTCCACCCTGTGTTGTATGGCTACACGTGGCAGTGAAAGAATCTAGCAGGTGGGAAATATATGAAAAGGCATGGCAGCTGGGAGCCTCTCCCTGCACTGGACCCTTTCCCTGCTGCAGGGAAAGGCTCTTGCAGTAAGGAGGTGCTAGAGCCTTTTCACACCGCAGGGAAAGATTTCTGCTGCGGGGAACTGCTAGAGCCTTTGGGCATTGAGTCTTTGAGTTACAGGAGCTCCCTGTTGCAAGAGTCTTCTCTGCGGTGGGAAAGACTCCAGCAGTGGGAAGGCAGGAGGAATCTACACTGCTAAAAATAGCAGTGTAGACAGGAGGCACAACTTGGCAAGCAGAGAGCTACATAAAGTACATACTAGGGTACATACCCAGGGTTCAGAAGTTTCTTTACTTGCCTAAGTAATGCCTCACCATCTACACTGCTATGTTATACCCATGCTATGGGGGCTAGCCATGTATGTACTCTACACGCCACTGAAAGGAGTCTGCAAAGTAGACGTGCCATTATGAGTCCCCATCAGTGCAGCACACCAATTGTGGTGGTTGTGTCAGGGATATTCTTGAGTATACCCGAAGACTAAGTAATAACAGCTGAAGCAAGGCATGATGCCGAGTAGACTCTTATGGACAATTTCAGTGCAACTCTTAATTGTCTCTCTGCACTTAGATGCTAAAGGGATGGATGCATTTAAGAGTGTGACAGACGGAAAGGCAGGAAAAAACTAGAGAGTACAGTTTGAGAAGATATCAGCAACACGTGTTGTGTTTGAGAAACATGTATTGCATATAGGCATCAAGGAAGCCTGTTGGAATCCAAGTTAAGGCATAGACTTGGGGGGGGGGGGGGAAGTCTTCTGCAGAACATTTTGCTCCCAAGGGTGTATTTATAATATTAATTTATTTCTATATAGCTGCCCAGCATTGATTTTGTCTGACAATAATCTGCATCTACAAATGAGTAAAATAACCTGGTTTTGTGGATCAATTCCCAAATATAGCCTTAATTCCACTGGAGATTTTAGATTGCCTGCACGAGTGTGAGTAACATATAGGCCGAGATGCCAGCTAGGAAATGGATGTCTAGATCTCCTAGATGGCTTTGAAAATCTCAGCCTACATGTTATACCTCATACTCAAAGGAGGAATGAAGCTGGATGTTACTTTCAAAAGCAGACCTGATACCATATGTGATGTCCGGGGTGGGGGAATCTGGCCCTAAGTGAGTAGTGTCAGATAGGCCAAAAAGCTTATCTGTTCTTACTTGGAATGCTTCTGAAATGAGGCTGAATGCAAAGGCATCAATACCTGCACTCCATAAACAAAACAAGACACCCTTGATTTGAATGGATATATTTAGTTAATGTGAAGGACTACAAGATCAGGCTATTAGTTTTTAGGTGTTTGTGGGGGTTGTTTGTTTTTTAAGGTCAGATATAATTACATACTACTAGACAGTATAATTTCCCCCTAAGTCATTCTCTGTGCAGGAGTCTGGTGAGATTTCTATAGATTTATAAGAAACCTCAGAAAAATGAAGAGGTATTGAATGGAATTCAAGTGAATGGAGTAAGATAGCTAGGTCTGTGGCAAAACAGTAAAACTCATGTTTTTGCAGTGCTTACCCATGTAATTGTAAAATGATTTTAAATTTGCAGCAATAAACACATTTGTGCATTGTCTGGACAGCAAGCTGCATATAGGTTTGAGACTCTGAAGTTCACATCTTGCAGCAGTATAGTTATATTTCAGTCAATCATTCATTTCTAGTCAAACCCAAGTATTGTCTTCTTTTCGACAAGAATATTCCTGGAGTTGTTAGTGTCCTCCTAGGCACGTTTGTACCTTCAGTAATGATTTCGATAAGAAAGTATTCATAGCTGGAGCATACAAGCTTAATGAAAGAGAACACAGATAACAGGAGGACCCCTCTATCTGAAGTGTATTTGCAGTGGAAGGAACAGATAATGAACACAGTGGGTGCCAGCCGTAAAACTGAGAGGAGAATTTGGCCAAATTGGGGTTAATTATCAGGCTAAGTTTGGCTGTTCTGCAGTGTCCCCTGGTAATTATTTAAAGGAATGAAACAATACTACAAACTTTGATTTCCTAATTATCTCTTAGTTCTCACACCTTTAAAAAACTTAGATAAATATGTTATTTTACACTGAATAATTACATCAGGCATAGGGTGCTTGAAAGGTAAAAAACAGCAACTCTAAATAAGAACTCATAACTAGGATGGAAGGATCTCTGCCCAGGCACTCTTTTGAAACATCTCTGTTACAGGCAGACTCCTAACGAGCAGATCTACCCTTGCTTTCTACGTCTCTGAATGGGTGTGCGGTGTAGAATTCGATAAGTAATGAACTGAGCAAGAACAACTGGTCTACAGGACACTGACTAGGGCTTTCTCATGTGGTTGATTACAGAGGAGACACACAGAGTTTCCTTGCTGACAGAGGCTGATTTTTTCTTTTTTTAACCTCATTTTGTTTCATCCTGCTCAGTTCCCCAATAAGCCAAAAGATTAAAGTACAATACCTGTATCTAGGCACACAGGAACATGCAAAGAAAGAAAACAGCTATGACACAGATGAGTAATATAAACACAGGTAAGATGTTATGCTCTGAAACTTCAATCCTTCATAGTCTATTCTAAACAACAGAAGCAGGCAGCTGGCAAACTATGCTACAGATTAACTTAATACACCTATGAATTATTCACACAGATAAGAGGCTGTTTTTACAAAACCTATTTTTTACCTAGTCCTCTTCTTGCCCTCCTTGGGTTTTTTGTTTCTCTCATCTACCTGTTGCCTCCAATCCTTAAGATCTGAAGACCTTTGCAGCAGGGACATTCTTTTACTGTATGCCTGTACAGTTCCTAGCACAATGGACTCTTACTCTATCATCTCCTATAGGCCTGACCAGGTTAATATAGTCTATTATTTGTTTAATAGTGAATAATAAAGCTATAGTTTGCTTAAGACTTGCCCCTTGTTTTGACATCTCTTGTCACATCTTTACTAAAAGGAAAAATTAAGGAACTGGATACAGAAAGAGACAAGAAAAAAAAAAAAAGAATCAACAAAGTAGACGCAGAAGAGCCTGCAAAGATTAAAAAGAAAGATAGAGACTGTTCCTGCTAGAATAAGTGACTTATGGCTCCTTAAAGCCAGACTTTAATACAGCAGAACAGTGAAATCTGATTCAATGAGATTTCATCCGCTGTTAGTGCAAATTGGTGAAGCTCAACTGAAGTCAATAGAGTCATACCAATGTACTCTTGGGAAGGATCTGGCCCTGTAATGATTATTATCTCTTAGGAGGCAACATCAGTTAAAATGCAACACATCCTATGATGCATTTATTCTCGCAAAGAATTTATACTGCACCATCAGGGTGGTATCAGAACACGGTACAAAGTGAACATAATAAAATGAGGATCCCTTTCTCTCTCACTCTTCTTCCCCTGGTTTGTGGGGAGAGATCTGTGAATGTGTATGTTTCATTTTGTTCTAAATATATGATTCCAATCAGATAGCAGGAAGATTAGAGTAAATTATCAGTCTGAATATCATTAATCACCCAGTTTAACACAAGTATTTGTTTTAATAAGCAGCAGCAGCACCACCCCGCCAAAAAGGTTTCTTGGATGTTCAGATTGTACAGAACCCGATAACCATATGGAATAGGTACACTGACTGGTTACCAGTGGCTTCAAACAATTATGCAGATGAAGGGTAAACAAAACATTTCACTACTGCAAGCTCTTCTGGAGAAACAAAAACAAACAAAAGTGCCCTGCCAGTCCAGTGAGACCCCAGATTCAGAAATGTAGCTACAGCTGTTTAGTGCCCCGCTGGTAAATAACGTGGGCCAACCCTTGGTTCAGGGATGTTCTCTGAGGAGTCCTTGGCTGCAGGGAATTTCAAACAGTCCTCGGCTTCTGCTACAAAAGCAGCAGGGTTTGGTGCTGTCAGGGAAAAGACAGACAAGTAGTCAAAAGTGCCCAGCCTTTACTCAAGAGCAGGCCTGTCAAAGGCAGCTGGGCATGAGCCAGTGCTCTGGCTAGGCTGCAGTGCTGATGCTCCCATATATTGCTCAGTGAAAAAGCTTTGTTGTTTCTACATGCTCTGGAAGTATTAAACATGAAGAAATGGGTGACAAAATGCTGCACTCCAAATATTTGCTTGAGGGTCCAGCTCCAAGTGGCCTACCTCCACCCCCCTTGGACGTATGGGCAGAGGAGATAGGAACTTCTTGTGCCCCCTCAACCTCAGGTGAACAATATATTGGTTCTGCAGAGAGGGAACCAACCAAGAAAGCCCACTGCCACCAACTCCAAGCTGGGAGAGAGAGATAAAAGAATGTTGAAGGGCAGGAGACAACTTGAAATATGGGGAAAGAGGGAGGTAGGGAGAGAAGGAAAGAAGGAATGGCAGACTGGGAAAGATAGGAAGGGAAGCAAATGCAGAGTGGAGGATTAGAACCACCAAAGCAATGGAGACACAGGAAGCTTATTTTTTAAATGAGATATTAGCATGCTGAAATATCAAAGAATACACATTAACTGTGGGTAGAGGCAGCGTCTAAATTGGTGGAGTGTATTTCCCAGTAAGGTTTATCCTCTCTCTAGATATTAAAGTCTTCCTGCCACAGAGGCCTTATCCCTGCCTCATTTTCAGCTGACCAGGAGGAGGGCAGTCATGCTTAGTGGATGCAGTGGGCATCGATTCCAAGGTGCTAGGGTCAGAGCCAGGGTCAGAAGCCAGATCCAAGGGCCAACTGGAGGGCAGGAACTGGTTACCAGAGCCAAGGGTCAAGCCAGAGTCCGTAGTCAGAAGCTGGAGCCAGGGTCAAACTGGAAGATGGGAACTGGAGCACGTGGGGTAGCTGGCTGACACGCTGTCCGGAATTGTTCAGATCATGAGTGCCAGCCTCAAGGCAGACTGTCAAAAACAAGAGCAAACATCCAAACTGGGGGTATGTTCTATAACTAGATTTCACCAACCCAGTAACACGTGCAAACTCCTGAAGCACTATAATAGTCTGACCATAGAGTCACAGACAGTCCCCTTACTCTTTCCAGTCTGTCTTGCCATCCAGGCAATCTGGACTGAGTGGTAAATGGTCACTTACACCAAAGATAATAAAAGATTCAGGTTGCTTCCAGTACCAAGAGACCAGTCACTTACCCCAGGTCAATTTGTACCTCAGATCTCACACCAAAGACAATGCTTGTAACCAATCCTATAGTAAACTAATTAAAGGGTTTATAAACTAGGGAAAAATGAGAGAGTTATTCACAGGTTAAAGCAGGCATCATATGCATACAAATGAGTTACAGTTTATGGTTCCAAAAAGTGACAGAGTTATAGTACTCTGTCAACACTGAATGGCTTTTAGGGCTAACCCAGCTTGGTGCTGGGGATCTCTGCTTTTTTTTCCCTATCTCCAGCAGTGTGAGAGCCCAAAGAGCAAAGAGATAAAGAATTTTTATGTCATCTATTTTTATTTCCGTCTTCCAGAATTTAAGCTGATGGGATGAGCTCTCTCTCACATAGCACCATCCTGGATGTAAGAGGACCATCAACCTAGTCTTTGTATCATACTGTTGCACAGTGGCCCTCTTAGTCTTGATAATCCTTCTTGATGGGCAAAGGAACCACTCCTCCTGGCTGGGTTCACAAGTTCATAGCAGGCATTTTTAAAATCATAAAGCAAATCTTACATATTGCCTTATAGCATGGCATACAGACATTACACACAAGATGAATGCGTGCAGTAACTTACAAGCATTTGATAGAGTCTAAACACATCCATACAAGTCTAACGCCTATCTTGAACAATACTAACAAAGAGGTGAGCTGGTCTGGTTTCCAGCTATGAATTTATCAGTGCTCAGCTGATACCCACAGCCTTGGCAAGAACTAGCACCTGCGCTGCCAACATCAGACAGGCAAGGAAGGGTTTGAGGCTGGAGCAGGCAAAGGGGATGACATGAGCACTGAGAAGCCAGCAAGGTATTACTGCCAATGGCTTATGAGCCAACCTGCTGGCCTCTGCAGCCAAACAGGAGGTGTGGCTAATCAGGCAGCCTGCTGCAGCTCAGCTATACTGATAAGGGCTGCCTGGAGATTAGCTCTGCTGCAGGCCCTGATTCTTGATGCTCAACAAGGTTGGCTTGGTTATGGCACCAGATTGGACCAGATGGTTTCTATATACAGACAAACTTCCTGAGTGAGGAAATTCAGACCCCTTTGCCTTCTGAGGTCATTAATCTTCCTTGCAGGACCACTGGAGTTGGTGTCCCACCTGGGTTCCATTTTGTAAGGCCCATGGTTTCCTAGATGCAGACACCACCATCACTAGCAGAAGTCATATATTAACAAGTATTAAATCAGTGCATTACCCTCTGGACTATAACTCCTATTGACTCCAATGAATATTTTGCCTGAATAAGGTCTGACTCAGGACTTCAGGATTTAGCCTCAGGTCAAGAGTATGAAAGGCCTGCATTCATGTGTATGGGAGGTGGGCTGAACCCAGAGTCCTGGTACAAATGCCCAGTGCATGGCTGGCACCATGTGCTCCTGGCAAGATGCTGACCTGTTTCACAGATCTCCTGTTTAGCGTGCAAATAGTGAGACATTCTTCACATACATCCTGTGATCTTTTAAATTGTTCTGCTGTGCAAAACAGGCACAGTTTGCTTTTAATCCCGCCTGTGTGCAAAAAAGCAGAGATTTATTGTGGCATTTGGGAAAATTGCTTAAAGTTTACAGATAGGAGGAACTGGGGTGACCCTCCCTGCAAAAATATGTCACACAGTTAATAGGAGTTATCACTATGGGCTGTAATTCATTTTGTTGTTTAATTTCACCTCACAAACTCAGTAAATACACTGTGCAACATGTCCTCCTCCAGATGATACTCATGATATAAAAAGCCAACCACGTATTTCTATAAAGGGTAGGTAAAATTTACACTTCCATGCTGATCAAGCAACATACAAGCTATTAAAACAGTGAGAAGGAGAAATACATGTTAATGCCCTTAGTGATGTATTCCCTTAGTCTTGGAAAAACACCTTCATCGCCTGCCCCTTCCATTTTTAAACATAGAAACATCAGGATAATAAACATGACAAGTCATATTTTAATGCTCCTCTGAACCCTTCTCTGTCAGAAGAAAATACAGTAGTTGTGAAAGCTACAAAACAGCCTTTTAACTGGGAAAAAAAAGACTTTAAAATCCAATAGCATTGCACACCAGTAAAAACAGAGTATAAAAGTTTCCTATTTTGTCTATTTCCCTTTTAAAATGGTCATGCTCCTGACACTAATAAGCACCGGGCTATCTCTAAAAGTGTTGTAAAATCATTCAGCTGGAATATAGCAATTACCTAACAATGTGACATCACTGTGAGGGGAAAAAAACACCCTTCTTGAAAGCATGTTATTTCCTGTGGGATTTGGAAATTTCTAGCTTAATTCATGTTTCTACCTGATTATTTTCTCCATGCACCTTAAATCCTCCCTTTCTGCAACCCCCTGAAATACAGCACATCCATTTATATTTACTGCAGAGGGATGACAGTCACAACCTTACAATGCTGACAATGGCAATTATAGTATTAGCCACATAGCATAAGATCTCATTTAGCTCATGATGCACACCAGTGCCTGGAACTGAAACTTCAAGCTGATTATAATGACTGCTGCTGCACGACTGCGAGCTGTGATATCCTCAGATTGCACAAGCCAATTAGGGGTTGGATGTGGTCAATACTGGAATGGATCTGTAAAGACAGCAAAGATGCTGCCGGGTTTGCATTCTTCCTTGAGCTAGTGACCACTGTAGGAGCATGGAGGAAGGGGTGGATATCAAGAAACTCCCCAATTCTAAGAAAAAGAGCATGTTTGCAGTGGGGAATGAGTGGTTCCAAGGTTATCTTCGGTCCCCCACCATAACTCCTCTTCTATGGTCCATTTACAGCTGGTAGGAAATTTCCATTAAAAAATGCAGTTTTGTTGTAATTGAAACATTTTGCCAAACATGTAATTTGACAAAAGTTAGTTGTAAAAAGTATTGGAATACTCTATTCCAAGAACGTCAAAACAGGAGGTTTTTCTTTTTCTTTCTTTTTTTTTTTTTTTTTGGAAAAGAACATTTCAATTTCTGTATGGAAATGTTTTTATTTCAAATTTTGTTAAAATTTGTTATAATAATATGAAAAAGTTGAAATCAGAACAAAACTTTTTGATTTTATCAAAATTAAATATTTTGATCAACGCAAAACTATTTTTTTCAGTTTTGTTTCACAGGAAATTTCTAATGTTTTTGTTTTCCTTCTGTTTAGGAACATAAAAAATTCAACATTGTGGAATTTCCCGTGAAACTGAAAATCTGGCTCCTGCACAGCTGTATGCCTATTATTCCTTGGAATAGTCTGAAACCCACCTCACAGGGTTGGACGCACGTGCCGAAATATTGGTTTCCCTTCTTCATCACTGCTATCAGCATTAGCATGACTTGAGGAAGAGCTCTGTGTAGCTCAAAAGCTTGTTTTTTTCACCAACAGAAGTTAGTCCAATAAAAAATATAGCCTCACCCATCTTGTCTCTTCAGCATTAACCAATCATTTGCCGTCACCAAGACGTTATTTACTGTGCATGTATGTACTTGCTCCTAGCTGTGGAGGTTGTAGTCAGATCTCTGTAATGGCCTGTGCACATGGGATTTTAGGATTGTTCCTTTGCTATGTTAATAACATTCAGCAAAGTGCTATTACTAAATACTGGTCATTGGGATACATATTGACTAAATAAAGTAGCGATTGCAATAAAAAAATGTGCTTGAAATAAAGAGGCCTGAAACTTCCAAAAAGAAAACCTCACAGTAGGGGTGAGCAAACTATGGCTCGCTGGCCAGATCTGGCCTGTCAGGACTTTGGATCCGGCCCGGGGGATTGCCCCCCGTGGTGCCACAGACCCCGTGCTGCTCTCAGAAGCAGCCGGCACTACGTCCCTGTGGCGGGGGGGTTGGGGGGGGAAGGAGGGAAGAGGGCTCCGTGTGTTGCCCTTGCCTCCAAGCACCACCCCCCGCAGCTCCCACTGGCTGGGAATGGGGAACCACGGCCAATGGGAGCTTCAGGGGAGGTACCTGGAGGTGTGGCAAGGGCAGCGTGTGGAGCCCTGTGCCTCCCCACTCGCCCAGGGGCCGCGCAGGGACATGGTTCCGGCCGTTTCCCAGAGCAGTGTGGTGTGGGGCCAGGACAGGCAGGCAGCCTGCCCTGGCCCTGGTGCACGCTGCTGCCACCCCAGAGCCTCTTTAGGTAAGCAGCGCCGGGCCAGAGCCTGAACCCTTCCTGCCCCCTTTCCCCCAACTCCCTGCCCTAAGCCCCCTGCCTGCACCTCGCACCCCTCCTGCCCCCAACTCCCTGCCCTGAGCCCCCTGCTGCACCCTGCACCCCAATCCCCTGCCTTGAGCCCCCTGCCGCACCCCCACACCCCTCCTGAACCCCAACCCCCTGCCCTGAGCCCCCTCATACACCCCGCACCCCTCCTCTGCCCCAATCCCTTGCCCTGAGCCCCTTCCTGCACACCACACCCCCTCCCACACCCCGCACCCCAACCCCCTGCCCCGGCCCTGCATAGAATTTCCCCACCCAGATGTGGCCCTCAGCCCAAAAAGTTTGCCCACCCCTGCCTTAGAGCTCCACTGAACAGAAGAACCCACACTGCCTGGGATTACTGTGGTAAACAGACATCACACTCCAGCAGTGAAGTATGGTTGTAAGGTCACCACGACAGTGCATGCTGGGCCATTTGGGCAGCCCAGGACATGTGCAACAGTCAGTCACAGCACTAGCCTACGTGACTTGTGACTGCTTTGAGTTTTTGAGTAAATGTGCAGTACTTTCTGGTTGTGCCTTGGCAACAGAGCAGATCTTCCCCCATTATTTTTGCTTTCAGCCCCAGCCAGAAATGCAGAGGTATCTGAATATTATGCATCACCACATACCTCACAAAAAGTCCAGGTTTGGTTCGAGTTAGGATTAAGGTTTAGTTTTGTTTTATCCAAACTGGTTTGTTCATCATAAGCCATAGTATGGTGTATTGACAAGAAAGAAAAGAAAATCCTCACATATCATCTTTAGAGCCAATGAAGAGTGAAAGCTCTCACTTTGCTGTTTAAAAAAAATTATCAGCCTAAACGTGCCATTTGTGCATCAGACAGGGGAGTGCAAACTTTGCCTATGTGAGGGCTAGAGTGACAACTTGCCAGGAGTCTGAATGCCTTCGCTCATCTGCATGAAATGGATCTTTTGAAGCAACTCTTGTCTTTAATATGGAGATATACAATGCGGAGTCGATGGGTCCATCATACAATGCTCCTTCATTTCCCTGCCATTGCAGGGGCCTTGAGTACTGATGAACCTTAGTCCCTCCTATTCTCTGCCTGGCTCATAATAGTCTAATCTTCTGTGGGCCTCATTTATTTTGGTCTCATTACCCTTGTTGGGTTTAGTGCGTGGGTGCTGGGTGTTATTGGTGGCCTCTGATATACAAGAGGTCAAATGATGTAGTAATCCCTTCTGGCCTTAATCTCTATGACTTTATGAAAACAGCCTAGCTCTGCGTATCAGAATTGAGCATTTCATGCTGGGACTTGCAGTCTCCAAGGGCCACCACTTCAAATTAAAATGAGAGCAGCTGGACCAAAAGCTACATGTCAGAAGCTGTAGCTCACGAAAGCTTATGCTCAAATAAATTTGTTAGTCTCTAAGGTGCCACAAGTACTCCTTTTCTTTTTGCGAATACAGACTAACACGGCTGCTACTCTGAAACCTGTCAATATAGGTAGGGTGACCAGAGGTCCCAATTTTATAGGGACAGTCCCGATATTCTGGGCTTTGTATAGGTGCCTATTACTGCCCACCCCCTGTCCCGATTTGTTCCACTTGCTGTCTGGTCATCTTAAATATAGGCCACATCTGGCCCGCAAGCTATCTTCTGGCCTCTTGTGCTTTAGGTATAATTGCAGTCCGTTGTCACTCGGCTGGAAACGTCTTTGAATCTGCTGCTGCTCAGTGCATCGCCACAGAGGCTCAGTGGTTCATAATATAATTTTTCCTAACGGAAGCCAAGTTTGGTGGGGGAAAAATGGTACACCTTAACTCCAATAAAAACAAATTGCTTGTTGATAACCCTTTTCTTTATACAGCAAGCTTCTCTCTGTGCTGCATTGAGGGCTATCAGCAGAGAGAACTGCTTGATTTTAAACTCATTAAAGAGATAGCCAAAGGTTATGTGCATGTTTTTAATACTAGAAGCTGAAACCACTTGAAGTAATTCATCACCTGGGACTGAGGTCAACCCCCGTCCAGGTTCACCTTGTGATACAAAGTTTCACCAAATAAAACCTTACTGCGCAATTTTGCCAAGATTCATCATCATTCTGTGACATTTGGTGTTGCTTAGTGAACGTCACAGAAATCTGGGGGGAAAAATGCAGGTCCAATCCCTGCAGTCCACCCACCAGGGCAAAACTCTCACTAGCCTCATTGGGGCCTTCCACCAGAATAAAGTGTGCAGGATTGGACCTGGAGCAAACAACCGGAGCAGGTCATCCATGTCTAGGCAATACATTTTTGACAAAAACAAACCATTTTCATGAGGTCCTGGGAATGTACAAAGATGATTTTTTTATTAAAAAGACACAAACTTTGTCATTTCATCTAACTTCACACATCTAGCAGCACAGGGCACAAAGCACCAGCCATTTCACTGAAATCATGTGCATTCTGGTCCTGTTTTAAATGCATTTTTTTTCCCATTTAAAAAGCAGCGGATGGTTTCAGGTTTTGGTAATCTAGATAGAGCAGATGGGCGGGCAGACGGTGGGTATAAAATAGCACTTCAGGAGAGAGCAAGGCAAGCAGCTTGCTCTCATTCATCTCTGCTTGTTTGTTAGGGGAGAGATTCTGTTTGAGGTGTGGCCTATGCATGGGTGGTGCTGATCCTGCTCACAGTACATTTGGTTGCAAGCTCCCACTGACTTCAATGGGAAGAGGAGCAAGCCCAGTGAAAGAGGCGATCTAAATGCTGTATGATGGAGAAAGTTCATCATGTATAAATGTTTTGTGTTCTATACATTCTGTCATCTCATTGACTAACAAGAGAGAATGGGTTTTATATAATGCTTTCAGATTGGCAGTGGTATAAATATTTCCAGGCACACGAGGGGACATGGTTGAGAAGAAATGGATTTGATCCTTTCAGAGAGGAAATGAATTGACACCAGACACAGGATTAACCCCTTTCTGCCGGGGCTCTGATTTAGTGCCAGAGAAGAACTGCTCTTTGACAAAAGGACTTGCAGTGCTTCTGAGCTGTGCTATCATTAGCTCTTGAGTCTTCAGGGCACAATGTCTCCCTGGCTGGTTCTCAGCTCCTCCTCATTGCTCCACTTTTCTTCCCCATTTAGTCCCTCCTGACTGAGGCCCCTCCTCCTTCACCAGTGACACATGCTTCCTCTCTCCACTTGTGGGCATATAGCTTCCACTATCACTGGCCCCTTGGTACTGCTCCTATTTTGGTCCCCTACTCCCACCTCCCCCTCAGGCCTCCCTGCTCACTTGACTCCTGCTTGCATCTTCTGCTTCCTTTTCAGTTGCTCCATCTGTCTCGCCTCCCTGCCCCCTCTTACCACATTGTTCTTGTCACCGTTCAGGGCAACTGCACCAGTGTTTCCCCTCAGTGGTTATAGTACATCAGCAAAGGCATCCACTCTCAGTTTCCAGCTCCCCAGTTGCTGCCTTTCTGGGTGGAGATCCACATCTCTCTCCCTTCTGATCCAGGTATTCCCAGGCTGGCCAGGTCCCTGTGTTCACTGTGTGTGGCCCAACACAGACAGATTGCCCAAGGACACCTGCTTTCTTTCTCTTCAGAGACTGAAAACAGAGCGATTGTCAACAGTTATAAGTTACAATGGAGCACTTTCTAAGTAAACCTACTTTATTCTTAAAGTAAAAAAGCATTACAGAGAACATAGTATTAAAAACAATGGAAGAACCCACACGTATGCTAATCATTTACCAGCATTAATTCCAAACCTGGCAGGCTCAGTCCTTCCCACCGTACCCTAAGGATTGGGCCCTCCAGGGACCCAGGGTCCTGTCCATTTGCTGGATCAGGAAAAAGACCCTGAGCCAGTTTAAAACAAGACAATTTATCCAAAAACCCTTTCTTTATCTGCTGGTTTTCATTTCAAACCATATTGATGAAAAAATGGAAAAATGCTATGAAAATTTTGAGACAAAATGCTCAATTTCATTTGAAATTTTTCATGTCACATCATTCCTATTTTTCAAACCATCCCTAGACATGCCTCCTCCCACCCCCATATAGTTCTGAGCACTTGCACAGAAGAGCCATAGTCCTTCTTTTAGAAAGCAGCTACCCTTTTTACCATCTGCTCAAAATAAGATGCTAGCCGTCATTTCCAGCTCAATCACTGATATCTTAAGCTACCTAGGAGCCATGGTTCAGGAGCTCAGCGTACTGATCACATTACGAAAATAACCATATTTAAATGTGTTTGTGGCACAGTCATTTTAGGATTTTTTTTCTATCTACACAGGCCAACAAAAGAAGTATGTGCAGTAACACAAACTTATTTCACACCTATATTTAAACATGGCTATTTTTGTAACACGCTGGTTGATAAGAGCTGGTATAAGTTTCATCTCTTAACCTCTCAAAATCTGTTCATCTTTGATGCCAAAAATCTAATGCCTTCTCCTTGCCTCCATCCCCAAACATAGACAACAAACTGTTCATTATCTGTATCATCATCAAACTGTATCATTTCTCTCTAAATGGCTTATGTGACCTTTAGGATTTTGTTGTTGTTGTTGTTGATGTTAAAAAAAAAATTAACCTGCTGACAGCTTACATTGAAATTGACTCGTGATATATTATTTCCCCCCAAAGGGCTGGTTATAAGAGAAATGCCAATCAACCCTAGAAGCTTTCACGTATTAGAAACATCTTGAACACACAGGCTTATACATTAAAATGTCCTTAGGATGCTATGTACACGCTACTGACTTTAATAATGTTACGGTCCTATTCAATCCTTACCATAAAGCTTACTCAGCTTTGTAAACTGCTTTGAGACCTGCATAAAAAGAGCTCTACAAGTGCTAAAAAATAATATATTATGTCATTGACAGCTCCTGAAAGTACTTTCTGTGTTTGCTGAACACGAACAGTTACTTATCAAACATCACTATAGTAACTTGACTGTTTCTAATTTGCATTCAAAATGCCAGCAGGGCTCTTGTTCACTTTCAAGATGTGCTGGGTAGAAAGCTTTTCTCCCACAGCTTGGGCCATGGGAAATTTGATCAAAACGCTGGCTATGCAAAAGTCAACATTTTAGAACAATAAAGGAACCTAGCATTTTGGTGGGCAGCTGGAGGTGATGGTGAGGCCAGCTGCAGAATCCTCCTTGCCATATTGTGTCACTGATATTTAATCAGCACTCTCCTTTACATCAGGGAGTTCTGCTTAAATCAATGGCACGATATGGCCCTTGATGCATATTTTACTATCAGCCATTGCTGAAGCAATGCTCTCGTTCTGGTCCCATCACCTCAGCCGTTCATTTATGTTTCACGTCAGTTAGAAATAGCCACTTCAGAAGCCCCACAAAATTATGGCTTATGTAATTACAATGACCTATAATACTAGTACTCGTACCATTCTGATATACAGCAGTGGCTGACAAACAATTGAACCACGCACATGTTCTCCTACTATGAAAACTTTCTTTCAGAGTACCCTGTAACATATGCTACCATTTATCTGTATTTTTCCTGGTAAAAGTAACCTCTTGCTCTGTAACTGCACACAGGAATTTATAACATTTTATTGCTACCACCTCCATTGCTGCATAGTGAGAGGCCTTTTATCCAGCTGGATTAATAGCATAGCCTGAGGTTTTTAGCTGACTTCAGAGGATATATCTGAATTAGCAGTATAGGATCTGGTGAAATCAGTGCCTGAGTGTTCAATTAAACTAAAAATTCCTGGATGTAAGATCTCTCTCAAAAAAAACGCCTGTGGGTCAAATCCTGCCATCTTGCCTATTCCCATCAGTGAGAGGTTTGACTGAGTAAATATTACGGGATTTGGGAAGACACGTCATCCTATGCATAACTCTATCCTTATATTCAAGATGTAAGGATGTGTCTAAAGTTAAGTTCACTACACCATCATGGGACCTAATCACATCAGCCACACCATCAGGGGCTCGTTCACCTGCACATCTACCAATGTGATATATGCCATCATGTGCCAACAATGCCCCTCTGCCATGTACATTGGCCAAACCGGACAGTCTCTATGCAAAAGAATAAATGGACACAAATCTGACATCTGGAATCATAACATTCAAAAATTGGTAGGAGAACACTTCATTCTCTCTGGCCACTCAGTAAAAGACTTAAGAGTGGCAATTTTGCAACAGAAAAGCTTCAAAAACAGATTCCAAGGAGAAACTGCTGAGCTTGAATTAATATGCAAACTAGATACCATTAACTTGGGTTTGAATAGAGACTGGGAGTGGCTGGGTCATTACACATATTGAATCTATTTCCCCATGTTAAGTATCCTCAGACCTTCTTATCAACTGTCTAAATGGACCATCTTGATTATCACTACAAAAGTTTTTTCTCCTGCTGATAATAGCTCATCTTAACTAATTAGCCTCTTACAGTTTGTATGGCAACTTCCACCTTCTCTGTATGTATGTATGTATCTTCTTACTATATGTTCCATTCTATGCTGTAGCCCATGAAAGCTTATGCTGTAATAAATCTGTTAGTCTCTAAGGTGCCACAAGTACTCCTGTTCTTGTTTCATTTTCCTTGGGGCTTAATCACGTGTTTAAATGCTGTCTCAATTTTCCTGAATGGGGACCTTAATCCAATGAATTCATGAAGACACTAATTTTAATTTTCTTAATTACTATGTCTATAGGGCAACTCAGCACTTATTTAAGAGGTCACAAATAATGTTGAGTCCATTAGTCGTGGGGGAGTGAAATGTTAATAGCTTTGCTTAGTTTATGAAACTTTTAATTTTGGCCTTTTCCTTCATGGTGAATGAAATTATTTACCTGAGAAAAGCAATTAAAAATTAATAAAAGAAGAATGATTTAAATGCAAATTCGATCAGAGTGCACAATAAAATCAATTCATGTTACAAAACAATTTGTAAAATGAGCAACTTACTTCAAGATCACAGAGTAGCAGCCGTGTTAGTCTGTATTTGCAAAAAGAAAAGGAGTACTAGTGGCACCTTAGAGACTAACCAATTTATTTGAGCATAAGCTTTCATGAGCTACAGCTCACTTCATCGGATGCATTCAGTGGAAAATACAGTGAGGAGATTTATATACACACAGAACATGAAAAAATGGGTGTTATCATACACACTGTAAGGAGAGTGATCACTTAAGATAAGCTATTACCAGCAGGAGAACGGGGGTGGGGGGGGGGGGAGAAAACCATTTGTAGTGATAATCAGGGTGGGCCATTTCCAGCAGTTAACAGGAATGTCCGAGGAGCAGTGGGCGGGAGAGGGAAATAAACATGGGGAAATAGTTTTACTTTGTGTAATGACACATCCACTCCCAGTCTCTATTCAAGCCTAAGTTAATTGTAAGTTTGCAAATTAATTCCAATTCAGCAGTCTCTCGCTGGAGTCTGGTTTTGAAGTCGTTTTGTTCTAATATTGCGACCTTTAGGTCTGAAATCGAGTGATGGGAGAGATTGAAGTGTTCTCTGACTGGTTTATGAATGTTATAATTCTTGACATCTGATTTGTGTCCATTTATTCTTTTACATAGAGACTGTCCAGTTTGACCAATGTACATGGCAGAGGGGCATTGCTGGCACATGATGGCATATATCACATTGGTGGATGTGCAGGTGAACGAGCCTCTGATAGTGTGGCTGATGTGATTAGGCCCTGTGATGGTGTCCCCTGAATAGATATGTGGACACAGTTGGCAACGGGCTTTGTTGCAAGGATAGGTTCCTGGGTTAGTGGTTCTGTTGTGTGGTGTGTGGTTGCTGGTGAGTATTTGCTTCAGGTTGGGGGGCTGTCTGTAGGCAAGGACTGGCCTGTCTCCCAAGATTTGTGAGAGTGATGGGTCGTCCTTCAGGATAGGTTGTAGATCTTTGATGATAAGTTGGAGAGGTTTTAGTTGGGGGCTGAAGGTGATGGCTAGTGGCGTTCTGTTATTATCTTTGTTGGTGACTTCAAAAACAGACTCCAAGGAGAGACTGCTGAATTGGAATTAATTTGCAAACTGGATACAATTAACTTAGGCTTGAATAGAGACTGGGAGAGGATGGGTCATTACACAAAGTAAAACTATTTCCCCATGTTTATTTCCTCCCCCACCCCCCACTGTTCCTCAGAAGTTCCTGTTAACTGCTGGAAATGGCCCACCTTGATTATCATGACAAAAGGTTTTCTCCCCCCCCCACCCACTTCGGCTCTCCTGCTGGTAATAGCTCATCTTAAGTGATCACTCTCCTTACAGTGTGTATGGTAACACCCATTTTTTCATGTTCAGTGTGTATATAAATCTCCTCACTGTATTTTCCACTGAATGCATCCGATGAAGTGAGCTGTAGCTCACGAAAGCTTATGCTCAAATAAATTGGTTAGTCTCTAAGGTGCCACTAGTACTCCTTTTCTTTTTACTTCAAGATGATTTATGTACCCGTAAAGGATTTGCAAGCATTTATTTTGCAAACTTGATAGACAGAGTTTATATCAGAATTTTAGATGAAGGAATGACTTAGTCCATCAGCCTCAGATTGTGGAATATTAATTGTTGCAATATCATTTTTAATAGTTATTCTAAAATTGTATTTGTTTAGATTTGTGATATGAAATATAGAGGAAATGTTAGTCTAAAGTTTGAACTTGGTTTTACATCAAGGATATTCTTCTGTTAAAATGTTCTTAAAGAAGTATTCAGAAGTATTGGTTTACTCACAGATACATAGACGGAGAGAACTATATATTTAAAATGTGTAACAATAGGCTTTGTTTGTCGAAATAGAAATAAAGAAAAGTAAAACATTTGTAATGATGAAGGATTGCATAGCACTCTCCAGATAACATGCCAGCACTCTCTGCAACATGAGTTAGGCATTTGGCATGTGGCATTTTCCCCAGGACTCAGAACAACTTAATTAAGAATCAAAAAAGTGGATGGCTCTATTAATCTGCAGAAAATATGCACAACTCTTTCTTTAAAATTCCAGGTGTAATATTCTAGCAGAATAAATGGAAAAAGTAATTGGAGACTGAGTTCTTAGTAAGGTTTATCTCTCAGTTGCGCCTGATTCTTAAAGTGGTCTAAAAATATCTCTGGAATAACCGAAACTGGAATTTCATTTGTTTATTACAAAATTTTAGTGATCAGATAACTTGTTCAAAATAATCTATAATGCTTCCCTCTCCAGCAGCTGCCTTGTCTGATTGAGAGATCTCTAGCTCTTTTGGCTGGCTCTGCCAGCCATCCCACTTTGACTCTTCCCTGATGGTTCCAAGTAACTTCACTCCTTTGAGAAATCTCAATGTAGGTCCCAGTCCAGCAAAGCACTTAAGCATTTCCTTAATTTTAAGCACATGCTTAAGTTCTGTTAAAGTCAATGGGCCTTGAACATGTGTTTAAAGTTTGCCTCATGGTTAAGTGTTTTGCTGAATAGGGATGGGTTACTGAATCGAGGACTTAAGCATGTCCCAAACAAACCATATTATTTCACAGCTTAATATGATAATTCATTGATATCAGAAATGCTCCTGAGATTGTAAAGCTATAGGGAACATTATAAAGTGCTTGTGACATTGTTGGCACTGTAATAACAGCAGCAGTAACGTATGTCCAGTAACTTAACCTCACATAATTTCTAGATTTGTCCTCCACTATTTTTGTTGCAAATCTTAGTCATTTTTAAACTTGGTACATGGAGGGCCCTTTAAGTGGGCTTCCTACAGGGCAGAGAACATAGGATTTCTTGTAGATATGGGTTGAATTGAAATGTAAATGCTGAGACACAGTTAACTTGGGCTAAGTGGGCCTTTTCTTTACTTGTGATTTTCTTGTACAGCTAATAGTTGTTCTGGTGTCTATTTCTTTGTTCTCTCAGAGTCCATCTATGTAGGACGGCACAATAAAGTCATTCTTATTGGTTATATGTCACCATACCAATCCATTTTAGTTCTTGGCATTTACCACTCACCTTGTTTTTCTGATGTTTCATTTCCCTGTCTGTACTTTTCTTTTTCTAAATTATAAAGTCTGATTTAATAAAGAAGTATTCACAGAACAAGTACCTGTACAGACAAAAGGCAGTCAAAGTATTATTTCATTTATGAAACTTGAGTGCAGTAAAGCCCAGCTTTTAGCAACAATGTGATCACTCATTGCTATTTATCAGTGTTTATTTAAGATTGTAGTTGAATTAAGAACAAGGAAAATGCAATTTAGTGCAGAAAGGGGGTCACATAGTCTAGGCATTAGTTAATTTATCTTTTATGACAGAGTCCATTTTCTGCTGCAGGTATTATTCCATAGAAGAACATTTGTCTCCTGAAAGTGCATCTGCAGCTGTAGCATGGACTAACTCAGTGGTAGCATTTAATTTGTGTGCCATCATTCAGTTATCAAGAAAAAAGTGCATGCTGAGAAACACTATGTTTATTTAATAATAGCATAAACAGTAGTTTTGATAGGCAGAACCAATTACACTAGTACTTAGCTGGGAATACTATACCATTAGCTCAGAAACTGTTGTCTAAAAATCTCTGTCACTGGACTACAGGGATTCATCAGTCAGCTCTCCAGATAAATGCTAATAAGGAGATAAATTGATGCACTGTACACACACAGTTTGGTAATTAAATATGGTAGTATGTTCTCTTAGCTCATGTATGTGGGATAACTTGCAACAGTTATATTTCCTTTTTACAATATATTGTTGTTTATAGGCTTGAAGTGTAATTAAGCGTTTTCATTTTGTTTTGGCTGCAAATGAATTTAAAATTTCTAGATTGGATGAGGGATTAGGTTCTCACTTACATGCAGGCCCTTTTATACCACTCTGGCAGCCTAAAAAAATCTTTAAAGTGCATGTAAATGTAATTTATGCTCAATTTAAGGACTCTTTACGCTACCAGAGTAGAGTAAGGAGACCACAGTGTAAAGATGAATTTGGCTTTAGGAGATTAATCACCACCATCTTTAGATTGCCAACCAATTTTTTATTTAAAAAAAACCTTCTGTGTTCTTGTATGTGAGGTCCTATTTTAACTAGATAAATGTTAATGGACACTAATGATATATAAATTCATAGACTTTAAGGCTACAAAAGACCATCATGATCATCTAGTCTGACCTCCTGCACATTGCAGACCAGAGAACCTCACCGGCCCACTCCCTGTAGTAGGCTGTTAACTTCTGGATGAGCTAATGATGTCCTCAAAGCTTGATTTAAAGACTTCAGGTTACAGAGAACGCACCATCTATTTTAGGTCAAACCAGCAAGTATCTTGTGCCCCGCAATGCTGAGGAAAGGAAACCTCTCCTCTCCCCCAGGGTCTCTGCCGATCTGACCTGGGGGAAAATTCTTCCTGACCCCAAACATGGCGATAAATTAGACCCACCATCCAGACACCTGGGAAAGAATTCTCCATAGTAACTCAGAGCCCTCCCCCTCTAGTCTCACTGGACATATTTACTAATAGCAGTTGCAGATGGGCCACATGCCATTGTAGGCAATCTCATCATACCATCCTGTCCATAAACATATCAAGCTCAGTCTTGAAGAAATTAGGTATTTTTGCCCCCTCTACTCCCCTTGGAAGACTGTTCCAGAAGTTCACTCCTCTAATGGTTAGGAACCTTCTTCTAAATGTCAAGCATAAACTTGTTGATGGCCACTTTATATCTGTTCTTGTACCAGCTTTGGCTCCCTAACTCAAATAACTCCTCTCTTTCCCCGCTTTTTATCCCTCTGATGTATCTATAGAACACAATCATATCTCCCCTCATCCTTGCTTTGTTAGGCTAAATAAGACAAGCTTCTTAAATCTCCTCTTGTAAGGTAGGGTTTTCAGTCTTCTGATCATCCTAGTAGCCCATCTCTGCACCTATTCTAGTTCAAATTCATGTTTCTTAAACATGGCAGACCAAAATTTCACAGAATATTCCAGATGAGATCTCCCCAGTGCCTTGTGTAATGGTAATAACATTTCCATACCTCTATAGGAAATACCTTACCTGATGCATCTTAGGATTGCATTAGCCTTTTTAATGGATCGGCGTTCATGTCGCACTCCCTGTCGGTACCTGGCCCATCCCAGGGAAGCTAATGATATAACCAGTGGATCAAATTTCGTGCTGAATCTTGGTCACGTGCCGAAGAAGATGGCTGCATCATACTGAAAGCTCACAGACATCCTGTGACCGATTAATGCACCCAGGTGTTCTCCTCCTCTGTTGCTTCCAACTGATACATCCCCAGTTTACAGCAAAAATTCTTGTTAGTCCCTAAGTGCATGACCTTGCACTATTAAATTTCATCCCATTTCTATTACTCCAGTTTTCAAGGTCATTCAGATCTTCTTGTAGGATATTCCGGTCCTCCTCCATATGGGCAATACCTCCCAACTTTGTGTCATCTGCAAATTTTATTAACATATTCACTTTTTGTGCTAGAGTCATTAATGAAAATGATAAATGATTGGTCCTAAAACCAATCCTTGAGGAACTCCACTAATAACCTCCCTGCACCTGAATATTTCACATTTCAGCATGACCCATTAGTCTCCCCTTGAACCAATTCATTGCCCACCTTTTGATTCTCATATTAATCCCTATTTTCTCCAGTTTAACTAATAATGTTCCATGTGGAACTGTATCAAATGCTTTATATTTGTTACTTGTTCAATCTGATGGCATCTGAGCACCAGAGCTTGCTGCATTATATCAAAGATAACTCAGTTTTGGAGACAGTGGGGAAGTTAAAGTTTGTGAGAGTTCACCTTGGAAAAAAGACATCCCTATTAAGGAGAATCCTCATTTTCCTATGTTGCACCCTAGTTCTCAGAATTTCACATTTCTTCTTAGAAACGTGCAAGGTTAAATTACATCAAACAGTTGTTGTCTTACATGTAAAAACTGGTTTGACTTTTCTAATTAGCATCTACCTTGAATTTTATGACAACATTTATTATATACCCATGTTGTTATATCTATTTAGACATCTATAAGGCATTTGAGTTAGTCCCACATGACATTCTGATAGTCAGTTCAATATTAAATGGATTAAAAACTGGTTAACTGATAGATCTCAAAAAGTAATTGTAAATGGGGAATCATCTGGCGTGTTCCAGGTGGGGTCCAGCAGGATTCTGTTCTTTGCCAAATGCTATTCAATATCTTTATCAAAGTGCTGGAGGAAAATACGGAATTATTGCTGGTACAATTTGCAGGTAACAGAAAAAATTGCTGGAGTGGTAAATAATGATGGTGTAAGTTATATAGAATTATCTGGATCATTTCGTAAGGCAGGAGTTTTTAATGACGTGTTTTAATACAAATGCAAGGTCATACATTTCGGACCAAAGAATGTAGGTTACATTTACAGATTGGGACACAGTATCCTGGAATGCAGTGATACTGAAAAGGATTTAGGGGAATAATGCGACTTAGGCAATGCTGTGCGTAAGGGAACAAACATGATCCTTGAATGCATAAGGAGAGGAATATCAAGTAGTAGTAAGGAGATGGTATTACCTTTTTAGATGGCATTACTGAGACTGATACTTTGTCCAGTTCTGATGGCTATATTCAAGCAGGATGTTGACCAATTGGAGAGTCTTCAAAAAATTGCTACAAGAATGATTTGAGGTCTGGAAAATAATACCTTATAGCAGGGTGGGCAAACTACTGCCTGCAGGCTAGATCCAGCCCCTCAGGGCTTTGGATCTGGTCCACGGGATTGACACCCCGTGGCGCTGCGGGCCCTGCGCCGCTCCCGGAAGTGGCCGGCACCAAGTCCCTGTGGCCCCTGGGTTGGGGGGGCCAGAGGGCTTCACGTGCTGCCGTTGCCTGTGGGTACCTCCCCTGAAGCTCCCAGAGGCTGCAGGGACGTGGTGCTGGCCACGTCCCGGAGAGGCGCGGAGCCAGGGCAGGCAGGCGGGAAGCCTGCCCTGGCCCCGGTGCACGCTGCTGCCATCCTGGAGCCGCTCCAGGTAAGCGGCGCCGGGCTGGAGCCTGAACCCCTCCTCCTAGCCCTGACCCTCCTGCCTGCACCCCAACCCCCTGCCACACCCCACACCCCTCCTGCACCCCAACTCCCTGCCCTGAGCTCCCTGCCTGCACCCCAACCCCCTGCCCTGAGCCCCCTCCTGCACTCCACACCCTTCCCTGCACCACTGCCCTGAGCCTGCTCCCACACTCCAACCCCTTCCCTGAGCTCCCTTGTACACCCCGCACCCCTTCCTCTGACCCAACACCTTGCCCTGAGCCCCTTCCTGCACACAGCACCCCCTGCCACACCTTGCACTCCCTCCCACACCCCAACCCCCTGCCCCAGGCCTACATTCATGGCCCTGCAAGCAATTTGTCCACCCAGATGTGGCCCTCAGGCCAAAAAGTTTGCCCGCCCCTGCTTTATAGTGACACACAAAAGAAGCTTAATCTATTCAATTTATCCAAGAGGAAGTTAAGAGATGACGATCATGATAAATGTGGAAAAAATTTCTGATAGTAGGTTGCTCTTTAATGTAACAGAAAAAGGCATAATGAGGTCCAATGGTTAGAAGCTGAAGTTACACAATTCAGACTAGCAACAAAGCACACATTTTTTAATAGTAATTAACCATTGGAACAATGTATCTGGGGCTGTGGTGGATTCTCCATCACTCGAAGTTTTATATCAAACTGGATGTCTTTCTAAAAGATATGTTATAGCTCAAACAGAAGTTATGGCCCTGATGCAGAAATTATTAGGTGAGGTTCTGTAGCCTGGGTTATAACGAAGAGCAGGTTAGATCATCACAATGGTCCCTTTTGGCCTTAAAATCTATGATTCTATGAGAATTAAAATATAATGGACTTTCACTGACCATCACTGACTTCAATGAAACTACAGTGATTTATACTTGCCGAGGACGTAACCCTAAAATCTTATATACTATAGGAACAATTTTACATGGGTGAAACCAGTAGTGTTGCACTTGAATAAAACGGGTGGAATCGAGAATGAGGCCCTTAGATTGTTCCTAAACTACTTAGCCACTCTGTTTTGCAGTTCTGCCTGGAAGTTGTCATTCAAAAGCAGCAAAAGGATCACTGGAACGAGAGAGAATACATGCTTTCGTTCTTATAAAGATTAGTTATGCAGTATATATAGAAAATTACTTCCTTCCATTTGCCATTTTGTTTACGTTTTACCTTTGAAATACCACCCAATCATTCAGTATTCCTGATTGCAAAGACACCAGACTGCACTTTCAATAAATAATTCCACTTTAATGACAAAGTAATAATTTAGACAGATACAGTGTGCACACCTGCAAAAAAATATATGCAAGCTGGTTTACAAGCTAGAGGAACAATAAACCAATAAAAATACATCATCCAGTTAAGTCCGATGACACCAAATACTTATTATTAGGGCTTTACAAAGACTACAAAACTTTTCAGATGATTTATTTCACTGTTTCTGTCTATTTACATGATATGTTACATCAAAAAATGTACAAAATATAAAATGTATACAGACAAATGTTTCACAAACAATTTTTAAGTTGTAAACTAGGTGGACTCACTGAGATGTATTGCAGGAAGTTTTGTATATGGTAATATTGTGTGTGTTTGTGTCAAAAATGGAAGGAAAAGATTTGCAAATTTGTTCAGAACACATATATAACAAAGAGCAGCTGGTTTTTTAGTCAGCTCTCAGATACATGTGCTGATGTTTTACAATAGAAACTGATCTAACTTTTGGGGCTCCACATCAGTCTGACTACATTCTACATGCATAAAATCAATTAGAGTTTGTACTAGGGCAATAGCACCGTGTAGGGACTGCTAGATTCACTGATGCAGCTCAGTGCCATTGAAAACTGCATTGATTTCTTTCAGAGTAGCAGCCGTGTTAGTCTGTATTTGCAAAAAGAAAAGGAGGACTTGTGGCACCTTAGAGACTAACCAATTTATTTGAGCACAAGCTTTCGTGAGCCACAGCTCAGTGAGCTGTAGCTCATGAAAGCTTATGCTCGAATAAATTGGTTAGTCTCTAAGGTGCCACTAGTACTCCTATTGATTTCTTTGTCTTTGTTTTACAGCAAATGACCACAGGGTGGCCACAAAGAGTTAGTAGCACCAATTACACATCCTGAAGGTAACATCCATTTAAGTGTACAGTATGGATACACAATGCCATAGCCCTTGGATTCTTTTTTTAAAATTATTTTATCCAGTTATTTCTTGTGGCAATAGCTTTTCCAATTATTCTGATCAGTTTTCATGCAATCTGTTTGTAGCCTGCCACGACAGATGCACTTCAAATTTCATTTTTTGCCCCCCAAAATGTAGTGGCTTAATATACAAATTGAAACATGCTCACTCTAGCATTGATAGCTCCTGCATAGTCATAGCAACTGTAAATACAGGACAAACACACGAGGTTAAAAACAGCTTTTAAGGTTTGCATTCTGTCTTTGTTTGCAACATTGAGGAAATCTCAGCAAGTGTAACATCTCTTAACACCAACAGGATAAAATACAATTTCTTGTTTGTTTGTTTTGATTTGTGCAAGGCTTTTTATATTTACAATACCCACCCAGTAGACTGTGCAAAACCAACCCACTTTTACAGTATAAACTCTTCCTCTTCCACAGTGGACATCACTGCTTCAGTGTTCTTTAATGCTGTTAATTTTTTTTCATGTACAACAATAGCAATCAAAACAACATGCTTAAAACTAGAAAAAGAAAAAAAAATAAACAAATATTTGTGCTCATGCTGCATCAAGTGCATCCAGCTCTGCTGGATAAGAATTCGAAACATCTATCTTCAAAAACTCCATTCCACAGGACTGAATGGACCTGGGTCAGCTTTCTCAGCTTTTAGGTGATAGTGGAAGTGGGTTCTGGGTTTCTTGTATATTTCCTAGGGTAGGCAGAGCAATCTATTCACAAGATAAAAATACTATATAGCAACTGTTCTTTCTCCTATCCATTTCTTAAAAAATCATGATATACAGATATGAGGCTACTGTGTTAACTGACGTTATTTCGTTAGTAAATGAAAAAAAACAGTGTAAATTACCAATGGTTTAGGAATTAAACCAACTGTAAAACTGTTCTAGAAATCTGTTTTAAGGCAGTGAAACAGCACCATAGGAAATGTTCCTTCTTCCACTGAAAAGGCTCAAACAAATGAAGCCCTAAAAAGCCTTTAGTCAGTGTTGGTTAATAATTGGTATAAAACTGTAAAGGAGTGGGCAGGTGGTTAAAAAAGACCTTTGTGGTAAAAACAACTTTATAAAATCGGTGACTTGTACACTAAAAACTTCATGGAGAGTGTCACTGTGACCATGGCAATTAAGAATTAAATTGGCACTTATCCAGCATATCACAGTAGTGTTTTCTGGTGATAGCACAATACTGTTTGTGCTTATTGAGTTACTATCATCATCTTTGATTCATTTTGGAATGGGCAGTAGTGTACGACAAACACTACTGTAGTCCTGTGACCAGCACCATGTGGCACAACAGAGGATCAGAAGAGGATCAGAAGACTGCATTGCTAACGCAGCACCTCAGAGAAAAGTAAAGGAAAAAACAAAAAGTTTTCACTGTAAACTTTTAAAGAGAGAGAGAGGAAAAACAAAAAAAGGTTCCAGTTTGGCTAACACATGTGCAATCTGCTTAGTTGCCCTCCATTTAGGGCCCTTTCCAGTTGATTAATGGAGTCTTACTTGGCTCCACTGATATTGAAATGCCTTGAAATTAAACAAATTCAAGCTTTCCACTTAAGATTTTAATTCCTGACTTTGCAGAGTTAAGCCTCCTGCCTACCTACAACACACCGCCCTTGTTCAGGGACCTCAGTGTGCTGCTTTAATCCTGGCAGTAGTCAGTGGCAATAGATTTTACAATAATCCTCTACCAAGGTTCATCCCCTCTAGAGAGTTGATTCAAGAGAGGAATCCAAAATGTCATCATGGTGGCTGGTGCTATCACTGTCACAGCTTTGCGCACTCGAGTAATTTGCTGCTTCTTGGAGCCGCATTAGCATATTCATCTGAAAAAGGAGGTAAGGAAATGTTTATGTAATCACTGTAGCATTTAATGCAGCAGGGGCTATGTCAAAAATTAATTAAACGATTCTGGTGTATGCAGTGTGCTGGTACCCAGAGTGAGAGAAAGGGCAAAATGATTTCAGAACGGGCAAAATATCAGTGGCTCCTCCTGGCTGCCACCCCTTGCCCAGCCTTCTGTGCTTTAAATAAATACCACAGAGTGGTAAAGGTCTAATAAGCCATAGGGATATAAGAGCGCTGCCTAATAACTCTACAATTCAGCGGTGTGAATGGCTGCAGCTGCAACACAGACAGGCAAAGGAAACAGTATCACAGCTGGACATCTGGGCCCGTATTTGGAGACAGTCAAGCCTCCAATAATGTTTTGGCTAATGTAGGCAGAATAAATTGGAAAAGCAACTGCAAACATGATCACACGAACACACACACACCCTCTCAGAGAGAGAGAGAGAGAGAGAGTGTGTCGGGAGGTGGACTGTAGCCAGCTGCTACATACAAGAGCACCATCTGCTGCTCAAGAGCTGACCTCAGCAAAAGGAACAGTAACAGAAAACAGCAGACCATAGTCCTGAGGAAAGGGGAAGCATAACATAATTCATTTGGGTATTATCGGAGCCTGTAGTGCATTTGATAAACATTCAGAAGCCAACGCCTGCCTGAGAAAATTGCTCAGATTCTTGGAGACAAACTCAGTATAATGACGATGATTTTATTTATAAAGCAGCACTCATGCCAAAGTCCTCAGAGCACTGAAAAACATTAACCTAATTTTAAGACAGTTTTACTATAGGTGAACATTTTACATTACTATAGGTGCCACATTTTAGGTGAACAGTTCAGGTTCCTTGTAACAAAAAAAATATGCAATGAAAGGTAAGAAGAGGGAAGGTATTTTATTTGTGTGAACCCTTTTCAAGTTTGCTTAGGAATCCTTGAATGTCCTATACTTCATAGCTACACCATTCACAGATAATTCTATAAGCTTTGAACATTGTACCGGGGATACTAAGAAGCAGCTTTAAGCTCCAAATTCAATGTGCGTGTTATATACCCTATGTATGAGACAAATACTGATGTGTGTGCGTACGTGTTACATTCTATGTATGAGACAAATTCTGAAATGCCTTGTTATCTCATGCAGGGTCAGTGGACCTGATTCATCACCACTGAAGTCAGTATCAATCCTCCCATTGGCTTCACGCATGCAGGTTCAAGCCTAAATGCAGTGAAGATGCTACGCTTTTGCTACATGGGGGATGGGAGAGGGTCCAGACAGCAAAGATTCATTATGGTGGGACACTACTTCTGCACTACAATGGAGGAGTCTTAGCCATTTCTGCACACTGCAATGTGGAAGGGATAGTGAATGGGCTCGGAGCGTGGCCAGGAGATTCACTCACACTGCAAATCCTAAAGGGCCAAAGGACCACTCCTATATTTGTCAGGTGGGAAACAGTGGGTCATATAGGCTAATTCCCCACATTATCTGGAGATTCATGGTCTGATTTCTGGGAGATGAGCGCCTTGAGCACTTGTGGGGACTCAGGAGTAATTTCTTTAGTGCCAATTTACTTCGGAGCATTTTCTTCAGAGAAGGTCCCTTTTCTTTGGGATTTCTCCATTTCTCAGAATACCACCCCCGGCGTAGGTGCAGTGGGGTTCTCTATATTTAAATTATGGATGATAACAAAGGCAGTCTACCGAGTGAGATTTATAAAATAATAGGACTTTAGTCGGGCTGATATAGTATACCTTTAGCAAGGGACATAATAGTAAATCCAAACATCCTTGGGCATATTAAATGGGCAAATAAAACAATGCATTACATGTTTTGTTTTGTAATGATTTTGACTGACTTTTCCCCCCGATATAGTAAGCAATGATGCAATAATAAGTTATTCTGAGATATTCCTATGAATGGGAAGAAGGATGTTCGATTCCCTGTTCTGCTACTGTGTGTGTGAGACCTTGGGTAAGTCACTTAATCTCAGTTTCTCAGTTCCCCATCTGTAAAATGGAGGTAATATGTACCAACTATACAGGTTTCAGAGTAACAGCCGTGTTAGTCTGTATTCGCAAAAAGAAAAGGAGTACTTGTGGCACCATAGAGACTAACCAATTTATTTGAGCATAAGCTTTCGTGAGCTACAGCTCACTTCATCGGATGCATACTGTGGAAAGCGTAGAAGATCTTTTTATACACACAAAGCATGAAAAAATACCTCCCCCCACCCCACTCTCCTGCTGGTAATAGATTATCTAAAGTGATCACTCTCCTTACAATGTGTATGATAATCAAGTTGGGCCATTTCCAGCACAAATCCAGGGTTTAACAAGAACGTTTGGGGGGGGGGAAGGGGAGAGGGGTAGGAAAAAACAAGGGGAAATAGGTTACCTTGCATAATGACTTAGCCACTCCCACTCTCTCTTCAAGCCTAAGTTAACTGTATCCAATTTGCAAATGAATTCCAATTCAACAGTCTCTCGCTGGAGTCTGGTTTTGAAGTTTTTTTGTTGTAATATCGCAACTTTCATGTCTGTAATCACGTGACCAGAGAGAGTGAAGTGTTCTCCGACTGGTTTATGAATGTTATAATTCTTGACATCTGATTTGTGTCCATTTATTCTTTTACGTAGAGACTGTCCAGTTTGACCAATGTACATGGCAGAGGGGCATTGCTGGCACATGATGGCATATATCACATTGGTGGATGTGCAGGTGAACGAGCCTCTGATAGTGTGGCTGATATTATTAGGCCCTGTGATGGTGTCCCCTGAATAGATATGTGGGCACAGTTGGCAACGGGCTTTGTTGCAAGGATAGGTTCCTGGGTTAGTGGTTTTGTTGTGTGGTATGTGGTTGCTGGTGAGTATTTGCTTCAGGTTGCGAGGCTGTCTGTAGGCAAGGACTGGCCTGTCTCCCAAGATTTGTGAGAGTGTCGGGTCATCCTTCAGGATAGGTTGTAGATCCTTATTAATGCGTTGGAGGGGTTTTAGTTGGGGGCTGAAGGTGATGGCTAGTGGCGTTCTGTTATTATCTTTGTTAGGCCTGTCCTGTAGTAGGTGACTTCTGGGAACTCTTCTGGCTCTATCAATCTGTTTCTTCACTTCCGCAGGTGGGTATTGTAGTTGTAAGAATGCTTGATAGAGATCTTGTAGGTGTTTGTCTCTTTCTGAGGGGTTGGAGCAAATGCGGTTGTATCGCAGAGCTTGGCTGTAGACAATGGATCGTGTGGTGTGGTCAGGGTGAAAGCTGGAGGCATGTAGGTGGGAATAGTGGTCAGTAGGTTTCCGGTATAGGGTGGTGTTTATGTGGCTAAGTCATTATGCAAGGTAACCTATTTCCCCTTGTTTTTTTCTACCCCCCCCCCCCCCAGACGTTCTTGTTAAACCCTGGATTTGTGCTGGAAATGGCCCACCTTGATTATCATACACATTGTAAGGAGAGTGATCACTTTAGACAAGCTATTACCAGCAGGAGAGTGGGTGGGGGGAGGTATTTTTTCATGCTTTGTGTGTATAAAAAGGTCTTCTACACCTTCCACAGTATGCATCCGATGAAGTGAGCTGTAGCTCACGAAAGCTTATGCTCAAATAAATTGGTTAGTCTCTAAGGTGCCACAAGTCCTCCTTTTCTTTTTGCAACTATACAGGGTGTTTTGAGGGTCAATTGATTAATGTGTGTGAAGTGTTCAGCTAGTATAATGATGAGGGTCATGCAAGCACCTAGACCAGGGATCGGCAACCTTTGGCATGCAGCCCATCAGGGGAATCTGCTGGTGGGCCGGGATGGTTTGTTTACCTGCAGCGTCCACAGGTTCAGCTGATCGCAGCTCCCACTGGCCATGGTTCCCCGTTCCAGGCCAATGGGGGCTGCGGGAAGCGGCGGCCAGCACATCCAGGCCAGTGGGAACTGCGATCAGCCAAACCTGCGGATGCTGCAGGTAAACAAACCGTCCCGGCCCACCAGCGGATTTCCCTGAGGGGCCGCGTGCCAAAGGTTGCCGATCCCTGACCTAGACGATGGGAAGTACATACAATGAAATTACTGAGATTTTAAAATTGTAACATAAGGGTGATGCTTTCTATTCTGCTACGTTCTCCTGCTTTTCTTCTTCTTTTTGATATAAATTAAATACATAATAGACCAGTTAACTGGTATATTCTTTATATTTCAAATTGCTAGGTTGAAACACAGACTACAAAGGTAAACAAAAAGCTTCGTTCTTACCAAGGGATCCCCTTCTGTGTCGCTTTGTGGAATGTGCTTGGAGGTTGTTCCTTCTTGTGCCGATGCGTAACCCTCAAACCCAACGTCTTCTGGTCTTAACTGAAGTAATGATGGCCATTCATGCTGCACAGGTGCGGAGCTCCACGGGTAAGTATCTGCTACCCACTTTGAGGGATCCTCCCATGGCGCTCTTTTACCATACATCTAAATTAGGGATATAATACATTTAGTTATTTAGACTGCGTGCTTTTCAATACATTACTATTTATAATATCAGACAAATGAAATCAAATACATCGAAACAGCTTTTGCAGCAGAGACTCAACTTTCAAAAGTGCTCAACACCCACAGCAATGGCCTGAAGCTCAAAAGAGCTCACTTCCAATAGGCACTCAATGAAATGGCTGCGTATTCAAAAGTGCTCCACACCTAACAACCCCCAATGAGAACAAAAAGAAATTGAGAACAGTAGAAGCTACAGGTTTTGATAAAATGTGAAGTGGAACTTTGGGAAAGGAGAGAGAAACATCACAAGAAGTTGTTTGCGAGGTAGTTTGAAAATACAAACCCATTTTAAGTGACATTATTTTCACGCATCTTGCAAAGAAGGGGGACATAGGAAATATAAACGGAGATGTTCCATTTACACAGGCTTAGGGAAGCTGTAGCAGAACAATAAGCAAGCCTCTTTAATCTTAAGTAGGGAGCACCTTCAATAGGTGAAGAGAAGAAATTCACCTAGCTCCTTTTATCTCCAGTTTACTCAGAGAGTCCTATTTTCTCTGAGTGTCACAACGATCTTTCCTGGACTCAGATTATCTTGGTCCTATTGCTTCTTATAAGAACATTTCTTTTCTGTATAGTGTAGGCCCAGCAGTATATATATATCTATAGCTATATCTATATATATATATATACACAAAGCAAGTCTGTAGGACTTCTGTGTATTATTATGTTGTTGTTAAACAATTCAGAATGTCTAAGAACTGGGCTGGTTTGTGGCAAACCAATAATTTCTTCTGGCTGCTGCCATCTTGTGCTCCAGAATTGAAGTTTTTATTTAAAAAAAGTCTGTAGCCCTCATGATTGTGAAAATTAATTGAACTACTCCTGTTGACATCAAGTTTATTTTTGTTTTAACTCTGCAGTTTAATGAGGGCAGTTTAAATGTTAACTATTTCATTGCTTATTAAGGTACTCAAGAAACAAAAGACATAACCATATTATGAAGATGACTCATTTGAATGTCTCAAGTGGGTGGGACTTGGCATGTGGGCGGAGCATGAGAGACTACCACTATTTTTTTTTCTTATTAGTTCCCCCTCGGGTCTAAATAAGCCGCACTAATCTTGGCATGACAGTGCCTATCATATGTTCAGTACTCTATCTCAGTTAGTTCAAGCAGTTTTAGAAAAGAGAGATGCTTCAATAATGCAAGATTCCAAACCTCACCCTATGAAGCAGTAATTTCAATGAGCGTTGGCTGTATCACCAGATTAATTTTTGGCAAACGTTACGTTTCCACACCATATTGTTCGCAGTGTTGCTATAGCCATGTTGGTCCCAGGATATTAGAGAGACAAGGTGGGTGAGGTAATATTTTTTATTGGACCAACTTCTGTTGGTGAGAGAGACAAGCTTTTGAGCTACACAGCACTCTTCTTCAGAATTCTGAATTCCTCAGAGCTCTACGTAGCTCGAAAGCTTGTTTCTGGCCCAACAGAAGATATTTCCTCACCCACCTTGTCTCTCTTTCCATAGCATGCAAAGTTGTAGTGAACAAAAAGAGAACAAATGCAAAGGGGCCAAATAGAAAATGGAAAAAAAAATCAGGTAGCAGGATTACTCCAAGAAATTTGGGAATAGTTAGGAATATAGAGGAAAGAAAAGAGAAGCAAAAATGCCACAGACAAGATGGGAATAAGAGAGACATTAGAGAGGACAGAAACTGAGGGAGCAGTAAGACAAAAGAGAGTCAGATTCTCATGTCCACCAACCCTTGGTGCAAAGTGCCTTAAAGTGGCTGAAGAAGCCCATTGGAAAATAACCATAGCATGGGGGAACTGCCTCCTACAACAGCTGCAGTCCATACCCCGGTGTATGTGGAACGATGGGCTATGTTGGGAAGAGTTGTGGGTGGGATAGGAGGGGGTGTGGTGGACATCTCTGCTATGCCTTGTGATAGACCCAGTCCAGTTGGGTACAGCAGAGTAGTAGAAGGCAGATATACTGGCCACTGGATAAGCAGTTTTCTGTTCCCTGACTGACCAGAGCAGGGGCTACTCCAGGCTCGCGTGGACACACGACTCCAATTAGCCTGCGAAAAGAGTCAGTTGAAGCTGTTAGGCTAAGGAGAACACCTGACTCCAATTAACCTGCAAAGAGTCAGGTGAGGCTGTTAAGCTAATGTGAACACCTGACTCTAATTAAAGCCCCTCTGATACAATAAAAGGGCTTCCTCCAGTCAGTCTGAAGAGAGACAGGGAGCCAGAGGAGAGGAAGTGTGGCTGATGGGCTGGATAATGAAGACACTCTCAAGCCACTGGAAAGGGAGCCCTAAGGTAAGGGTGAAGAAAGCGTTAAGAGAGAGAAGCAGGGAAGCTGTGGGGAAGTGGCCTAGGGAAATGTAGCAACTCTGGCAGCGAAAGGTCGGCTGCCAACAGCTGCTGCCATTAGGGTCCCTGGGCCGGAACCCAGAGTAGAGGGCGGGCCCGGGCTCCCCCCAACCTGCCATTACAGAAACACCTCCTGTGAGGGGGAGACAGGCCCCTGCCAGGACAGGAGGCTAAACTGTTCTCGAATAAGCCAGTAGGAACAACAGACTGCGGGAGTTTTCTCATCAACCTCCTTCCTGGCTTATGATGAAAAGGACTCAGTAGACTGTACCCTGGCCCTAGAAAGAGAAGGGCTACATGGAGGGTGGCAGTGAGCCTCTGAGGCTAGCATAAACCGCCTGGAAGCGTGGGACCCACGGGGACAAGGTCGGAGCTCTGCTGCAGCCTGTTCCTCCACTAGTATAGAGTCCTTGAGGTCCTTCCCCTGTGAAATCCTCACTCGCAATGGGTGTGGTGACCCTGAATTCCTCCTCTTCATTACATACAAGTGAAGAGAAGAACAAGAGTGTATCACCGTGTCACAGACAAGCACGGTCTTAAGAAAAGCCAAATCATTCATCAGGAAGTGCAGGAGAAAAAGGGTCTGATGCTTACTTCTAGAATTCTACCCCCTTTTTTTGTCACTGTGGCACAACGCATCACTCTGATGCATTTCTGAAACGTACCCTGGAAAAAGCTTACAAAAACAAAACCAAAAAATGCTTTTTCTTTTGAAGCAAGACAGTGTTTCTACCTACATACCTGAAGTCCCTCTCTCACGGCCTCCAGAAGATATGGCACCAAAGAATAGTTCCAAAGATCTGTGAACCACACTCTGGAGCCATCAACATCCATGGGGCAGGGGAGGAAAAGGCGAGGACCTGAGAAGAAAAGTTTTTTGTTAAATAACATGAACTGTGAGGAAAAAACCTTCCAAAAAATGTAAGGGAAGATGACTACCATGGCAAACTTGAATAAAGAGAATGTTTATCCAGCACTACAATTATTGGCTCGTACTGAGTTCAGCTTCATTTTATTAAAAAATTAGAGTCTGTCTCCCCCTCTTCTAAGGTCTGAACTACACTTGAATGTTTTAGTGGCAAAGCTAAAGGGATGTGATATTTTGCCATTATAAGCCTTAATGAAGACACGGTTACACCAACAGAAAAGTGCTTATGCCAGTATAGTTTATTTCACTTTGCTGAACCCAAATTAGCTATATCAGCACAAGCTCTTTTATACCAGCGTAACTGTGTCTACATTAATTATAGTGCGTAGATAAGCAGCAAAGCTTTTAAATGTAGACACGGTTAGGGGGGAGATTCTTGGTACAGGTCGATGTTTCCATGGCAAACACTGTATATGAAACTCTTTAGTCCAGTAGTAAGGATAGAAATCCCAGGAGAACAGACTTCCCCATGAAATTTCCATTACTCCCTTGTTTCAGTCAGGTTGGCAAGGCATATTTCCCATGGTGATTTAATGTTTTCAGTCTCAGCTTAAACACAAGATTTTACTAAGTCAATTCAACTTCTACAAACTTTATGAAAGGTTCAGGCTTTACCCATCTTTCACTCTGCTGGCTGAGAAAAGTCTAGCAGCACACGGTCTTGCAAGGACTCACCAATGGTCACATCTGAAGAGCTGTGTGTTTCTAAAAAGCTGTTGAGATGATGCCATGTCTTAGGGATCCAGTCAATGATCTTGATGAGGTCATTATTGCGCATGTTCCTTTCTATTTCTGTCTCAATCAGTTTCCTTCTCAGATACCTGCCCAGGAAACCTTTTACTGGTTCTGTGTGATTAGCACATAGCACCCACCTAATGTGAAGAGAAAACATCAAATAATCATACAACGAATAAACATTGCCTTCCATCTTAAACACAGAAACAGTGACATCAGTGTTTAATGCTGCTTATCTACTAAAAGTCAATTCTAATAATAAATCATAAGGATCTATTTAGTCTGTATCACAAGGGTGATCTCAGTGCCTGTGCTTTCTGAGCCAATGGAAATCCAGTATGTTATAAGGTGGGCATATTACTACAATTCTGAACACCCTGCTGCCATGGCAGTAGGGTAGCAGGAATGATATTCTGTCTGTTTTGCCAGGCGGAAAAGTGCCACACAGACAGCTGTCATTAAGGGAAAGGGGGAAGAGGCAAACAGCTGTAGAGCGTGACTAAATTCAAGATGGGTGTTGGAGGATAAGCTGGAATGAGAGGAAGGAAGGCTGAGAGGCCTGCACAGGGGAAAACAGACACATTTAAAGACAAAGAAAGTGTATTTACCTGAAATTGTGATGCAGCTCTAGATTTGGTGATGAAGTAACCCCTTGGTTCATTGTTCCAATAATATAGGGACTAAAAAGAGAAAAGTAATACATTTAGTAGGAAGCTTCACTGCCACAGAATCCATCCAGGAGGCTGTTCAGAAAATATTCTTTATTTTTATCTTGCCTGGAGCCATCTTTGACAAAAGAAAGTGCAGATGCTGTTTGGTCTCAAATTCCAATGATTTCTGGCCAGACTTATTTTTAGTATATTTGTTCTTGCTTTTTTTTTTTTCCTTTTCACACTTATATTTTACTAGTGGTCATAAGCACTAAAAATAAATGAAGCAAAACAGTGCTCATATACCTCATTATCTGTGGCCTGTTTAGTGGTTTTACTTCCAGGAACCAGTGAATCTTAGGAGCACTGAGCCATAATACACAAATATTTTATGAAGGGAAGCCCTTACCACAGGCACTTTTATAGCAGAAATAGCTTGATTAATAGGCCGCTAGCAGTTTTCAAATACCTTAATTACTTTTTATTCTTTTTTGACCACACAAGACAGCTAGTCAATCACATTCTCCTTTGGTACTATGTCTAAACAACTTTTCCACTCTTCTACAACCAGGTAAATGTTTGGCTCACAGTATAGCTGTTGGAAACCACAGGTCTACCACAAAACAGCAGCTACCGTATAGCATACTCCATGGGTCCATCCTGTATCCAGGAAAACACCTTATGGATAACTACCATCATGCATCTGTTGTTACCGTCCCACAGGCTCTGGGATCTTCTGGAACTAATGTGCCTGTGTTCCATGACACAGATGTGTTCTACAGCAGTGGAAGGGGTTAAGATCCTGATTCAGCAAAGAATTTAAGCACATGCTTAACTTTAAGCATACATTTAAATGTCATTGAAGTCAGTGGCCATTAAAATATGCTTTAAGTGAAGTACACACAAGTGCTTGGCTGAATAGGGATAGAATTACTCACATATTTAAAGTTAAGCACATGCTTAAGTACTTTGCTGAACCGGGATATGAGTTACAAGGGTTCCTTATAACATATTTCATCATATCACACTAATAAAGAGCTTTCAATTGTTTTAATCACAGAGTCAGGGGAATTAAGACCTGCTACCTACCATGTATTATATTTACAATTGAGGAAACCATTGAAGATATCACTCAAAGAACCAATATGGTGGAGGTTATCAAGAATTATTACTACAGGGAGATCAGCACCATTGTTGTCAGCACTGCACTGCTCAGCCAGGTTAGCTAGGTACTGACGCAGATCCTTCAGCAAAAGAAAACAAATAAAACAGGAGAGTAAAATGCATTTAGTCATTTAGTAGGGGGGAGATTTTCAAAGGCACAAAGGGGAGTTAAGAAATTTCCCCCACAGCTTATATCTCAACTGAGTTCCCATAACCCCAAAGACTTGTTTCTCAGCCAGGGCAAAACTGAAGTTTCAGCTGTATATAGAGAAAAACATATACCTGACATGGTATAGTGAAAACGAAAATGTAGGTAAGTCTCACTAAAGGTAAGGTAATAAAGTTTGTGTCCTGCTATCCTGAGGATACATTTCTCAGCAATCCAGTAATAAAAGACTCTATATTACATTACCAAAAGGCTGAGCTATTTAGTTCACATATCAGTCCCCCACTTTTAGGAACACCAAATTAACCCAATTAAAACAATAGATTGTTATCTCATCTAGTTCACTGATCCCATTCCCTCAGATTTCTGCCCATCATCTTCATCCCCTCACAGACCACCTGTTGAACCCTTTGGGGCGGCTATGTCACATGCCACAATAAAGTGTATTGCTTACGTTTATTTCTCTCTGTCAGCCAGCTACCTGTGGAGTAACGGTGGATTTGGGGTTGGGGAAGAATGGTCTGTAATCATGACAATTTATTTTGCTCTTGATGGTTTGTTGTTCCTCAGTCTCCTGGCTAGTCCAGCTTTTTAGCTGTCCCTTGTGTGCAATCTACAGTATAGCAGACAGCACAGCAATGAGAGCACGGCTCAGCCTGCACTTTCTTAGGATAGGGATTTTTCATTTCCCGCATCACTCAGAATTTGCCTCAGTGATTTCACAATATCGGTACACGGTCTCTCAACAATCCTTGTTGTGAATCCCTGGCACTTTGGACAGAAATCTCATTCTCATTATACTAGAACATTTCCTGGATCAGTGATAGCAAAATCATTTTTTGAAAGTAGAAACATGTTATTTGTTGCTTTGGGAAAGTTCTTGTTTGGTTGCATAAATATGTTAGGCTGTTTCCGACCAGGTGCCTTGGGGGAAAATCATGAGTTTCCTCATAGTTTAGCTCTGTAGCACCATCTATATTGTTCAAGCACACATGACAAGGGTTTATTTTTTCTTTATTACAAACTAAGAGGTTTACTTGTCAAATAATCTTAGCACAAAATGAAGAAAAAAATGAAAGGAAAATACACACATGCACTTGCCAGTGAGCCAGCAAAGCAATGTTTTTGTGACTCACTCACATTATATATTCTATATATATATAATTCTGATAAATGTGAGCACTTCTCTGTCAGAGTGAATGATATCACAAATCATTTGCATAAAGGGAATGAAAATAGGTGTTTATGATGGAATAGTTCTCTTATCCCCTCTGTGGTCTGTGTGGACTTTCTTCTCAATCTATGCTAACAGTGCTACATGCTCATCACAAAACTCTAAGCAAACATATTGATTTTCTGATCTTTTTTTGGGTACCAATCAATTTACACACCCTGTTTAGGGTAATAGGTGGCTTGTGAGTTACTTGTGGGTAATATGGTTATCCCCTCAATACCTTGGCAACCTGAGGTAATAGTTAATTCGACCTGCATGTTGTCTGAAGCCTGGGCTAAATATTGTATTAGCAGCACCACAACTGTAGATTTCAGGAGAAAACAGCAGCAACCAGAACCTATATAGTGCTAAGCAAGGGATTGAACCCAAGTGCTAATCCAGTGCCCTGTGCACTAGATCACCCTTCCTACTCCCATCCAGTAATTTTGGGCAACCATTTTCACTGTCAAAATGCAAGTCAGACTAGCACTATATTGTACAGCTAATGTATTCAGAGAGAGAAGTTACTGGAACTCCATGGACTAGAGTTAAGATGGCATTTTATTCTGCCTTTATCATCTTGTGAAGTGGAAGTCCGACAAGTACCCCAAAATTCATCTCTTCCACACACGATGCACTATTCAGATTACAGAGAGTTGTGGCTGCATGTTTCACTCTGATTAGAGGTTCAATCTCTATAGGAAACCACAAAACCAGGGAATAGAGCAATGTGTAAATTAGCAGGACTAACTCTTGCTCATTACTACAAATCAGGCAACGAATTCGTCATTTTTAATTGTAACTTACCTTGCTTGATTTGTGATCTACATTAAAAGTAGCAATTGCATCCTCAGTTTTTTTCCTGCCCGATTTAGTTATTATGTATTCAGCCAGTCTGTTGGCTAAATAGGTCTTTCCAGTGCCACTGGGTCCTGACAGGATGATTCTGTGATGCTCCATCAATAAATTAAAGTACCGTTGGGTAATTGGCTTAGGAATTAGTGTATCAAACACAAAACTGTCCAAACTGTTTTCTTCCACTCCTGGGAATAAAAGAAAAAAATAACTTGTCTCCATTCAAGGTGATGTCTAAAATAAGCATAAAATCAGCATGGTGTCTGCTGACATCCATGCCATGCTGAGAGCAGGTAAATTCTCCTATCTAATAATTCTATCTTCTCCAGGGTTTGAATACAGTTGGAATTGCACAGATACTTCCTAAGGGACAAAAAGATAAAACAGCACCAGCACCACCACCACGAGTAGCTGGGTGGGAGTAACAAAATCAGAGTAAATGTGAAGAGAAGGCTCAGTGAGGCAGAGATGTGCGTTTCAAACATTAAAGGCATTTAAGATAAAAAGGTTGAAGTGACAGCAACAAGGGTTACCAGCAGAAAGATATCACATCAAATGATGCAAAGTCCTTTTGAAGGCCCCAACATGGAAAAAATCTACAGCTCTTTGAAATATTTAAAGTCCCTATTGTGGAGCAGGATGGCTTAGAAACATTTCTGAATGAAATGCCTGAATTTTGTCCCGGGTCACTATTAAAGCCATTTGTCCTTTTCTGTGACTTTAAAGTCAGTGAGAGAAAAAGAGAAATATTTTTTTGTATTATTTAATATTTATACTTCAAAGCACCAAGATGCCTGAATGTGCTAAGTACTATACAAACACATACAAAGAACTTACATGACAAATGACTTCCTGTGCTGGACACGGGGTGAAAAAAGGTCAGGTTTAAATGATAAATAGAGGGGTTGGGAGGGATATAACAAAGAAGAGAAAAATATCTGAAAAACATAGGTGTGGTTTTACCTTTCAGGTTCACGGTGATGATGTTATTATCTCCAACCAGATATCCACAAGGCAGCAGTTCAGGCACTTCCAGGCTATGGGCTCTGATTAAATCCCCTATACAGTAGCTAGCAATACAATCGGAGCTTAAACCCAGGCTAGTAGCTGGATCCACTCGGAAGATATATTCCTAAAATTATACATACATACAAGATATAAAAGCATGCATGGTCATCTCATGTGAGACAAGTTATTAAAACACATACTTTAGTGTAGGTGGAGTCCCATTTAAAGAAGACTCAGATCTATGCATTACAGAGCAGCATATATAAACTTAAAAAAGAGCAAAAGCATTAACTTAAGCTATATGAAAAAAATGAATTACTCAAGTCAAAACTAAGCAAGGAAATTTATGGGAGACAAAGAATATGGAATTAACTGATCAACCGAATTTTAAATGCCCCACCTTAAAGAGACGTCTAATTACTCCATCTAAAACATCCCATTTGGTTTTCCCGCTAACCCCAATGGATCCTATCAAATATGCCTGCATCTTTTGATCCTATAAAGAGAAAGAGAGAGCATTCACAAACTGGACTAAAATTGGAGGAAATCAGTTTGCCACCCACATTAAAGATCGCTAAGATACAAGGCTAAAACTTAGTAATTAACACATAAAAATAGGTATAAGTAATGTTAAGGTGGGCACTTCAGTCTTACTTCATGCCATTGTCCACCTATTATTTTAATTATATTGTTGTATATGTGGAAATAAAGTACATTACATAGATTACAGTGCTCTAAGGTTTCTCCTGTATTTAGGGTTACATGCATGAGTTAAACATCAATGGTTGGCCTTTGCTTCATGGGGTAGTACAAAGCTGCCTTATAGCAGGGCAGAATCTGGGCCTAGTAGTATAAAAATATTGAATTGTGACCAAGTAAGCTCCTATCCCTTCACACTGAGTCACTTAACTTCAAAGTAGTCAAATTGATTTCTTTTCTTTAAGAAATCTATGGTTGAAACTATATTATAAATTTTTGACTTTGAGCTAATACTTTTAGCTTAGTTGTTTGGGACCATTTGTGCAAAAGTGATGTAGACTTGTGGTGGCACCTGAGCGATAAAAATAAAGTAAGACTCACTGTATACAAACACAGGTTACACTATATTAAAAAGATTTTTGGAATACAAAATGTGAGATCATGAGAATATGATTCAAAATTGATTAACTCAGACATCTCAATTTTGTCCACGTGAGGAGCATACTTGCAACTCGCCAAGGGCTATACTTAAATTACAATGACCACTACTTTTAACCGAAGCCCATCTGAAGAGACTACAGGTCCCAGTATGCACTACTCCAATTTAAAGTGAGTCAGACTAGTAGTCTGTCTGAGCTAGGGTGACCAGATAGCAAGTGTGAAAAATCAGGACAGCAGGTGTGGGGTGATTGGCAATTATATAAGAAAAAGCCCCAAATATTGGGACTGTCCCTATAAAATTGGGACATCTGGTCACCCTAGTCTGAGCCTTCATAGAAGCAGCAATAGGCCATAATGCAGAAGATTTGGGGACTGCATTTGACCATGCCTGGATTAGATAAAAATATAGGAAAAAAGGATTTAAAAAAAGGGTGTATGTTGAATGTTTGACTTTCAGTCCCTGACTGAAAAAAGTGAAAATAGCTCAGCTATAGTGGTGGTATTTACTATATCTGTGATTCTAGGACTTCAGGAAAATGAATGTACCTCAGATCGACCATAGCCCTTACTTATGGTGACTATAATTTTAACACTGTGGCCTTCTTTGGGGTGGGCTCCATCTGTGACATCATCCAGTAAAATATCTACAACACAAGAAGCAAACATATTTTATAGAACGTGATTAAACTGAGAAGCGATATAAGCTTTGTTTTACTTGTTATTTTAATGTTTGCTGCAAGGTCTTTTAGTAAGAAAGGCTGCTATCACAACCATCTATCACAACAATCTGCAGTATGATTGCTTTAATTGCTACTTACTTCTCCTCCATTGCTGTTGGAAATGAAAAAGTAATGATTTGTCAGCTGGTGAAGGCAATCGTTCCTAATAAGCTTTGGTTGTGTATATCCTGAGATAAGGACCTATACATTCAGTTACTTACAATACATTTTTTTCTTTGCTTTCCTTACTGGAGTGTGTTCAAAACTACCACGGATCCACGTGACAACCTAGTTTAAACCTCATATTATGTAGAAACATAATCTTTGGATGTCCACCTTGCCCTTTAAAATGCTGTCAGTTGAAAAACAGAAAATCCTGAAGCCAAAACTCTTGCTGCTGTAAGCCCATTGGGTTTTACTTTCCCTTCCCAACAGACTTTACCTTACACCTATGAAGCATATTTACATGGAAGAGTCCCTCTTTCCTCATGATGCAGCTTCTAAAGATGCATTCCCTTCTTGTTCTTTTCATGTCATCAACTTCCTTGATCAGAAGGAAGAACTTGCCCAGGAAACTGCTTTGTATTCAGTCTAGACTCACTCGGTGTCTGGCCACTTCTCTGACGATGGGGTTGCAATGTAGGACTTCACAGAGGTCTTGGAGATAGAGAGAATCTCCATTTTCCCCTAGACATCTGTTTCTTGAGCTCCTTCAACAGGGCTCCTGCATAATATTCCTGCAAGGAACTCAAACTGCCCTTTCCCCACAAAGATTTTTTAGCATAGCATGAAGGCTTCCACTCTTGGGGGCTTTTCACTAACTGTCTGAATAATTCAAAATCTCTATTCTTCCCCATCATAGCTTGCCTTGCCAATGGAGCAGACTCCAGTTAGGAGTCTTGCAACCCTCAAGCACACTTAACTGGACCACTGCTCCAGAGCCTCTGGTTAATAACCTGTTGGTTTCTACAACAGTCCTAGAAGATTTGATGGTGGAAACTTCACACACTTGCAAGCTTCCTGCTGCCATAGCAAAATGATAGGCATTGTTTAGATTGGAATGGGTACATGTTTGAATGGGATTTTCTTCTCCTCTGTATGTCCTTAGACTTGTTAGTTCTTATAATCAGAAGTAATCAGCTTGCATACTAGAAGAGCATGCATAAATAACACACACAGAATTATACACAGTCTACAGTGTTTTTTTGTTGTTATTGTTGTTTTTTTGCTGTACCTGACTTAATAGAACTCTAGATTTAGTCAGAACCAAGAGATCTGGAGCTGCAATTTCAGGATCTATTCATGAAAAGGTTTCTAAATTTAGTACTATTGAACAGACCACTGCTCTGGTATTAGGGGCTTCCTCCCATAGAGTTGGGGGGGTGAGGGGGGAAGCACAATAAGACTTTTCCTCCCAGGTACTGAATGAATGTGTTTGTAGTAGAAAAAACACATCGTGCCTTGTCCAGGGACAACACAGCCTCATCCATTCAGTGAGTTAATCCAGGCAACAAAAGGGCTGGCGTGTAAAGAAAAACATGCTGATTTTCATATAAAATATAAAATTAAACCAGAAGAGAGGCTCAAATACCCATGTAATCAATGACTGGCAAGATACTGTGACTGACTGCCAACTCAAATTATTGTCAGGCAGTTTGGCACATCCCCAGCTGTAGTATTGCCCAGACTCCATCTATAATTATTAGCCACACTGTTATTGCTTCCAGAGATTGCATTATACTTTCTACAGATGTGCATTACTGATGGTTTCTCTGCTTCTGCTATGCTCATCGTTCTAACAGTTGAGACAGTACTCCTGTTTCTTGGCCACTGTATGCAATGAGTGCAGAAGAATTACAGTGGGGAGATTGGGATTATCTATTCTCAGACACTATGGTATTGTATAATGTGGGAATATTCAGAACCTAAATCCTGGTTGCTTTTCTACCTGGGGATTACCACAGAAGTCAATAAGAGGATTTAGTGAGCAGAGCAGGATTTGGCACTACAGTAAGTGGTAAATGGGTTGATCTGGACCCGACTGTATATGGAAAGAAAAAAGGTCATCTTAACCTAGACTACATATCAGTATTCCACAACAAATTATTAGAATCTAATTCTAAACAGTGTTCACTTTCCTTCCTGATTGCAGAAATGGTGCATTCTTAAGGAATCTGCAGGAAATGAACAATACAATATCTGCAGATAAAAGGGAACGTTTCAGCAACTACTCTCACATTTGTCCCACAAAGATGCATATTTCAGCAGTTCTTTGGCACCTGTTCTACAATGGTGCCCTTCTTATCAAATATCAAGCCGTAGCATACAAAAATCAAAGAGAAACATTGCTAGGAGCTAGGAACATACTGTGTGTAGGATAAATAATCTGATATTACTATTCTCTGACTTCTAAAGCCAAATTTTCAAAAGAGATCACCAAAACTGTTTGTGATGTCCATGTGCAAACACCCATTAGCCATGCAGATCTGAGGTTTATGCATACAAATCAATGCATGTGTAGTTTCAGAAGGCACATTTGAAATATGGACCTTTAAGAAGATAAAAATGAAAGAAAAATACATTCATGTTAATCATGTGTATATATATATATGTATTATTCACCTGACGTAACAGAGTCTGTGATATTCAAGTTGTTCAAAGAAAGCCCTAATGATTGCCGTGATGAAGAAGAGGATGTGCTGCTTGAAGACTCAGAAGATGGTCGAGCCGGCTTCCCGGTATTTCCGGTCTCTGCCTTTAAGCGATCGTTTTCAGCTTTCAGTATCTCAATTTCATTCTAAAACAAAAAGAAATCAGTATAGAAACATGGGAGATTTTTGTCTCTGAAAACCACTGAGCACTGGGTGGTTGTTCAGGCAACTTGCTGCTCACCAGCAAGAGCTAACTGATTGAGTAGCTCTGTAGCAGCATGCAACAATATATCAACAGTACAATACAGTTAGCAGAAACTGGATTCCCTTCAGTGCTGAAATGGGAAGGGGCGGGGGAATGCTAAAAGCTCCTTTTACTCTTGCATCAATATCACCGCTGATCAACACAATGTTCAAGTCCTTGTGTTTACTACAGGTCTGACATATTGCACTTGGAATTTTCACTCCAGAAAGCCATTTTACTGTGTCAAATATCTTATATAATAGTTATTTCATTTAAGTGGTTACTAAAATCTCAGCTAGATAATGCTGCTAAAGTCACAGAAGACTACCGTTGCCGCTAGAAGTACATTGAATCAATGACGTCACCAAGGAGATACGAAATTAAAACCAAACAATAAAAATAATATAGTTTAACTGTTTCATAACCCTTGTTGACATCAGACACAGTTTTTGATCATCCCAACATGGTATTGTTCACATAAGAGCCAAAAAAAAACCCCACTTTTGATGAAAACATATAGTGACAGATGAATCAGAACAGTCAGGATTTTTTTGTTAGCTAAATCCTCCGAGGTGCCGAGAGATTATCGAGTTTACAATAATCAAATGAAAACTTAGCCTGAGCACAGCCTGGTACCAGCTAAATCTAGCTTTTAGATGCTTCATGAAACACAGTACACAGCAACTGCTTATTCCTGGAGATGGCATGGCACATCAGATTTAATTCCATATTCACTCACATTCTGCTAAGTGTCTGAAACTTTCATAAAGGCTCTTCAACCACATTTTAAAAGTAAAAACATAAAGGATAGCAATCCTCCCCACACCCCCAATGAAAGAAACCAAACAAGCAAAGAATGGTGGGAAGTGAAGAGAAGGGGTCAAACATGTAAAAAATGCCAGTAGGTAATAAAGGCATCTGGGTTCACATCTGGAATAGGGCTCCAGTGAAATGAGTCATGTGATATCAAACCCTTCCCCATCATATATGAAATTATTAATTGCAGCAATTTGCCCAGCTGAGCCACATTAGAATGATGGGCAATGAGAAAGCTGTGTTGGGAAGGTTTTAGGGTGCTCTGAGTGTGCACAGTATAGTGCTATACAACTTATTTTCCCCTCCCTTCCCAGAAACACCATGTGAGCTGGAGAGCCCAGGAAGGTTTCCCTTTTAAGAATGCTCTAGGAAGGAGAAACATGGCAACAACAGTGATTGCCAGGAGCATCAGGGGACTGGGGACTAGCCAAGCACTGTCCCAACCCTGTGGAGTCATGTGACCACAGCAAACCATTCCATCCATCCTAGGAGCACACCTGGGCTGGAGCCCTCCTCAGAATTTCATTTCAGGTTCCAGACTCTGTGAGCTGGTTTTTGCACTTCGGAGACTGAATGTTCAGATGAGGGTGTAGGAATGGGAAGGTGCAGCTAGGATTGAACACAGATAGGCCCTAAATCAGCAGGGCTCTGTGGTGAAGACTGCCGCTACGAGCTCCAGAGATAGATCCTGTAATGGCGGGAGCAGCCAGCATGCTTCCAAACCCCCAGGACTCTTCCAGTGAATGCAGTCACCTTTCTGAATTTCCCCTTTCTTCACAGAATAAGGTCTCATGCAGATGGAAGGGGAGTTTGTCAGCAGGCAGGGGTTGGGAAGATGCAGGCTGAGAAGCTGGGTTGAGGAAGGACATGAGAGGGGGTCATGGGTAATAATTAAGCAAGAATTTTAGTGGGCTAGTAAAAACAAATTGTTTGGGTTTGTGGAGAAGAGTTGGGTCAGGAACTAATGAGTCCAGTAGAGGGGATAGTCCATGTACATAAAAATAATAATGCCTTCCTCCCCCCCTTGAGTTAACAAGCTGTGTAACAATCAGCTTCCTGATCTCTTTGATTGTCTGTCAGATCTCTTCTTCCCACACAAGCCTTTTAGATTGTAAAAGCCTTAGGGAAGGGATTATGTTTTCCTGTGTATCTGCAACACACATTTTGATTGCTAGTGTAATATAAATGATGAGAATTAATATTATCATTATAGTGTCTAGAGTTATCAAGCCTGTCGCTAGGAAGTGCTATCGATCTCTCATGTTCCTGTGTTCCAACATTTCTCTACATAAACAAAATAAAATAATGGGAAGGAGTAAAAACCAAACAAGCATGCTTTATGTGAGCACTGCCCTACTTACTTATGCCACTGCACTGACCTGCATGCGGTTCATGGCTTCACGAATCTGATCAAGATGGTGTGCCGAGCTGAGGGCCTCGAGACGAATGTCTGTTAACTTTAGCTCTTTTTCCCTTAGCTCACTCTTTAGCTGCAGAATAATTTCAGCCTCTGCCTCTGTGCACTCACATATCCTAAAGAGGAGAAGGAAAATAGGCAGGAGATTAAAGGAAGCATCTCTCCTACAAGCAGTGTCATTATTACATATCAAAGAACAGAAAATGGCTGCTGCTGGTAAAACCTAGGAATGGAGAGAGAATTTTATGAAAGCAATATGAAGAGGTTCAAACTGCAAAATAATAATAAAGAAAAAAAGGTAAAATGTCCAGATGAAATGATCATTTCTCTTTTTTATCTTTCAAATTTAGTTAGTTTCCTGTGGTGGAAAAAAAAGATGTAAAAACTGAGTATGTACAAAAACCTAGAAATTTTTTTTACATGTTTGGTTTTTCAAATGTGGAATGGCAGTATTTTCAAATGGCTTGAACTATATTTCTCAGCTGTGCTACTTTTTCTGTGCAAAGGCTATGATTCCCCCAGGTAGCAGTGATCAAAACGGAGCTATGGTGGTAAAATTAAACTATTGGTACATACTATTTATTAGACACCAATAGTGTGCTTTGTGCTGTGCAATACACAAAAATATAGCCCCTACCCTTATGATCTAATAGACAGTCCCTGCAGGGGCTGTCATATTTACCTATAGTCACCGCATTATAATATATGGTTTCTCAAATACTGCAGTTATTTACTTATATATATAATAGGGTAAATATGTAACTGTGGCTAAATGTAGATTTTTACAGTGGATTGCATAGTGCGGTTACAGAGACAGAAGCATTTCACTTGACTTTGTCTAGTGAACCCCAGTAGCTACCTGATTCTTATTCTACAATAGTACAATTCGCCTCACCTGTTATGTAGAATACCATGTTCCTGAACCCATTAGCTATCTTAATTAAATCCATTCCATGACATAGAACTGTCAGAAAATGGAACAACAAGTTTCTGCCACACTTCAGCACCAGTCAATGCTTGCAGTCAATTTGCTCTGATGTTATTTTGCTTTTATTACTTCTTCTAAATAGTTAATGTTTATAAAATACTTTAAAGAGGAAAAGCACCACATAATCAGTATTATTATTGCTAGTAGTATGCAAACATGAAACAGAGGTCAGCTTTCAATTGCCAGAATGCATGCAAATGCATTTTGGGAAAGAAAATGACACACTCTTCAGGTTAGCACTTGGATATAGCAATTCCATGCCTCACACTCCTTTTTACCGGGATCTATGCCTGTATATCACATGACCATTTTGCCTTTTCTTTGGTGCCCAGATTACAGATGACCTGCATATACACACATTAGACAGACAGAAGCAAGCGGAGGAAAGAAAAGATTTAGAACATGAGACTCAGGTCAGAAAAATTAAAAAGAAACCGCTGCAAAGGAAAGAAGATATAGTTCATCGCATATAAAAACATTAAATGGCAAATTAAAGAAGGGAAAATGTCAGACTTTAGCCTGACTATATTAACACCATGTACCAGTATTTTATATGTGAGAAAAAGAGATAAAGACTCATATTACAACTTACCAGGCTATTCCCCTTCACTCAACCACTGCAGCCACCATCACCACTGAACTGATGAGGGGTTTTGCATGTGTGGGAATACTAAAAGAGATATTGACCTACCAGAAGGCTAACTTTACTTCAAAGCTAATGGGAGAATTGTGCAACCTCTTAAAAATCAAGGCCTTGAAGACGTTGGTCTACCACCCCCAGACAGATGGGCTGGTGGATCACTTCAGTAAGATGATGAAAGAGATGCTTAGGAAATTTGTGACCTTGGATCACCATCACTGGGGTTAGTAACTTCCACAACCCTTTCTGCCATCCATGAAGTGCCACAGGCACTGACAGGGTTCTCACCATTCGAACTACTATATGGGAGACAGCCATGCAGGATCACAGACCACCACCACGAGAAAGCCAATTTGGTACAGTATGTGATCCACCTGATGGAGAATTTGGAAACACTGAGGGCTTTTGCTAAAGAAAACCTGCTGAAATCCCAACAGAACCAGAAACGGACCTGCAACCAAAGGGCCAGGATGTGAGAATTTGGGCCTAGGAATAGGGTATTATTGTTGCTATTGACCTCAGATTCAAAGTGACTGACCAAGTGGCAGGATCCATCTGAGGTGGAAAGAAGGGTGTAAGGGACCAGGGTGTAGGCGGTCACAGCTGGGCTGACGTCTGCCCGCCAGGGACAGAAGCCGCCAGGCCAGAGTTAGAGGAGTCTCAAGGCCAAGCTCCATAAACAAGAGTCAGGCTTGAAGTCAGGCTGGAGTGAGAGACTGGAGATCAGAGGCAATACCAGGTTAGGATCATGAGGTAGTAGTCAGAGTCAAAATCAGGCTGGAGTCAGAGACTAGAGTTCAGCAGACAAGGTAATGTCTGGCATAGTAACAGGCCAAGATCTATGTGGTTGCCCAGACAACTTCCTGGACAGACCCTGGGGTTAAGTAGGGACACTTGTCCAATCAGAGGGCCACAGGGTACTGTCACTCTGGGTTTCATGAGTGGTACTTTCTGCGGCACCTGTTCTCCATAGTGCTCCCTGTACGTGCTTCTACAGGGCCTTCCAGTGGCACTATGGAAATATCAACCACCCCAGGCTCTGCAGATCCAGGTTCTAGTCCCTGGGTCCTTACAAAGGGTGGGGGTGATCAATTATGATATCTACCAGCCAGGGAGAGAAAATAAATGCAAATATATCAAGTGAAACTGCTAAAGGCTTGGGGGGACCAAGAAGGCCTTCTCATAGCACCTTTTCCCCTACAAAAACTCATTAGATCACCTGCAAGCACCATGATGCAGGACCAATACCAATGGAGGGAGAACTCCAGCCTGAACAGAAACAACAATTATGATAGCTGATTGAAGCCTTCTTCTCAGTATTCTCGGTGCTGCCTGGAGGCGCCTACCATCACACGGACACCAAAATGAGGGAAAAGGTCAAAGAAAGCCTTTGACCGCTTCCATCGAAAATTTGAGAGATAGTCCATCAAGAACTGCAGGCCACGGTGAACTCAGGGGCGGCTGAGGAATCCCACAGTGAGTGGATACCCATAATACTTGTGCCAAAACTCAATGGGTCAACACAGATCTGCATTGATTTCCAGAGTGAATGCAATATTGAAATTCAGTGAGTACCCATGCCTAGATAGATGAATTGCTGAACAGGCTAGGAGCTGCCAAATACATATCCGCTTTTGATCTAACAAAATGTTATCATCAGTTTCCTTTGAAAACTAAATCACCAGAGAAGACTGCATTTTCCACCCCTTTTGGTATCTACTACTTTAAGACCATGCTACCTTCCAATGCCTAATGAACCAGTTACCCATGGACGTTAAACTGTGGCATCCAGCAAAGATATTGTCATTTCTAGCAATGAGTGGAACGATCACCTAAAACACATTACCGCACCACTGCAAGCCCTCAGAGAGGCAGGACTAACGGACAACTCTGCCCAATGTAGACTGGCCAGCGGGGAGGTAACTTACCTCCGCTATACGGTAGGTGGCAGGTGTCTGAAGCCGCAGATTGGTAAAGTACAACCTTGGACCAATGCCCCATGCCAACCACCAAAAAAGCAAGTGTTTCGCTTCCTGGGCCTTGCCAGCTATTATAGACTTTTTGTATCAAGTTTTGCCACCATTGTGGCCCCCTGGCAAATCTGATAAAAGACACAAGCCTAAGAAAATTCAGTGATCTGAAGCCTGCAACAAGGCATTCAAGATGCTGAAAGGTCAGCTAAGTTGGGAACCAGTTCTCTCAAGTACAGACTTTTCCAAGATGATTCATACTGCAGACTGACACTTCAGATGTGATTCTTGGGGCAGTACTTTTGCAGAACTCTGAAGGGGAAGCACATTCCATTCTTTACCTTAGCAGGAAGCTGTTTTCCCAAGTATCCTACTCTGTCACTGAGAAGGAGACCCTGGTCATGAAGTGGATCATAGGTGCCTTATGATATTATTTGTTGGGGAATCCTTTCCTTTTAGTAATAGACCACACACCCCTCCACTGGCTGAACTTGATGAAAGATACCAACCCTAGGATCATGCAATGGTAGCTTTTCTTGCTGCCCTATAGTTTCCAAGTAATTCACCAAGCAGCAAGGGACCATAAGAACATGGAGTTTTTTTCATGGGTAGGGGAAGAATAAGGGATCCATAATGGTACCCTGGCACTGAACTTGAGGTGGAGAGCGTGTGATGGGGTATATATACCCTGTACCAGAACTGAAGGGGGTAAAGAGCAATTCTGGGCCCAGATGACCCCACCCAGCCACCCCTCATCCATACTGGAGAGTATGCTTGAGCTGGAGGCAGAGCACAAAAGGGAGCCAGACAGCGCAGAAGCAGCTTGACAGGGCTGGAGTTTGGTGGAGAGGAAGGGCCCAGGCACCCCTACCAACTCCCCTCCTTACAAAGGGCACAGAAACCCTCACTTCCAGACTCTCCCTTGAGGGAGGAAGGAGAGGGTAAAGACTTTTAGAACCCACAGCTTCGACTGGACAGCCGCAGGGGTCAACAAATGGACTGAAGGGCCTCCCCCCAGTCATGAAGGCAGGGGACCCCATATCTTCCTTGCGATTCAGTCAGCCCGAGGAGAGATGAGACTGACTGTGTCCTGACAAGCAGGTCTAGTCAACACCCACCCAAAAAGCAGACCAAAACAGGGTGTGATTGTGGCCCAGGAGAAATATTGGAGGTGGGGTGAGCAGAGGCCTACCACCCTAACCAGCAATGCCATCAGCGATTATCATCCATCCCAGTTTAGCACAGAAAAGAGTAACATAATCCAATGGCTAGGAGTTGAAGCTGGACAAATTCAGACTGGCAATAAGGTGTAAAATTTTAAGAGTGAGAGTAATTAACCACTGGAACAATTTACAAAGGATTGTGGTGAATTCTCCCTTACTGACAATTTTAAAGCCAAGATTGGATGCTTTTCTAAGAGATCTGCTCTCGGAATCATTTTCGGGAAGTTCTATGGTCTGTGTTATACAGGAGATCAGACTGATGATCACAATGGTCTCTCCTGGCCTTGGACTCTATTAATTGTTCTAAATGGTGCATTCAGTGAGTTTAGAAATGAAGGGAGGAGAGCAGATGGAATGGTAGTTAAAAAAGAAAGGAAGTCAAGGGTGTTTTTTTTGAGGTTGGGGGATTCTTGACTATGCCTTTTTCTTTGTGGAGAAAAAGCCAGCATAAAGGGAGGTAGATACAGGGAGAGGTGCTGAGAGTAGAGGTAGGTACAGGTAGTAGAGACAATAAGCAAGTGAGATTGGTGACAGAGACAGAGGGAAAGAATAAAATGGCACTGGTGAGGAAAGGTGGTGGGAGAGAGGACGAGGGAAGGGAGGGAGGGAAGCCAGAGTTAAGCTTCTCTTTTACAAGTCAGCTACTTTGTGTGTGTGGAGGAGGGTGCAGCAGAAGCGGAGGATTTCAGGAGGGAGTCAAAGTGACTAAGTGGCTGGTGTTGGGGATGTAGGCGTCAGAGTGGAGAAGAACTGGCGGCGAAGAGAACAAACGTGTAGTGAAGGGTGTCCAGCAGCTCATGGGATATTCTCAGAAGGGGAGATGGGAAGGAGCCAGGGGGATGGTACATGACAGCAACATAGATGGGGAGAGTGTTGTCTGATGGAGCATTGTTCAAAGGAGATGGTGGAGCAGAACACTGCAAGGAAGACTGAGAAAAGCCCAATGCCCTCAACACAGCCATCTGGGGATGACTTAACACAAGGGGTGTGAGAGGAGAAGGAGGAGGGGCTGTGCTATAAGACAGCACTGCTGCAGAAACAGTGGTTAAATGGGGGAGGGGGTTGCAGGTTTTTGTCAGAACCAGGAGATGATGGATGGAGAGAGAGAGCTATGAAAAGGTTGCAGATGTTGGTGATCGTTTCTGAGATAGAACTGGCCAGGCTTAAGGAGGTCTGTTTCACAGTCCAGATATTTGATAAGAGCAGCTAGTATAGAAAGAGAGACTTACGCAGACGCTGACTGTGATGGTTTCAATGACAATGTCCCACAGTCCCCTGAGTTGTGGGGCAATTTGGGTGATGATGGAAGAGATGAATCGGTGAGTTCTTCTATGTCGGAATGTGAGGAAGGAGGCTTGGTGGACTTTTTCTTTCCAAAGGCCTGTTTGAATGAGCTTCTTAGCTGGAGAAAAGAGAAAGAGAGAAAAATTACTTCCCTTGCCTCTCTGGATTTGTGCAGCTTCTATTTTGAGGAGTTAGTTTGCAGATGCCATCCTAGCCACTGCCTGAGGTCAGTATATAGAAGCAGGGTATTAACATATGCAACACAGTATCTCTAAAGATATGATACAGTGTTTTTTTTATTAATGCAGCGCAAACTGAATGCTATGGAAAAAGTGCAGGATCAAGTGCTTTGGCTAAGGGGGTGCTCATTTAAAACCATGAACCTCCTGTGGAATTCCATTTCCATGGCATTCCCTTCAAGGTGACTGGTTTTAAATAACCACTTTGTTTCTAGAATACAGGCAGACATTGCTGATATCAAATGCTAAAAGTATAAGACAAAATCCAATTGATGTGGTTTGTTAATTTATTTTTCTATTAAGAGTTTGAACTGGAGAACTATTCAAACATATAATTTGCTACAATTAGGATCAGAAGCAAGAGAATTTAAGCTGTGATATAAGTTTTGCCCTTTAGTTTACTGTTGAGAAGAACATTAGCTGAAAGGTATTTTTTTATTGCAGTTGTGTTTAAAGTAGCAAGTTCTTCATATATACAAGCATTGCCTTTTCTTGCTAGAAGCTCTTATCCATTATTGAAAAGGGACAGAATAGCCAAAGAGCCATTTATTTCAGGAACCAAGAGGACAACAGTTTTGTTTGCAATGAATTTTCACATTGTAATTAGTCCATTCGTTGATAGAGTAGTCTATTCAGAAGAGTAACTGATATTAGGAAAAATTGTGCTTTTCCTCAGAAAATTGCTCTTGTTAAAATTGTATGAAGCTTGATGACAAACTGATCCCTCTACAAAACAGTAAGGCACTTAAGCACTTTACTTCAATGATATAATTGGAGAGTGGGGAGTGTGACCACTAATCAAAGAAATATTATTTAAGTTCTTTCCAGCTCATGATTTTTAACAAGAAAGAAATGGATTTTGGCTACACTCCCCCTTTTTACATTTTAAACTTTGAGATTAAAATGAATAGAGACAAACTGAGAAGACATACAGGATAATCTGTTTTTAGAAGGTACAAAAGCCTACTGCCAAAATGAATAGCAATCATGCCAAGATAGGGTTCTTTATAAATGCATGCCAAATTTTCCATGGTTTATATTCACCTCACTTCCTCTAGAGTTCACCTTGCAGAAACATGAAAGAGTGGGGAATTACAAATCAAGGGAATGAAGGCTGATGAGTATTTTAAAATATTACCTGCATAAACATTTTTTAAACAACAAAAACATATTTTTTATTATGTATAGAAAATATTTCAATAAAACTTTCATACTGTGTGATATCTTTGTGATTTGTTTGATTAAAAAGCTTTATTTCTCTAAACATTGTATCTTTTTCACTCTTCGAACTATTAACAGATTTCAGCTCATTGTTTGGTAACAATTTTTAAGTGAATCCATTTTACTAAAGAAAATTAAAACAGTGTTATCAAAGCCCAGTCATTTGTTTAATCATAGCAGCTATTTTAATGTTATAATTTTGTTTTAAATTGATCCTGACTGATGTAAATAATTTCCCACTGGTAATCAACAATTTTTGGCTTGCCAGGAACATCACAGTGTGACTTTGTATGAACTGCTCCATATCTCTCTGGCTCCACAAGAATATTGTAGATGAAATGGGCCATTATGCTATTCAGGAACGAGGAAGCTACATAATATTTAGGCGATGGGTTTAAACCTGCTGAGCACATACCCAGTTTTTCTTTTTCTTTTTCTTGGAGTCTGCATCATTACTGCTGCCAATGCTAGAATGGCTTGTGGCACTGTTGATGCTGGAAACACTTTCTGAGGAATGTTGTCGTCTTATACGCAAATCTAAAAAAAAAGAAGATACTGTATAAACCATCTGTTCATCTGTGCTATGGACTCTAGTTTCAATATAATAAGTCATACCTACATTTATGCAGCACCTTCTTTCTCTAAAGGAGCTCAAATACACATATGATATGTAACAGGCATTGATGTTTTTTCTAGCCCTGATTCAACAAGGTATTTCAGCATGTGAGTAGTCCCACTGAAGTTAAAGGGCTACTCGCATGCCTAAAGCCAGGCACAAGTTTAAGCATCTTATTAAATAGGGGGCTCTCACTGAGGTGCCAATCCCGGACAGCAATCCGTGCAAGTGGACCCTTATATTTAAGCAGATCCTTGTCCAGGATTGGGGCCTAACTATGTTACAGTTCAGTTGCTTAAATAATTTTCAAAGCACTGACTTACTTCTTACAGAGCTGTTGTCTGAAGGGTCTGGACACTGTTTGACCCTTGGCTGAATTGGATTTTGAAGCAAGATTCTACTCCCTGACATGTCACCCTGGGAATCAGCAACCAGTAGTTTATTGAAAATAAAATATAATAAAAGACCTGGAAGGTGAAGGATATTGGAAGTGGAATATAGGTCAGTGAAGCTTTTGGTTTTATTATTTTTTTAAGTCTCTAATAGCCATATCCTAATCACCAGAAAACATACTCCTTGCATACACCCCAAAATACTGGGAGGAACTACTTTTTAAAAGAATTATTCAGAAGTGCCACTTTCTAGAATTAAGCTACATTGTATTGAAGACATTTAGTAAAAAGGTCTTGGGATAGTTGCTCATAAATTATGCTACTTATAAAAAAACGATCAATGACATTTACAAAAAGTCACCTTCCTTATCATTTTTTCTTCTCTGGTTATTCCTTTTTTGACTGTTGATTAACAACATGAATGATCCTGCCCACCTTTGCAATATATGGTTTGTTATGTGAAGTCCTGGACATGTTTTATACCCACAGGTGTACTGAATGGGTTAACTTTCAGCACTCAGCAACTGATTCCTGACCATACAAATTTGAGAAGTCAGGGCTCCAAGAACTGTGTGGCACATAGGTGATGCATGTGAGTTTTTCAGCTGTGGAAACACCACAAATATGACAAACACTGACTCCAGAATTCTCTCATCCTTGCCACAAATACTGTCCTCAAAATAACAGAAAACCAGCAGCTTTGCTCTTCTCTGGGGAACAAATTAGTACTTATTTGGACAGTGACAAAAACATACCTTTGTGGGCATGATCAGGGCCATTCAAAGCTCCCTGAATAGCAGCTTGTGCAGCAGAATTTTGGGCTTTCAGCATTTCAATGGTTTCCCTTAGTTCTATAAGCTCAGATTCCTGTGGGAACAGCCGAGAGAGTTTCAAAATATATAACAAAGGAAAAATGTTTTTCCACAATTAAAAAAAAAATTATAAGACATCAGTGATCAAACTGAAGTCAGTGGGCTCTCACAAGGGTAAAATTAAGTCCCAGATAGACTATATAGTTTCTTTCAAAAATAATACATTCAGCTAACATACTCTCGTTTGCATTTATGTGACTTCAATTGCTGTGTAATAATGATGAAGTATTAAGAATTTTTAAATCAAGATTAAAGGAGTACTTGTGGCACCTTAGAGACTAACCAATTTATTTGAGCATAAGCTTTCGTGAGCTACAGCTCACTTCATCAGATGCATAAAGTGGAAAGTACAGTGAGGAGATTTTTTATATATACACACAGACCATGAAAAAATATACATTGTAAGGAGAGTGATCACTTAAGATGAGCTATTACCAGCTGGGGGGAGGGGGGGGGAAGGGAGGAATAAACAAGGGGAAATAGTTCCACTGTTCCTCAGACGTTCTTGTTAACTCCTGGAAATGTGCTGGAAATGGCCCACCTTGATTATCACTTCAAAAGGTTTTCTCTCCCCCCACCCCACTCTCCTGCTGGTAATAGCTCATCTTAAGTGATCACTCTCCTTACAATGTATATTTTTGCATGGTCTGTGTGTATATATAAAAATCTCCTCACTGTACTTTCCACTTTATGCATCCGATGAAGTGAGCTGTAGCTCACGAAAGCTTATGCTCAAATAGATTGGTTAGTCTCTAAGGTGCCACAAGTCCTCCTTTTCTTTTTGCGAATACAGACTAACACGGCTGCTACTCTGAAATAAATCAAGATTGGATGTTTTTCTAAAAGATACATTCTAGGAATTATTTTGAGGAAGTTCTATGGCCTGTGCTACACAGGAGGTCAGATGATGGTCCCTTTCTGGCCTTAGAATCTATGAATCTTATGAAAGAAAAATAAAATATTTCAGCACTAAACATTGATCTAAGAAAGGCTCTTCTCTGAACATTCATTATGACATTCAAAGTCATTATGTAGCCTAAAGCAGATCAAATATTCTCTTCTACACCCCTTAACTTGAAAGCTGATTCTTTAATGGATGAATTCCATCCTCAATTTGTATATCATTATCAAAAACTCTAAACTGTACATAAAATGTTAAGCACAAAAACCTGCTCTACAACAATAGCTACGCAATTTACAGAGTAACATTGTTCCACTTCCATGCCATAAATTCCACACTGGAATGCAGAGTCAATTTTAATTAAAAATAGTTCTTTTACTGCTGCATTAAGAATCAATCCTTCTAACTTTCATTTTATATAATAAGGATTAAAGCTGCTAAAGGAATTTAACCTCAGTGGCAGAGGAAAGAGGAGAAGGAGCAAAACATGCTTTCAAGTCTCTGGGAAAATGAGTTTACTTATGAGCTGATTTGTTTCAATGTCAGCATTTTAATCTCTTCTGGATAGGGGGCCTGCTGAGGGAAACTAGACTTAGAAAAGATTTTTAAATATTGTTTTTAACACAAAATGTTTGAGAACATTTTGTTTAATATAAAAAAAAGTCGCAAAAATGCTTTTTATCATGAGATACTTAAGGGCTGGTTTTGCCACCCTTACTCACTGAGAGTAGTTCCTAGCTCAGCAAGCGGTTCCACTTAATCAAAAGGAGGCCAGACAGTGAACCACTACTCACATTGACTTCAGTGGAGCTACTTGTGTGAATAATTGCTTACCAGCAAGCAAAGGGTTCAGTCTGGCCCAATGGGAGCACTTGCTGAGTAACAGTCTACTCAACATAAGGAAGGGTAGCAGAATTCTGGGAGCTCCAACTTGCAAGGTCCTGAGCACCCTGCTGCCAATCCAGCAATGTACTGAAGTGCATGGTTTACTTTAAGACTGTGAGTAGCCCGCTGTAGTTAGTGGGAATACTCAAATACTTAAAGTTAAGGAAATGCTTTGCTGGATGAGGTCATGATGCTCAGCAAATGGCAGAACTGGGCCCTACAACAGCAGCTCCTTTAACTGGGACCATGCGTCTGATTACATATACTAGGTATTAGGTTTGGATTTTTCTTCACCTCTAAATAGCAAAACCAAAACCAAATCTGTTAGACAACAGCTTGGTCACATTTCACAGACACTTTCAACAGGGTCATTTTTCTATATTTAAAATCCTTTCTTTTGCCAAATTTTTAGTATTCTGACAATGTTGTCGGATTGGAATGAAATACTCCGATTGTTTATGATGAGCTTTTGTTGAAGAATCTTTCCATATGGATTAAACCAAGAGTCACAAATGTTTTAATTAAAATCTGGAAATGAAAGATTTTATCTTCAAACCATACTGTGATTTTGTTAGGGTAATCTGATGTGGCACAATTTAATTCTTATAGAGCTTTATGAAGATTTGATCAAATGGCCAGGAAAGAAAGATGTGTCTGTCTTGTTGTCACAGCTGTCCTTTCTTTCGATATATTTTTTTAAATTTAAACACAAACCCTAAAATAATCTGCTATGTTCCACATTCAAGCGCCTGCTTTTGTAAGCATACCTTTTGTTCAGCTGTCATTGTTAGGCTCTGCAGTCGGCCGGTCATATTTCCTAAGCTCTTTTCAAAAGCTGCTACTAGATGAGCCTGTGAAAGAAACAGAAGAAAAACATCTGAAATGTCGGTAGGGTATGAAATGGACTGAGCAAAGCTTCCATGGTACATAACGTACAATTCATGTGTTTTCGCTGGTCTAATAAAATCTGTAATCTGTAGCACTCAGTACTTTCTACTTCACCGCCTTGCTTTCTCCCACCTCACCCCAACTGCCACAGCATATTCCACTTTTCCAGACTCAGTTTTATCTTCTCCAACTCTTTAGTTGCAGCCTTCAAGACATTTAAGTATGATTTGCTCTTCTTGTCACTCTGGGCAATAGAACTTCCCCCCTGACATTATTCTTTCCCATTACTGAAAATAACAACAGAAGGACTCATGCACTTGAATTTTCAAAAAAGTTCTAAGCTGTCAGGCTCCCAGATACAAAGCTCGTCTAGAAGAGTCCATGGAACCAGACTATGGGAAGTGTCTAGATACTGTCATGATGACCTTTTAAGATATTATTACTTTGTCTATTTCTCTGATACAGCAACACTCTTCTGAAAGTGTCAGACATTGCAGAGAGCCATAATATAATCTTATTCCTACTGGTCTTTATAGTGGGTTGAGTCTGCATATATATCCCTTGTGTTGTTTTAATATAAAGGCACTGATTTCTTTGAAGTTAGATGCCTGCATTTTTCAATGATGCAACAAACAGAAATTGAAATTCAGCAATGCTTTGTTTTACAATATTTCATTCAAATTTTCTAAGAATACCCAACACAGACTATATTCAAGAAGTATTAGGCTAGACACACTCATTAGTTGTTATGTATTTATTTGTTTAGATGAAGAGTCAATTGTCATGGCATCTAAAATGTTACAGCTATTAAACCACCAAGGAATTGCAGGAAAAACGTGTCACCGATGTTATTAACTTTTTATGGCTGTAAGAGTCACTTAGAAGGAGAAAGAGTATGTTCATGCTTACTGTATCAGAAAATATTCAAATGGAGGGATTTCTCTCTAAGAGTTTGTAAGAGGGCAATGGACTGCTATTTCCATGGAGCTCTGTAGGATTCACAAAATCCACAGGTCGCCTCGCTTAACTTATTTTTTTCTGGGGGATTGACGCTTAACTTACACATACTGGCAAAGAAGAGAAAAGGGCAGGAGGAACTTGACAAGATGAGAGAGGATGAACAAGATATGGTTAAAGGACAGAGGTTCTTTTACAAAATGTGAATTCATTGCTCTGAAAAGTACCTAGTTTAAAACAGTATAAAATTTGTCAAAGGGGAGAGCACTCCTAAATCAAATACATAGGATGCTGGTGGAGAATTGAGAATACAGTACATACTAGAATTATGGAATCTCCTGTCACAAAACCAAATAGTAAAAATGACTATAGGCAAAGTTTTCAAATTTAGGCACCTGTACTGTGTTTCCAAAACATGCACACCCAAAGTAGGCATTGTGGATGCAAAGAGGTTAACTGTGCTTGCTCAAGCACCCATTTATGTGCAAAATTAACTCTTTGGTGCATACAAACATATATGCTACTCAACAGCTTTTGCAGATGCAAGTTCTAATTCTTTTGTGAGCACAGTTACTAATGTTGTTCAGATGTATTCAGGTGTACTTAGTTGTTCCCAAAATCTTCTAGATATTGTCCAAGCACACAGAAATAAATAATTGTGCCCTGAAAAGTGTACAATCTAAAAAAGATTAAGGCAGAATAATGGTGGGGGAAGAGGATACAACACAGAAGATTTTGTTTGGTCCATGTCAAGGTATGCTGTTGGGAGATGAAAGGGACCTCCCATCCCCTCACTCAACATATTATTTCTCATAGATGGAAGGATATTATGCACATGAGACTGGCCATATTCAGAACTGTTTTTTTTAACGCTGTAAATAGTTTTGTACACATTTTAGAGTGATGTAAAGATTCTGCAACATCATGTAAAAGTCAGTGTTATAAGTAGACATAGAGAGAGTCATATATTTAATTATTTATGGTAGTAGTAGTCAAACAATCTGCTTTCAACATATGCTCAAGAATATATATTCTATTTCATAACTCAGCCTTAAGCTTGTCCTGAAAAGATTCATGCCTCAAGGCCTAAATTTTTATAAACATGAGCCTAAGTGTACATGGAAAACATGTAGTTTCCTAGAGATTAATCAGCAATTGTGTGTACAGATATGTGTTTTGGATATTTGGCATGCATTTACGAAATTGTCAGCCTAAATTATAGAGTACAGTTTATATATATATTTGGATGGTCAAGCGATTAAGAAAATTAATCATGATTAATCGCACAATTAAAAATGTGTCACAATTAATTGCACGATTAATCACACTGTTAAAAAGGGAATACCATTTATTTAAATATTTTTGGATTTTTCTACTTTTTCAAATATATTGATTTCAGTTACAACACAGAATACCAAGTGTATAGTGCTTACTTTATATTTATTTTTATTACAAATATTTGCACTGTAAAAAACAAAATTCACCTAATACACGTATTGCACTGCAATCTCTTTATCATGAAAATTGAACTTACAAATTTAGAATTATGTACAAAAAGAACCCTGCATTCAAAAATAAAACAATGTAAAACTTTAGAGCCTACAAGTCCACTGAGTCCTACTTCTTGTTCAGCCAATCACTCAGACAAACAAGTTTGGTTACAATTTGCAGGAGATAATGCTGCCCACCTCTTGTTTACAATGTCACCTGAAAGTGAGAACCGGTGGTCACATGGTA